>NC_056627.2:137067043-137412877 GCF_002870075.4 Lactuca sativa
TAAAAAATAATATATTGGTTTTATTTCAAAATTAAATTAAAAATGAAAATATATTATATTTTTATGAGGTTTTCCCTTTCATTTAATTGGGTCAAGCATACTAGCATAGAAATAACAAACCAAGGTTAATTTGGTCTAATTTGTGAAATTCTTCTTAGATGACTTGTAATCTGTAACTTGTACTTTTTTGTCTAGCTTCTTATTAGATAATGTTTTTTTTTAATATATCGTGGTTTTAAAAAACAAAATACAAACAATCTCTTTCAATTCTCTTTTCAACTCACATACCAAACATTAATTCGTGACAAAAATGATTGGGATTTGCTAATAATAACATAGAGGTGTCAAAATTTGAATCGTGTTCTCCCAAATAAAATATTTCCACAAGAAAGAAAGAAAAAAAATGAGATACCAATTTCACTAAAATATTTCTCTAAGGATATGCTAGAGAAGAATAGTAACCCGGATATGAGGAAAAAGGAGCGATTGTGGAGATACAATGTCTAAAAATGAGTCCCTATCGTCGTTGTACCATGCATTTGCATCGTTGGCAAGTTGCAAAGGTTGCTGAGTATTGATATTGTTGTGGTTGCTCATTATGTTATAGGCATGTAGATCTCTTATTTTCCTATTAAAGGTTTATATAAGATGTGTTTGAAGGAGTGTTACCTCTTCCAAGTATATATGCCTTCATTCTTTTGTTGTTGATTTGAACTTTTATTCTATGCCCTTCCCACTTAATTGAGAGATTCTTGCTTAATTATAATGTTGTTTTTGTTCTATAGAATCTATGGGGTTCTCTTAATATCATAAATATTTTTCTTTTAAGGATGATCATTTTGTGTTTAAAAAATGGTTAAATTCACATTTTGAAACAATATTTCATTTTTGTTTTAACCGGTTCAACAAAGTGGTTTTTGTGCAAAATATGTGATGCTTTTTTTGAGGGCTCAGAAGGGCCACATCGGTAATGGGTTACGATGTGGTTATATATAAATTTGTTCAGTTACAAAGTGGTGAAAAAACTGAATAATGGAACGCAAATTGTTAAATGATAAAGCATTGTTACACAAATTGATAAAAAAAAAATAAAGCATTATTATATAAACAAGTGGTTTAATTAATCTATATCTATATCTATATCCTATAATATGATATGAGACAATAGTTTATTATTACAGTATGGCATTAGTTGCTCCTAAATTTAAACGTCTTTGAATATTCTTGTAAATAAAACTTAAATTAGAAAAATATGAAATGTCTATTTAACCCCGTCATAAATTTATTACAAGATTAAAACGGATACATATTTAAAATTGATTAAAATAGACTCTCCAATATAGTTTTTTTCATATGAATAATTGATACATTAATAATGATTACAAATGATTACAAACATCATCGCTAATACAATGACTAGATGTGAGACCTCTACAATACACATGTTTTTTTAAAAAAATACTATAAAGTGGTAAGTATTACATATTTTTTAGTAATAATTTTAATATGTTTTTTTTTTAGTTTCAAACAGCAAAAAACACAATAAAAACAAACAAAACAGTAATAATAATGGAAATAACTAAAAGTAAGATGTTATTTTACATGAATGGATGACATATAAAACTAACATAAAGGGTAAAACAGTAAAAAATGTATAACAAACATCACAGGCATTCAGTTAAACACATTCAAACAGATTTCATAAACACATTTAAAACAAGTAAAATAAAGACAATAGACAAATTAGATTGCTAACCTTGTGTTTGTCATTTGGGATGCCTTAAAAAAATTAGAATTCCAGTAACATAACATCCAATAACCACTAAAATTGGGACAACAAATACGTAAGGGTAAAATAGTCAAAAATGTAATTAGGAGTTTACTTTGTGTTGTGTAACTTGTCTTCTTTACTTGTAAGTGGATGGTTATTACATGTAATATATATATATATATATATATATATATATATATATATATATATATATATATATATATATATATATATATAGTCATTATACAAAAATCTTTTCCAAAAGTTATAACAGAATTGTATATCTGATTGGTATACTAAGTTATCTACTATACTAATCAACAAATAGTTCAATGTATATCAAAAAGTATAGAAAACGGAATAATTACTAGAAATATGACCTTTAGCCACGGAATCAGTGACGGATTTTGTCTGTAGCTAATCAATGACGGCTTAGCGAGGGATCAATGTCACACCCCAAAACCGGAACGGCGGAAACGTTCTGGGGTGGATGACGTCATGTCAAGTATCACAACATATGCGGTATAGTAATCAAAGTACAACAATCATTGCATTAATAGTAATAGTTTTACATCGGTTTACATTACATAGAACATCAAAGTAATACAAGTAATAATAAAGGTGCAACTTGGTACTAAACGGTCTTCATCAAAAGCTCCGGGGATGTACCTGTCTATTGCTGACCTGAGAATACAAGTTATTTGAAAAGCGAGTATCAGCATTTTTACAAATGCTGGTGAGTTCATAAGTATTTAGTGTCATTTTATCTAAATAACTTTATAAAAGTAGTAGTTTAGAATCAACAGTGTATTAGAGTCCTTCCCAGAAAATCATATATTTTCTTAAATAAAAGTAGTCTTCTACCAAGACTGGACAGAGTTAGGTTGTAAAAAAGTAGTTTTCCCTTAAACACTATCATTATCAAAATACGGGATTTGATTTTTAAAGAAAGTAGGAGAATATCAGGGAAAATAACATATGCCTTAGTAGTGAGGATTGCTGACTAAGGCAAAAGGAATCAAAGACTCCAGGAGAGTATCGACTGAACGACACGCCTGGCTCAGTGTAACAAAAGGAGACACAGACCCCAGACGGTATCAAATGAAAGATACGTCTAGTAAGGTCCAAAAACAGTGAAATACAGACCCCAGACAGTATCAAATGAATGAAATGTCTAGCAAGGTCTAAAAACAGTGAACACAGACCCCAGACAGTATCAAATGAATGATATGTCTAGCAAGGTCTAAAAACAGTGAAATACAGACTCCAGACAGTATCAAATGAATGATATGTCTATAAGCGTATCGTGAAGTATAAGCGTATTGTGAAGTAGGAGCATTAAGAAGTATAAGTGAAGTAGAAGCGTTAACAAGTATAAGCGTATCATGAAGTGAAAGCATTATCAAGTAGGAGTTTAAACTAAGTAGAAGTGAAGCAGTAGTATCTAACAAATAGGAGTATCAAAACATGGAAGAAATCCTTGATGTAAACTTTGGAAAAACCTTTATACTTAAGAAATCGCGACTTGGTATTCTTTTGTAAAATGAGTTTGAAAACCGTTAGAAATTCTTTGGAAACCTTTCATAAATAAGTTTTAAACGAAACTTTGATAAAACACTATAAGTAAAAGGCTTGAACAAGTGAAAACATTTTAGAAAACCATTTATAGTATCATACTTGGTAAAACAGTTGACAGTGTGATAAATTCTTGTGCATGCGGGTTATCAATCACATGTGATTGATATGATGACTGGCATGTTTAACTTGTATTCCCCCCATAAAACATGTAAAAACATTTAAAAAGGTTCATTCAGGGGTACGAACTCACCTGATGTAAGTGGATCCGACGAAGGTGCCGGTTGGGTGCTCGGTGTCAAATAAAGACTTGAACACGCTTAGTGACCTATTAACATATGATAACATATGTTTACATACAATTAGTACATATAATACTAATTAAACAAGTATACACATCCTAAAGTGCGAAAAACACTTTGATTAAGTGCTTGGAGTGTCTCGGGTAACGTTTAAGGACGTGTATGACTTAAATAGGGAGTTACTCTCCAAGAGTAAACACTTTATAGAGTTCACGGCCCTGGGACTAACTCCCATGAGTTTACGGCCGTAAACTCATGGTGAGGGTGTTCTAGGATGCCAAAGTGTCTTATATTACTTGTGGAATTATGCTAGGCTCAAATCTAGGAGTTATAAAAGGATTAAGGCCTCAAATGCACCATTTTAGGGAGCTTGCGGCCCTAAACAAGGAGTTTATGGCCGTAAGCTCTCATGTGTTCATTTCTTTTGTGTTTTAAGGTCTTAAATGGTAGAGAATAAAATCCTATGCATTTTTCCAAGTCGAAAGGGGAGTTTAGGGTATCGTTTGGGTGCCTTTTAAGAGTTTACGGCCCATGGACCTTTCCTAGGGGGGCTTACGGCTGCAAACTCCCATTCCTTGGTTTCTTTAATGTTTAAAGCATTTACATCTATGGGATTTGCTTCTAGACATTTTTCCAAGGCCATAGAGGTGTTTGGGGCATTTCTAACACATAAACTTAAGTTTACTCCCCATGAAAAGGAGTTTACGGACCAAGCATGATCTTGGGTAGTAAACTCAATTTTACTCCCCAAAATGTTAGTTCAAGGTGTTCTAAGTCCGATTCCATAAGCCATTTATCCATATCTAAGCCTTAGGGGTAGTTTAGAGGGGTTTTGGGGCTTAAAAACCCCATTTAATGGTGTTCACGGTCCAAGAATGTGCTTGGGCCATAAACACATGAATGTACCCCTATTTGGTGTTTTAAACATGAATTTGCATGATAGTTAAGCTATACAACAAGTTAGGGTAGATGGCTTACTTGTTTGGGGCTCGAAACGGACGATTTTGGCTCGAAAACTAAGTTGTAGAGAGAGAGTATAGAGAGAGGGTGAAAAGGGTGGAATTGAAGTCCACTCCCCCTTATATAGGCGTTTGAGTTAAGGCTCAGTGGAAATCTACCCGATATTGCCGTTAAACGGGGCTTTTGGTCGCACCCGATTTAGTGGTTGATTTTGACTTGGTTGAAACTAAAAAATTTTAAGGGCATTTGTGGGTGTTTCTAATTTTATTTCAACCCTTACCAAGTCATTATAAAAATCCCAAATTAATTAACCTCTTCCAAAAGGTTAACGGAAAAATACATAAAGCGAGGCTTATTAACGGAAGGAGGTTAAAAATGACGGAATAAATTTCGGGTTGTCACATCATCCCCCCGTTAGAGGGAATTTCGTCCCGAAATTCAGGTTTAGGCAAGGAAGTAGGTATGAATGACCGAGTAGAGGCAGGAGGGTACTTCCTATTCTGTTTGCCTTGCACTCCCAAGTGATCTCTAGCCTGTGTCTGTCATTCCAACAAAGCATCACTTACGGGATGCGGATTCCGTCTCGTGCAGTTAGCGATTTCCTACAGGTATGTCTACGAAGTTAGGGTTCTCAATGGTTTCTATCAAGATGAGTGGGATACAAAGTGTGACGTCGGACAAGCATTTGTCAAGTCTAAGGAGTGGATTGATTTGGGGTGAAGCTTGTGGAATTTCTGAAGGTAGTAGTGGTTTGACGAGGGTTGGACCAATCTCCGTGAGGATTCTCAGATGGTCCTAAGCTCTCAGAAGGTTAGAGCTTTTCAGTACTTAGAACATAGTGTACTTCTATGGCAAGATCATCACTGGTGTGATCGCCACTCCAAAGTTCCTAACGTTCTCTCTCATACTGGAAGTGTAGTCCTTCAGGTTGGTTCTTAGGAAGCTCGGGTTGTCCTTCGTTTTGCGTTTCCTGTCAATTGGCTTTTAGAGACTTTCTAGATCATCGGATGGGTTGCGTGTCTACGGGTACTTGTTTGTTGCAGAGGGTCTATCTCAATCTTGTGCAAAATGAACCTGCACTTCTGATTCTTGAGATATTTCCAACGGAAACCCTCAGGGTCGGGGAGATAGGGTTTCACCAGACGAGTGTTGGACTATCTCAGGAGGTGGTTCTACTATTTATGTGTGAGATAGTATTCGTGGAACACCTGATAGTCCAATGAATCTTGTAAGACATGCCCTAATTTCCAAGGTGTTGGTTTATTTTAGGGCGGAACGTGCGTGCCCCTATATAATCCCATCGACTAACACCTAGACTTGTGTCAAGTCTATAATCTCTTCGGGATCTGGGTTATAAGGCTTAACGCAACTACTTTCGCACTTTGATCAAGTATTCTTGGATGAGAAGGTTATCCTGTGGTTCTCGATATTCTAGTGTTCGCTTTGGAGTATGCACTCTATCGCCTACAAGGCGGCGGCGACTTCCTCCATGAGAGAGGGTGGAGGGTCCTAGGCACTACTCGTCTGTAACGGGGGAAACAAAGTGCCTGAGTAGTGCGAACATCTTCGACAACTACTCTCTTGAAGGTTCTGAGTTTTTTTTTCTCGGTCTAGGTCAACTCTAGTGAGTATAGGGTTCCATTACTCGGAACTTTAATCTCCTCATCCACTCTTCTCAGAGTTTAACATCATCGCAGCTTTCGGATTTCCAGGATATCCGCTGAGATGCTTAATTCGGGGGATTAAGCGTGAATAGATGGTCATAGTCAATGTTCTTGAATCTTATGACTCAGATTTCATTACTAACCGAGGGTGTTAGCTACTATGTTGGCTTAACTGGGATGACGACAAACTTCGGATCTGTGGTCATTATAGTAGCTCAACCCGCAAGGGGTTCTCTTGACTCTAGCTCCCGTTCCATGGGATAGGATGAAGGGTCTTTCTGAGGGATCTATGAGGTATGCTTCGGGTGGTTATCGTCTTCTGGTATACCTGCAGTTTCTTTTGCTTCAGTCTCTATCTGTCTAAGGAGGGTTGGTTAACAGCGTGCGGTACTCCTTTCCTGGGTACTTCGGAAGGTTTGAGATAAGAGTAACGACTGACGGATCGCATTAGTTTTTATCATTCTTATTTTGTTTAGATTCAGAAGAACCTTTATTTGCCGAATGGCTACGGAGAAAGTTCTTTTTACACAACACTAAGGATTTACACATGGTTGCATGAAGTCAAACCATGATCGATAGAGGCGTCGAAGTTGGCATACATCGACATGACATAGAATGAAGATCGATAGGGTCATGTGCCAAATAGGCACAGAAGTTCTAGGCGTCTCGGGTTTCGTCCTGAGTATCACTGTCGCGGATACTTGGACCGATAGAGTCGACGCGGAACTATAGAGGGTCCTGAACGTTTCTGAGTAGAGTAGCTTTTCATGAATGGATTCTCACGAGGCATTTCTATAATCGCCTAACATATACTAGTCATGTATAATTTGAGGTGGGGAGGACTGTTGACTGAGGCACTTGGTGATTTCAATAATCTAGACCCAATTCATTTATTTCCAACTGAAAATATTCTTAATGAACCTCTTCGGGGTCTTAACTCAACTCTTCTGCCGAGTACTGAAGTGGATAGGGTTTTCTACAGGGTTCGTACGAGAATGGAAATGTCTAAAGAATGTTAAGAGATTATTAACATTTCACTAGGTGATCCATATCGAGTCTTGCTATGATTACACAGGGTATACAAATCATATATAGCTTAGATCTGATAGGCCTTCGAATATGTGATACTACTCTATATCCACATCCCCTCGAGGAAAAGGAAGTAGGGCGAAACCACACATTCTGAGCCTATGGGATCCTTATTATATATAACCTTGGGAGTATACTCTCTGTAATTGTAGGTATATCAATAAGGATCTTTTTAGTTCTTCACACAGGGTTATCTATGGATCCTAAAATACCCTTATGGTATTTTAATTTCTTGTTTGATTCTTATCTTTTGAATATGATTCTGGGATTAATGTGAGTCTTTTAGTATTCCAAAATACTCCTATAGTATTTTAAACTTTATGTTTGGCTATAGCATTCCTAGTTGGTATGTTTCAGACCTGTTGCAACACCACTATCACTCCCAAGCACACGTTCATCGCATCTCGAATAAATGTAGTTGATCAGGTTACATTTATTCCAGCTTACGATTACATAACTGACTAGGTTTGACGGTAATGCTCAACATCCGAAGACTTTTATTCTTGTTCTTCTTGTGATACTTGTGTTCGAGTGTTTAGATTCTGGATGTTCTTATACTTTGGTAAAATATGGTTATATTTTAAAGTATAATTCTTGGTCAATGTGTTTTATCCCTATGTATTTATAGGCTGTATATCTTTTATGAATTGATATACTTAGCTCACTATAAACAATGCTCTGATACCAATCTGTCACACCCCAAAACCGGAACGGCGGAAACGTTCTGGGATGGATGACGTCATGTCAAGTATCCAAACATATGCAGTATAGTAATCAAAGTACAACAATCATTGCATTAATAGTAATAGTTTTACATTGGTTTACATTACATAGAACATCAAAGTAATACAAGTAATAATAAAGGTGCAGCTTGGTACTAAACGGTCTTCATCAAAAGCTCCGGGGATGTACCTGTCTATTGCTGACCTGAGAATACAAGTTATTTGAAAAGCGAGTATCAACATTTTTACAAATGCTGGTGAGTTCATAAGTATTTAGTGTCATTTTATCCAAATAACTTTATAAAAGTAGTAGTTTCGAATAACCAGTGTATTAGAGTCCTTCCCAGAAAATCCTATATTTTCTTAAATAAAAGTAGTCTTCTACCAAGACCGGACAAAGTTAGGTTGTAAAAAAAAAGTAGTTTTCCCTTAAACAGTATCATTATCAAAATATGGGATTTGGTTTTTAAAGAAAGTAGGAGAATATCAGGGAAAATAACATATGCCTAAGCAGTGAGGACTACTGACTAAGGCAAAAGGAATCATAGACTCCAGGAGAGTATCGACTGAACAATACGTCTGGCTCAGTCTAACAAAAGGAGACACAGACCCTAAACGGTATCAAATGAAAGATATGTCTAGTAAGGTCCAAAAATAGTGAAATATAGACCCCAAACAGTATCAAATGAATGAAATGTCTAGCAAGGTCCAAAAACAGTGAACACAGACCCCAGACAGTATCAAATGAATTATATGTCTAACAAGGTCTAAAAACAATGAAATACAGACCCCAGACAGTATCAAATGAATGATATGTCTAGCAAGGTCTAAAAACAACGAATATAGACCCCAGACAATATCAAATGAATGATATGTCTAGCAAGGTCTAAAAACAGTGAATACAGTGATTATAGTGAATACAATGAATACATTGTTAAAACCCGTTACCTTAAGAACATGAATTATAAGGTAACCCCGAGATACTTGTAACCATACTGATAGACATTAGAGAACTAGATGCCCTACAAGCGTCTGTGTAAGTATGACATTTGTCACCCCTTGGCTTGGTAGGCTGTAGACTGTAGCTACCAGTCACGGTGCGGGGGTGTCAATCCCGTATAGATCTATACACACAATGTCCGCTCTCCTTACAAGAGACTCTGGTTACCAACTTGACAACGGAGAAGGCCGTGTACTGAAGATGTATCTCATATAGTGAGATCTGATGTAAAATACTGGATGATGATAAAGACTCACAACTAAACTGACTAATGTAAACCTATATGTCTATGCTTGTATACATAATATATAACTAATGATCAGATGACCTTCGGATGGACATCCGATCCCATCAGACCACATCTCAAAGAAGAAAAGGAAATAGGGCGAACAAGCCTTCCTAAGTCCTTTAAACATTACTTATATATATCTATACAAGCACATGCATACATTTAACTAAGTGGAAGCATTTAACGAGGTTTAAGTGTTTAACAAGTAGGAGCTTATCGTGAAGTATAAGCGTATCGTGAAGTATAAGCGTATCGTGAAGTATAAGCGTATTGTGAAGTAGGAGCATTAACAAGTATAAGTGAATTAGAAGCGTTAACAAGTATAAGCGTATCACGAAGTGAAAGCGTTATCAAGTAGGAGTTTAAACTAAGTAGAAGTGAAGCAGTAGTATCTAACAAATAGGACTATCAAAACATGGAAGAAAACCTTGATGTAAACTTTGGAAAAACCTTTATACTTAAGAAATCACGACTTGGTATTCTTTTGTAAAATGAGTTTGAAAACCGTTAGAAATTCTTTGGAAACCTTTTATAAATAAGTTTTAAACGAAACTTTGATAAAACAATATAAGTAAGAGGCTTGAACAAGTGAAAACATTTTCGAAAACCATTTATAGTATCATACTTGGTAAAACAGTTGACAGTGTGATAAATTCATGTGCATGCGGGTTATCAATCACATGTGATTGATATGATAACTGGCATGTTTAACTTGTATTCCCCCCTCCCCCCATAAAACATGTAAAAATATTTAAAAAGGTTCATTCAGGGGTATGAACTCACCTGATGTAAGTGGATCCGACGAAGGTGCCGGTTGGGTGCTCGGTGTCAAATAAAGACTTGAACATGCTTAGTGACCTATTAACATATGATAACATATGTTTACATACAATTAGTACATATAATACTAATTAAACAAGTATACGCATCCTAAAGTGTGAAAAACACTTTGATTAAGTGCTTGGAGTGTCCCGGGTAACGTTTAAGGACGTGTATGACTTAAATAGGGAGTTACTCTCCAAGAGTAAACACTTTAAAGAGTTCACGGCCCTGGGACTAACTCCCATGAGTTTACGGCCGTAAACTCATGGTGAGGGTGTTCTAGGATGCCAAAGTGTCTTATATTACTTGTGGAATTATGCTAGGATCAAATCTAGGAGTTATAAAAGGATTAAGGCCTCAAATGCACCATTTTAGGGAGCTTACGACCCTAAACAAGGAGTTTACGGCCGTAAGCTCTCACGTGCTCATTTCTTTTGTGTTTTAAGGTCTTAAATGGTAGAGAATAAAATCCTATGCATTTTTCCAAGTCGAAAGGGGAGTTTAGGGTATCATTTGGGTGCCTTTTAGGAGTTTACGGCCCATGGACCTTTCCTAGGGGGGTTTACGGCCGCAAACTCCCATTCCTTGGTTTCTTTAATGTTTAAAGCATTTACATCTATGGGATTTGCTTCTAGACATTTTTCCAAGGCCATAGGAGGTGTTTGGGGGCATTTCTAACACATAAACTTGAGTTTACTCCCCATGAAGAGGAGTTTATGGCCTAAGCATGATCTTGGGCAGTAAACTCAAGTTTACTCCCCAAAATGTTAATTCAAGGTGTTCTAAGTCCGATTCCATAAGCCATTTAGCCATATCTAAGCCTTAGGGGTAGTTTAGAGGGGTTTTGGGGCTTAAAAACCCAATTTAATGGTGTTCACGGTCCAAAAGTGTTCTTGGGCCATAAACACATGAATGTACCCCTATTTGGTGTTTTAAACACGAATTTGCATGATAGTTAAGCTATACAACAAGTTAGGGTAGATGGCTTACTCGTTTGGGGCTCGAAACGGACGATTTTGGCTCGAAAACTAACTTGTAGAGAGAGAGTATAGAGAGAGGGTGAAAAGGGTGGAATTGAAGTCCACTGCCCCTTATATAGGGGTTTGAGTTGAGGCTCAATGGAAATCTACCCGATACTGCCGTTAAACGGGGCTTTTGGTCGCACCCGATTTAGTGGTCGTATTTTGACTTGGTTGAAACTAAAATTTTTTAAGGGCATTTGTGGGTGTTTCTAATTTTATTTCAACCCTTACCAAGTCATTATAAAAATCCCAAATTAATTAACCTCTTCCAAAAGGTTAACAGACAAATAAATAAGGTGAGGCTTATTAACGGAAGAAGGTTAAAAATGACGGAATAAATTTTGGGTTGTCACAATCAACGAGGGAACGCACAAAATATTTCAACAAAAATAATTATAGAATTTTAGAGAGGCATTACCGAGAGACCAACAATGGATTTGTAAGAATTTATCGACAAAAAATATCCCCCCACTAGTTTGTCGCAAATTAAAATCTCTTAGCGATGGAAGAACTAGGGATTACAAAAAATCGCATGTCTTTTTTTTCTTTGCCCTCGCCAATTGCTCGCAGAAATCGACGTCTCCATTTTTTTATTCCCCGTTTTTCCTTATTTTTTCCTTCCCTCGTTTTATTTTCATCCCCCACTTTCTTTTCCATTCCCCTATTTTATTTTCATTCCTTCTAATTTCTTGCGAAAGCCCTAAACGATTTCCTCCCAAAATCCTAATCTAACCTTTATCGACTCAAATCCCTCCTCCACCGGAGAATCACCTCCATCACCGTCCACTTGCATCGCCCCTCTTTGAAGCATACATGAAGAGTATTGAAAAACCTTAGAAATCACATTCTCATCGGCTTTCATCTCAGTCCGTTGGCCTACCTCATTGACTCGTCATTTCCCTGCCAACGTCGTTTGAACTGTTGGTTCGTCCTCTTTTATAAGGTAGACCAAATCTAAAGGAGTCTTCATCAGCTTCCAATTCTGTTTTCTAGTAGTGTGTAAGTTCCAATTTCCATGTAGCACTCTTACTTCTATTTGAGTTTTAGCTCAAATCACGACTCTCTTTCTAAGCTCTACCTTCCTTAATTCATAATTTTGGTTTTCCTAGGGTTTCTCGTTGTTTATATACATTTTGTTTTTGCTATTACAGTTTAAAACCCTTGGTCTTTGGATGAATTTTTATGATTTTTTTAATCTTTAGTCAATGAGAATTTTCATATTGATTATCATCTTACTCTAATTTTTACTTCCTGATGATCATAATATTATTGACTATTTAAATTAGCATATGTATTTTTTTTCTAGATTTGAACTGACACGAATTCGTATTGGGTGTATGCATTTAACAAAGTGCTCAATTTCAAAATGACATCAGTCATGTTTTCCATAATGGTTGGGATCATTATCAAAAATTATCTTTGTAGGATCCATGTTTGACTTTTAGGTCAAGGATATAGCTATTGAGTTAGAGCTTTGTTCATGTTGTGTGGTATTTAAAGAGTTAACATCCAATAGTCAATAGAGAGCAATTATCATTTGAGTATCTCACTAT
This sequence comes from Lactuca sativa, assembly GCF_002870075.4. Taxonomy (NCBI): domain Eukaryota; kingdom Viridiplantae; phylum Streptophyta; class Magnoliopsida; order Asterales; family Asteraceae; genus Lactuca; species Lactuca sativa. The sequence continues at coordinate 137,079,813 of NC_056627.2, forward strand.
TTGAATAATACCTAATGTGACTAGTAGAAGTTTCATTCCTTGTTTCAGGATCCAATTATAAGTGTAATTGTGGACTCAAGCCTTCATGTAGTGGACAATGGGAGGAAATGCATTCAAGGAAAGGTATCAAATAGTTTATGTATTTTAAGCAACCTTTTTAGATAAAGCTATATATATGTTAATTGTCTCCACTTTCACCTACCATTAAGCAACCTTTTTAGATAAAGCTATATATATTTTGTTATAATCTCTTCCTTTTAGTGACATTCAGTCATAATGACACATGTTTATTGTATTTCTAAATTTATCACATGAAATGCAGCCACAAAGTGAATGGATATTTGTGGCAAAGAGTGAACTCCCAAGTCAACTCCTCTAGCCAACTATGTTCTTTAAGAAAAGCTTTGGCTCAAGCACAATCTTCTAGAACTGGAGCTTCAACACAAGCACAATCCTCTAGAACTGGAGCTTCAACAAAAGAACTGAGAGAATCTCTACATCCTGTTTTGAGGCAAAAACCTACAAAAATCAAGGTACTTAATGAGAAATATAATTTTGTTGTTCTTTCTTTCTAGTTTCTTCAAGTAATTTCATTTATGACTATCTTAATCCTTTGAAGGTGGTTATGATCTATTGGGATGAACAAAGGACCAAATAAGAACCATAGAGCAACTAAATTCTGCCATGGCTGCATGCAAGGTATTGAAGTTAAATGTTTTAGTCATTGTATGAAGTATAATGAAACACAGCTATCAACAATAATCTTTTTGTCAGATTATTTATTAACAACACTTGTTTGTTTCTTTAAAACATTAAAGAAATTATCCCTCACAAAGGCTTACTTTTTTTAGGTTAGTGCTACTATTAGTCTCCAAATATTGGAAATAATATTGAAATTCTACAAAGCTGCAACATCACATAGTATTGCAACTGATTCTGGAAAGTTGGAAGTTTACTTTTTTTTTCTTCTAAATTGTAATTATTTAAGCACTTTAAAGTGTCAATTCTTTTATTCTTGCAGATGGGACTTCTATTTTTAGAAAGGTAGTGTGATTTAAAAAGTTGATGTATGTGATCTATGAGAGCTTGTATTAAACGTAAGTTATGATGGATTATTACATCTACAGAAACATTGGTGGTAATTATAACTTTGGAGGGTATGTGATCTCTCCAGTAAATCAGCATAAACAATCAGTTGTAACCTATAAGACACTTTCATTCTGCTTCTTTACACAACTTTTTTTTTTTTTTTAAATTTTATTTCACTTTCATTTTTTCATATAGTGAATTGGTCTATGCATATGTAGATTTGAGAGAACTTCATATACAGAATCAGTTTATGGTCAGAGTTTAGGGTTTTGTGGAACACTATCAAATCCTTCCTATATTTTGAACTAAAAGAGAATTCCATTTACATGTAAAAAAATGGTTGAGTTGACTAGTTGATAACATTTACGTGTAATCTACTAACCAAAAATTATGTCATATTTTTGAACAACAAAAGAATGCAAAACAATTAATTATTGTCCTATTTTTTTAGGACCTGAAAGCTTTGATATTTTGCATATACATTCAAAAGCTACCATGCTTTTGATAATAAACAATGCAGGGCAAGGAGTTTTATGGTCATCTTCCTTCAAATATGCAAGTAAAATAAGTAAATTATATTTCTTGTACAAAACCTCAAAATATTACTTATTTATTTTAGTGATAATACTATTTGTTTGAGTAATGCAGATACCATTTTAAAAAAATATTCATCAATTGTTGCCACAATCTTCAAAGGCTTTACATATGCTGCTTTGTTTGGTCATACTTTGACTATAAATTCCATGCACCAGGTAAATGGTTTGTGGATTCCGATGGAGTTTGAATTGGAGATTCCAATTCCTTTGATAGATTCCATTTCTTTCATAAACATTCTACCAACTTTTGCTTCTTTTTCTATATCCAGTTCATTTCCCCTCTTTCAAAAGTTAAGGAAGAAGAAAATAGAGTGTTGGAATTGGAACCTATTAAAAGCAAAAACAGGTATTACTATTAAGTTAACAATATTTTAAAATTATATTTAATTCTATAAAGTATTTAATCTATATATACTGATTTTTGAGAACTTATGAATAATCTATGACAGGTCAAGAGACTCGAATTTCACTAATATGACAACAGGAGCTAACAAGGAGGTGAAGATGCTTGTTTTTTTTTTTTAATAAATAATTTTGAGTACTTATATATAGAATCTATAATAATTGTTTTTAATTTTTTTTTTCAGGCTGTCATTGTATGGATTCTGATGCAAGACAACCACTTCCTACTTAAGTCAACAATTAACTTTTGAAATGAAAGAAGATAATTTGAATAAAAATGAATTATTTTTCACTTATAATGTTCATGAGGTTTAATGTATTTCTAACTCCTCGAAATGATTGATGGTAGGTACTTTTTTTAGTTTTATAAAATAATCTTTCATGGATATAAAGTTTAAATAATGTGTGCATTTTTTTTCCTATTTGTGAGGAATCAATTTTCAGAGTTTCCGGTCGTATAAAATTGTGCTGATAAAGGCAGTTGTATGCAATTAGAGAAGGGCACATGGCAAGACCTAGAGACCACGAAGGTTAGTTTTGTAATTTCCTTCCTAATTAAAAATATTGCATCCTTTTCTTTATAAATGCTAAATGTGTTGTTAATTTAGGTATGGTAGATGGTCTGTAATATTCAACAAAAATGTTCAAAGAATCAAATTTGAAGACCAATCGGAAAACACTGTATTTCCTTCCTCATCTACTTTTTGGTCAGAATCGGAATTCAATTCCATTCCTGTCCCGCATTTGGTTTAAAATGAATAAACACCAATCTCATTTTCATCAACATAAAAGCTTTGCTTCCAACAAAGATCCCTAAGATCCCTGATCCAGAAAAAAGCAGCAAGACATCAAAGTAAGTAGCACATGGTCCTATTTCCATGGGACTAAACTGGAATCAGAATCCAATTCCATTCCAATCCTTCTTTTGGACGCAATATATCAATAAATGGAGAAGATGTATGTGGAAATGCAAAATATGAGATGAAATTAAGAATTATGGTACCTTATAATTTGAAATCAAATATTAATCAATGTTAAACTTTGACAGATGCTTTTTGTATTTTGATATTAATGTTTTGGACTGTATAATTATTGGATGTTGGATGTGTTTTGTATTTAAATGTTAATGTTTGATTTGAGATTTTATAACTATTTGATATTTTTGTTATTTTTGTTTTACATTAATAACCAAAATAAAATCTGATATTATATCAGCGAGGGATTAGCCAGGGAAAGAAAAAAAATCACATCTTAAATTTGCGAGAGATCAGCTACAAAAAGAAAAAAAAAATTCACATCTTATGTTTGTGACGGATTAGCGAAAAAAAATAGAACTTTGCAAGGGATTAGTGACATAATATTGTACTACGTTTTGTCGTTAGTGTTCCAAATAACAATATTAAGTGACCAATTTGCGATGGACATTCCGTCGCTATGGCCGTCGCAAGAAAAAACTGATCCGTCGCTAAACCCCTCGTTAAGTCATTAGCCACACTTAAATTGGCTATAGAGTAAATCTGTCGCTGATCCATCACAAACGCTCTTTAGCAACGGAATAGCGAAAGACTCGTCCGTCTCTAAAACCTATGTTTCTAGTAGTGTTATAAGAACAGTACAAGGAAGTTAAGGAACTCAATGCGCTTTCTGTAAATGGCTTAAAAAAAATAATAATAGCATATATATATATATATATATATATATATATATATATATATATATATATATATATATATATATATATATATATATAATTTATTATGCATTATATTATATACTAACTTTGTATCACATAATCGGTATCACCTTCTTAATCATGTCCAAATTCAAGCTGATAAAACAATGTGTCGTTTTGAAATTGGACAAAACCAGCTGTTAAAACAATATACCTAAGGAAACAATTAACATAACAACTTTGGAAAATCAATAAAGAATTTGTTTTCAATCAAAACTAACTCAATAATATATGAACAAAAGGGATTTAATTCCAAATACAAATTTCAACATACATATTTTTTAAAACAATCAAAATTAAATTACATTACTTAATTCCAATAAAGTGACCAAACTAGTTAATGTGCAACAAAGGGAGTAAAGTTAAACTTTTTCTATGAATGATTTTTAAGGAATTTTGACACATTTTTCAAATGGAACATCTTTTGTAAGCACCAATATACCAACACACAGATTTGCATATTTATAAAGACTAAAGTAACAAAAATACCAATAAAGTGAAATTAGCTTTTTACCCTTGCATTAACTTGCACATACAAAATTCCACCGGTCATACGAGATATGTTATATTGAGCATCAGAAGGATTAAAAAAACTGAAAAACACCGATTTGATCCTCTAATGGAAGATGAATCACACAAATTCATACATTTTGTAACAATACCAATAAGAAAGTGCACAAATAGAGAAAAGTTTAGTCCTACAAATGCGGCCAAAATACTAAAGTGACCAAATACCAATAAGAGAGTGACCAATCTAGTTAACGTACAAAAAAAAGAGTCAAGTTAAACTTTTCTGTCAATAAGTATCAATGCAGCCAAAAGATAACCAAATAACCAAATCAAATCAAACAATAGACAAATCAGATTGCTAATCTTTTATTGGTCACTAGATGTGAAACCCATGTATTATATGGGTTTATTTAAAAAAAAATTAAATATAAATTTTAACTATTTGAAAAGTTTGAATTTATAAGAAAAATGAGGAATCTTTTGAATTATTAAAATTAAAGAGGCTTTAATGTATTAGATACATTACATATATAAACCATTTCTAATAAATACTTTACATATATATTACCTTACATATTAAATGTGGAATTTTAATTTAATAAAATGAAAAATACAATAAAATGACAAGTGGAAAATAGAAAATCTAAAAATATTAGAAAATGTCATGTGTCCAAATGAAGGAGAAAATGACATGTGACAAAAATACCTTCATTTATTATAGTAGATTTGGGACGCCTTAAAAAAATCAGAAATCCCATAATTCGAAACATTGATAAGGTAGGATTCCATTCCATATTAGTGTTATAAGTAAAAGGAATGCAAATAAACAATAACCAGTAAAGTAGATGCATTCCATGTGAAAAAGTATTTCTTTGAGGCATTTAAACGAAAACTCTACATGCATTACAACATCAACAAGTTTCGAATGTTATAGTACATGAGAATTCGACCAATGCATGGAAAATATAGTTGCATATAATAAATTAGTCAGCAAAGCAAAATGAGATGTTTTACATAATAAATTAATCCGCAAATCAAAATGTTTACGCTAACCTTATGAAGATGGTATTGTATTCGACATTGAAGATGCAAAGTAAAGCTTTCAATAAACTATGATAACAACCGAATAAGATTTTAAAAAACAATTTTGGAAAGGATATCAATAAATTAATATTATGATCGATATGACATCATGTTGAATTCATTGGTTTGAGATTCTTATGAAATCTTATACAACATTAACTGTGAATCTGTAGGTTAGAAGACGAAAGTGTGGTGGTGGTTCGCCTGAGGAGGAATGTAAGAAGGGGTGAGGTGGGGGTAGGGGTGGGGGTGGGGATGGGAGCATATGGAAGGTGGGAGGTGAGACTTGTAACATCCCCAAAATCAGAGTAAAATTTTCATTTTTCAAAAACACCCAGAACACCATAATTGCTTATAAAACATTGTTTCAAAAGTATAAGTCATAAATCAAAGTATCCCAAAATCCAATAACATAAAATTTTGAAGGAATGTGCACGATCATGCCTTTGTTTTCCCCCGGTCCTCTGAAGTACCTGAAACAACAAACTGGAATTGTAAGCCAACGGTTAATGAGTTCCCCCAAGATATCACCACACAACATAACATACAACAACATGCATACATGAGCCTTCAACATGACTAGGCCGCTCTTCGGGTATTCGACTGACTGGACTCCCTCGCAAGCCTTCAGTCTATTCGGGCCAACTTGGGTGTCTTGGACTTCAGCATTAGTTGGTCCGCCTCAACCCATGAAGCCACATTATCTCGACATATATAATAACAACAATAATTAGAAGAATGTGGTCCATTGAAGATTTTTGAGGATTTATTTGGGATTTGTGTGGAATTTTAGTGGATTTTAAGGATATCTTTTAAAGCTCCAAATCCGTATTTCCACTTTCTAATAAATAAAAGTCTACTTTGTCCATTTCAAATAAAACCACCATTCAAGGTGCGTAAAATACAACCATGAGTCATAAATACTTTTGTGCTGGCTTTCTTCTGTGTTGCTAGTTGTCTCGATCCCGCTCTTCCCCGATGTTCTTTCCACTTCCTGATATGATTCATCTATTCTCCATTCTCTCTTTTATTTTCTCTCTTAAACTATAAACCAAAAATCGAAACCCACAATTACTTGGAACTAGTGTAGGTGCCCATGCTTTGCATGGGTTGGAATGGTGTTTGTTTTTTTATTAAGTGTGTATAAGTAAGGTAGTAATCAGCCATGTTTCACTAAATAAATAAACAAAACACACACATATGGGATTTACCTCTTATTTCTAATAGTGGTTAAGTAGTCAATAGACCAAAAAAATTCTCAATTCAGGGCCAGAAAATCTTTACATTTCCAATTGTTTTACAACAACATTACTCCAATCCTATAAAAAAAATAAGGTAATTTAATAGTATATGGACGTTCAGAATCCATAGTAATTTAATATCAAGTGTTGTCATTTTCCACCGAAATACTTGAAGTATTGTCCGAAAGTAATTAAAGGGTTGTAATTGTGATAATCCCCAAACCAACGATAAATTATCAGCACAATGGTATAATTAGAAAAAAACTCATTAATAAGAAATAAGATTTGTAACAAAAAGAGAAAGAGAGATGAGATGCAACTTCTGCACAATTCACCTTACAATAATGTGTCTGAGTAGCTTTCGATTGAGACCACCTTTTGAAAAACTGGAGTCTCAATTCCAACAATTCCGATTAAAGTATACCCCTCAAGCTGAATCTCATCTTAATGACGAGGATGAGCAATGGAAGAATCCAATGCAACAGTAATGAATGTAAATGAATAATGAATAACAATACTAGGGAAGATTCCCCTCTCTCGTTAAGCACTAAGCTAAGAGCCAGTGAATTTTTTTTTTTGTTGTTATTTGAATAAATTATATAGAACTAATAAAAAGGACAAATTTGACTAAAGAGAAATAAAAACCAAAAATAGAACAAAATAGGAATACAAAAAATAATAAAGGGTAAATATAGATTGACAAAGGGATAAAACTTTAGACAAATTATAACTTTTATTGTTGCTTTTGATGCATACAGAGAGAAAGACACAAAGATGAGAGTGTACATAACGTATAGTACTATACCCTTGGGTTTGATCTAAATGCTCAAAATACCACTTTTGACTTTTCCCCTATGTACAATAAAGGTCCCTAAACTTAAGCATGATTGTCATATTCGACTCACATCATTAGGGACTGGAATGAGCGAAGATTAATAAAACAATGAGGGATATTAATTAATTATTACAAAGTCTTTTTGTAGAGTTAGAAACATCTTTTGGAAGCCATTATACACATTGTATAGAGGAGTTTTAAGGTCGTTTTGGAAACCCTTTGCAAAAATAAGTTTGTTGTAAAACCTTTTATAAAAATACGGTTTTTTAAATAGGATTCAATCATTTCAGCTATTTTTATTTTTATTTTTGATTTTAACCTTTAATTTTTTTTAAACTATTTTAGAAGTCATTATAGACATTGTAAAAAGGTTACAGACATCTATTTTACCATATCATACCAATCCTACTAAGTCGATATATAATCACCAACTCAAATAAACTATAGATTAGCAAACAATTAAGAGGTCATACCTTCAATGGATATTTTCTTTGAGAAAATACAAAACGTAGTCAAGTGCTTCTTATAAAAGAGAACCAAGGACCTAACCTTTCATAACCGCATCAGATCTTCTCCACAGGTTGTAACTGTTATCACCTTGTTTTGCAGTGTAGGAAATGAAACCTCTGTTGATGAAACCAAGCTTATCATGCCTCTTTAAAAGACACCTCATCAATGCTTCCCACATATGGTACTTGTCCCTGCCACTTAGCTTCATAGTAATAAAGTTTGATGTAGAAAGATTTGTGGGCTCAAAATAAACCCTATATAACCAAAATCGGATAGGAAAAATGTTTAGCAATCACCTTTTTAGTACCGGCATTCTAAAATTCCGATGGTATCGAAGAAACATTATGTTATTGATTGATCATCACCTAAGGTGAGAAACAAGATGTTTAAATACTGAAATCAGAAAACAACGAACTAGACCTAAACAATAGGAAAAGATAAATACATCCCAATCAACAATTATCCATCAATATATAATAATATCTAATACTCCCACTCAAGATGGAGCATGTAAGTTAACAATGCCCATCTTGCCAAGTAGAGACCGGAGTTGATTGGCACTAAGAGCTTTGGTGAGCAAATCAGCCACCTGTAGTTTGCTGTCGATCTTCAACAAGGCAATCTCGCGAGAAGTAACTCGTTCATGAACGAAAAAACAATCCATTTCAACATGTTTTGTACGCTTGTGGAAAACTAGATTGCTTGCAATATGGCGAGCTGTCTGGTTATCACAGAAAAGACTCGTGGGTTTATCAACTACAACTTGTAGATCTTTGAGAAGCCACCTCACCCATAGAACTTCACTAATCGTCGACACCATTGCCCGATACTCAGCTTCAACTAAGGAACGAGAGACCACATATTGCTTTTTGGTTTTCCAGAAAATGGGGGCACCAGCAAGTAAGAGTAAGTATCCTGTATGTGAATGTCTTGTGTATGGACAGCCAAGCCAATCAGAATCACATAAGGCTGTCAAAATAGGTTCACCTTCATGAGGTAAAAGAATCCCATGACTTGCGGTTCCCTTCAACTATCGGAGTATCCGTGTAACTCCATGCATGTGACTTTCACAAGGATCGGATACAAACTGACTCAATAAGTTAACGACATACGTAATATCTGGTCGGGTGGCTTGGAGATATAGGAGATGACCAATGATTATGCGATATTGGCTAGCGTCGACTGAAGCTTCTTCCTCTCGATGATCAAGCTTTAGGTTTTGTTCTATAGGAAAAGCACTGGGTTTGCAACCCAACCGACCACTGTCCTTGAGGATGTTGAGAATGTATTTCCATTGGCTCAAAACTAGGCCATCTGAAGTTTTTGCAACTTCAATACCAAGGAAATATTTTAATTGCCCAAGATCTTTAATACTAAAACCTTTGTCAAGTTGCCCCTTGATCTTTTGGATTTGATCGATGTTATCACCAACTATAATCACATCATCGACATAAATCAGGGTGGTTGTGTAAATTCCATCCTGATTTTGCAAAAAAAAGCGACTGATCGTCTTTGGACTGGCGAAATTTTATGCTGAGGAGAAACTTGGAGAGCTTGTGGTACCAGTTATGAGAGGCATGCTTCAAGCCATAAAGAGAATTTTGTAGACGGCAGACTCGAGAATCATTTTTTTTTTGGAAAAACCTTGGGGAACCTTCATGTACACCTCTTCATCTAGATCTCCATGCAAGAAAGCATTGTTGGCATCAAGCTATTGTATAAACCAGTTCTTCTTAGCAGCAACCGTTAATAGAGTACGCATGGTGACTAATTTGGCAACTGGAGCAAAAGTGTCATGATAATCAACGCCTTCCATCTGTGTAAAGCCTTTTGCAATGAGTCGGGCTTTAAACCGTTCCACCTCTCCGGTTGTCTTGTACTTGATCTTGTACACCCATTTTGAATCGATAGCTCGCTTTCCTTTAGGAAGGTCAGTAAGAGTCCACGTCCCATTGTTTTGGAGTGCACGGTTTTCTTGCTGCATGGCTTGCCTCCATCGTTCATCCTTTGAAGCTTGTTCAAAAGTTTTTGGCTCAATATTTAAAGTAATGGCCTTCAGATAAGGTTTATGATTCTTAGAAAAACTATCATAAGAAACAAAATTAGAAATTGGGTGTACCGATGAGGCAGCTTGAGTGGAGTTGGGTTGCTGGTGATTGATCGAATGGGGCAGCTTTACATAATAATCTTAGAGTCGTTGAGGCTGAGATTTGGTTCTAACACTTCTTGAACCGTTATGATTCTCTGTCTTATCAACGATTTCATCTTTGTTTGTGAAACCAGTGGACTCAACCTGTGATTGTGGGCAGTTGTTATCGAGTTGGACTTCCTCATGTTGATTTTCGTCTTGAAGGTCAGCACATGACCAGAATTATCTTGATCGTCCTGGGTCGGATCTATGGTAGGAGGTTGTTCAAGGAGCTGATCGTGATGATGGCTCTCATGACAAGCATCATCATAATATTTAGTTGGTTCGTCACCCGTGTTGTAGTGTTCAGCCTTATTGTTTTTGAGAGGAAGGATGTTTTCACAAAATATTACGTCCCTGCTAACGACCATTTTCTTATCTTCAATATCATACACTTTGTATCATTTAGTTCCTTGAGGATATCCTAAGAAAATCCCAGGTTTTCCACTTTTCTCGAATTTTTCTCCATTTGCGTTGTGGTTTTTATAATACACGTGACAACCAAACACTTTCATATGGTCGTATTAAGATTTTTGGTTCCAAATGACTTCATAAGGAGTCTTGTTCTTAATGACTTTAGAAGGAAGTGGTTTATGATGTAGGCAGCTGTGAGAATACATTCTCCCCAAAATCTTTTGGGAAGATTGTTTTCAAATTGTATGGCTCCAGCTGTCTCAAGAAAGTGTCTATGGTTTCTTTCAACAAAACTGTTTTGCTACGGTGTGAAAGGACATGTTGTTTCTAATAAAATCCCCCCCCCCCCCCCCCCCCCCGCCCCCTTTTTTTTATAAAATTGCAACATAAGATTAGAAGTGAACTCTCCACCGTTATCACACCTAATTCATTTTATATTCATCCCAAATTGGACTTGTATCCTTTTATGAAAATCAGTGAGACAATTGCTAGCATCACTCTTATGTTTGATAAGAAAGACCCACACAGCCCTACTAAAATCATCAATTATAGTAAGAAAGTAATTAGCTTTCATGTAGGATGGTATGCGATATCCACCCCATATGTCACAATGAACTAAATCAAAGACTTCTTTTGATTTAATAAAACTAATTGGAAAAGGTGTTCGAGTAAGTTTAGCTTTAGCACACGAATCACAAACTTCATTACTAAGAACAACGGAATTATCTTTAACTAACTCAATTCTAGATAGCTTTTCGTTGGAGGTGTGCCCCAGTCTTTTATGCCAAGTGTCTGCAACAGTTACCATGCTTTCCTTTCTTTGATCATCCCCATTCGATACAATCCACCATCACATCTCCCCGCACCAATCAAGCTCCTCATTTGTAACCCCTGCATCACATAAAAATCAGGAAAGAATGTTACAACACATTGAAGATCTTTGCTAATGCGACCGACAGAAAGTAGGTTGCATTTGGAATTGGGGACACACAAGACACCATTAACTTTTGCTCCCCCTGGGAGAGTACAATCTCCCTTCCTGTCAATAGGAATAGACTCCCCATTGGGTATAACAACCGGAGACTCAAAAAAGGTTATTTTCTTATTTTCCAATAAATCTCAAAAATAAGTTATGTGATCGGTACAACCTGAATCAATGATCCAGTCACCTTTATATGTTTCTTTACCTGCCATCTTAGCAACACGCCCTTTTACCTCATCGTTGCTTGTACCAGAAAAATGTTTCATGAACATCTGATATTGTTCGTTGGTGAGTTCCGGTATTGGGCTAGGACAAGGTTCCGTACATGCAGCTGTCTTGGGTTTTCCTTTCTCTTTTCTCCCAGGCCACCAATATGGGTATCCAACAAATTGAAAACACCCTTCCTTCTTGTGACCATTCCTCCCACAGAAAGTGCAAGTTTCATTTTCCTTCGTCTCTCTATTATCTTTGGCATTCTTTTGATAGTTACTATCTTTATTGAAGCTTCCCTCTCTTCTTTGAAAGGCCTTGATGTCACACCCCAAAACCAAGAACGGCGGAAATGTTCTGGGGCGAAGGACGTCATGTACAATATCACAACAATGAAAAGTAGTAAACAAGCAACAACATCATCCATTGCATTAATAATATAATTATTATACAAGTGTTCTGTCAAATTTTGATAAACACTAAAGCATAAATCAAAATGAAAGATAAGTCTTGAACAAGCTCCATCTTCCTTTCTCCTTGCATCGGTACCTGTCTAAATTGGTATGTAAATACTTGTATGTATTTGAAATGTAAGTATTTGTATGTAAACGAATTGTAAGTATTGAAAAAGTAAATGAACTGTAAGTATGAAAATGTTTGTAAAACAACTGTAAACGTTTGAAAAACCCTAGAAATCCCTATGATTCCTACTATTATAACAGGGAGTCTTCTACCAAGACTTAACTGATCTCGATGTAACCTTCTACCAAGGCATCTAGTGTCTGTGTGTGTCTCTAGTAAGAGTGTGTATTTTCCTAAGTCCGACTATTATTAGGCAAAATATAGTTTTCTACATTATCGTACGTCGTGTGAAAATATTCACGAAGTGAATGTAATGGGAAAATGAAATAGTACTATGGTGTAGTACCGAACTACAACCGTACCAATTACCTTAAGTCTAGGGTAATACTTCCAAGTACTGTAGTATTTGATATAAATAACTACATCGGTACTCAACTGCCTTATTTGAGGGATAAGGTATCATGTGATGTCTAGATCCCAGACTATACACTCCCCTATCAAAGGGATTTTGGGACCTACCCATGACACCTGCATGTATGCAAGCCATGAGCATCCACATTACTATGATTATGTATACTCGATATAACGATCACAAATGCGTTGTGATTCATCAGTATAATTAGATCCTGAACTCGTTCCATGCTATAGCACCTAGTGATGTCTGTCCTATGTATATGTAAGCGTACTCATGCAAGTGTGATCATGTAATTGTACTTATGTAAGTGTGATCATGTAATAGTATAGTAGTGTACTGTAATGTTCCACGTGTGCTAGCTATAATGTGTGTTCTCTCTATCTAGCAAGTATAGTAATGTAATGTAATGTTATAGCTGTCATGTACGTGCTCTTTACCTAGCAAGTATAGTAATGTACAGTAATGATCTGGAAAGTATTGACTCATGAATGAACTGACTCATTGTATGATATTGCGTTCTAGTAATAGTTCTAGTATTTTCCTAGACTACCCATATGGTAGTTTACTAGTAATCTAACTGATACATATGGACGTGGATGTATACCCTTGCTACCCAAGGGGATGGGATGAACTGGAAGGGCCTTTATGACTATATATGTACACATGATATATAACTAATATTTAAACGACCTTCGGACGAGTACCCGATATCCCACCAGACCACATCTCAAGCGCGAAAAGGAAATAAGGTGGATAGCCTTCCTAAGTCTTTTAAACATTTCTTATATAACTATACATATAGAGGCATGCAATTTATAATATAAAAGCATAAATAAGTTTTGTAAAACATTTGAACATAATTATTATCATCATAAAAGATCGACTTGATGTCAATCTATAAAACAGTTTGAAGGCATGGGTTTGATAAAACAGTTTGAGTATAAGGACACATTTGTTTGAAACACAATTGTAAATAAGTTTGAAATGTGATATACAGAGTAAAATGTACAGTGTAATAAAGAGTTTAAAACATATAAAATGCTTATAAAAATCATTTGAAGGAAACTGTTTGGTAAAACGGCTAATGTGTAGTAAATCATTTGAATGTTGCATATTAATCACATGTGATTGATATAATAACTAGCATAATTCTACTTATTAATCACATGTGATTAATATAATAACTAGCATGATTCTACTTGTATCCCCCCCCCAATAAAACATTTAAAAATAGTTTAAAACATTATTTAAGGGGTATGAACTCACCTGCAGTAAGTGACTGGAATTGAACGGACTGTTATCGTAAGGAAGGATCAGACAAGTGCTTGGTGTCAAGTGAAGACTTTAGACACACACAATGATCCTAATTACATATGAAGACATATGTATATAAATAATTAGTGATTAAATGTCACACCCCCAAACCAGAACGGCGGAAACGTTCGGGGGCGGAGGACATCATATTCAGTATCATAACAGTTCATAGAAAGGAAAGTACACACCACCATATATGTTAAAGTTTCCAAAATGTTTACATAGTTGTATTCGTTGCATGATCAAAAGATAAATACATAAACATCTTTCAAAAGAAGTAATTAATGTCAGCACGTTAATCCCCAAAAGTTGATTTCCAAACCTGCTTAGCGGTTCCCTGAGAATACAAGTTATTTCAAAGAAAAAGTGTCAACAATTAAGTTGGTGACTTCATAAGTAGTGTTTTGAGAAAATGTACGCCATTCGAAAGTTCGTGTATGTTTTCCAAAAAACGCAGTGTTTCAAATGTAAAGAGTTATGATTTGTTGTGTTGAAAATGAATGTATTAGATCCAGAAAATCCCATATTTTCCCTAATAGTTGAGATATGATTTGCCGTGTTTTCAAAGAAAAACCCTTATTTTCTTATAAAAGTATGAAATGCATATGGATGTTCGTGTTATAAGTTGTAAGTAGTTGGACCAGGAAAATCCCTTATTTTCCTATTAGTTGTTTGGTTTGTGTACAGGAAAAACCCTTATTTTCCTAACATAACTGGCAGTCTCTAAGACCGAAAATCGCAAGCAACCGGCGTGCTTAAAAGTTGTGTCATAGTTTTATATAATAAAGCTATACGAAGATCGCACTTGTTAAATGAAGAATAGATATAATAGCTACTCGTTCATAAAAGCATAATACCATAATAATTGTATATCCGATGAGTTTTATAACCATAATAAACATAATATGCCTGTAGCGACGTTCTTCTAGCGTCATAGCGTTATGACAAACTGTCACCCCAAAGGAAGGACTGTAGCTAACAGTGAGGGCGTGAGATCATGACTTCCCGTATAAATCTATACACATTTGACACGTTCTCCGAACGGGAGAATCTGGTTATAGACAGGACTTGAAGCGGTACCTTTTAGCAAAAAGGCAGTATTTGAAGATGTACACGTCTCACGGATTCTCAACTAAGTCTATATTAAAGTAGTAGTTTTGTATGCAAAGTTTATCCTTTTCACAATGTTTGACAAAGCATAAATCATAAGTTCTTTGAATGCATAAAACGATTTATTAAAGAATGTTACCCTTGATATGATGTATTTGTATGTAAACGTATAAATAAAACATTATTTCTATTTATAAAACATATTGTATCCCAAGAGGGTAAAGCTGTGTTGTGAGGTGTTTTGCATGATAATAACTTCATAAGATAGTTAAAACAACAGTATGAAAAGTATAGTAAAAGATCGATGTTTCACACGATTATAGTTGTGTGTTTACTTGTATCCCCCCCTAAAAGAGTATAAAAAGCATTTAAAAACGTATTTAAAGTGTGTTTGTAGGGGTATGAACTCACTTGAAAGTTTGAAGATAGTGAGATGGAAAACCGGACAGAGTTTCGTCTCGGGAAACGGATTTTTCTCGGGATTCTCGGGAATCTCGGAAGTAAAATCGACCTTCGGGACTTGAGCAAAATGACCAGGGCTTTGGGTTTGAACGGGCACGGAAAACGAGGCAAAACGCAAGAGAAACAAGAGAAAATGAGCAAGTTTCCCCAGAACCCTCGCACTCCTTTTATAGGGGTGTTGAACCGCCTCGGTACGCTGGGCGTACGAGGGTACGCAGCGCGTACTGGGGCGTCATCGCTTACGCACTTCGGATGGGAGGGCATAGAGGAGTAGGGGCGACGTGGACGAACCGAGGCCCTTGATTCGAGTACGCGGGGCGTACGAGGGTACGCAGGGCGTACTCCGGTCCTATCTGCTGACTCCTCTTCGGATATTACCAAGAGTTTATATTTAAATTTATATTTATTTTAAATAAACTTCTAAAATTCATATCTCCTTCATACGAACTCCGTTTTCGACGTTCTTTATATCCACGCGTAGGTGAGACTAAAATCTACAACTTTCGTTTAGATTCCGTTGGCAAATTATGAAATTATTTTTATTATTTATTTATTAAAATGACGTGATTAAGGAATTTCTTTAAAAATTCATAACTTCTTTATCTGACGTCGGTTTTTGCCAGACTTTTTACCGCTGAAACAGCATTGTCGAGACCTTCGATTCTCGTTTAGGTCATTCCGGCCAAAAGTCGCTCGATCTTCGATTCGAGTTTTTACGTAACTTCGTATTGCCGGTTTTTGTCGGAAAACTTAGAATGGTCATAACTTCTTCGTTATAACTCGGATTTTAGTGTTCTTTAAATGCTTGGAAACCTTAAGACGATATCTATTACATAGCATACTCCAAACAGAGCCTTTGAATACTTCATTTTTCGATGATATTCTAATTACTTTTTCAAAGAGGTTACAAGACTCGAACTTCAAGGACCTGAAATGACGGGTTGTTACATCATCCCCCCGTTAGAGGGAATTTCGTCCCGAAATTAGAGTTCATGCT
Source organism: Lactuca sativa (assembly GCF_002870075.4). Taxonomy (NCBI): domain Eukaryota; kingdom Viridiplantae; phylum Streptophyta; class Magnoliopsida; order Asterales; family Asteraceae; genus Lactuca; species Lactuca sativa. The sequence continues at coordinate 137,096,485 of NC_056627.2, forward strand.
ACGGATAGAAGTTTTATTTGCTCCTCATGTTCTTAATTGAACTCGGTTCCTCGCTTGGCTTTCCAGCGAACCTTTCACTATCGGGATATGACTTTGCTTCCTTCGTTTGACTTCACTGTCATGATAACCCTTCTTGGTCGAACGTATGTTGAATGTTTTTGTGGACTGTGAGAGTAGTACATTTTGTACCCTACAAGTAGTGTCTCCAGATCTTCGAAATAATTACCGATGCTCCTGACTCAAGATCATGTGTTGTATAGTTAACTTCCTGTGTCTTAAGGTGTCTTGAGGTATAGGCAGTGAGCTTTCCTTTTGCATGAGAACACAACCAATTCATACTGATTATGATGCCAAAATCTTGGAGGTGTATTAGATGTCATGAAGATCTAAAAGAAAGTATGATTACTCCCGAATTAAGGAAAGAAGATGGGTATTTTTGTTTTATCTGTCTCTCTTGTACCAATCGACAGAAAGGGGCATGTGTTGCGCTTCTATGTTTATTTGTATGGTAGCACGATCACTCGTAGTCTTAGGCAGTCTCTGTCCTGAAGTTCATATTAGAAATTCATACATGGTTCAACGATCATAATCTCATGTATACGAGTTGTATATAATTAAGATTGAAAAGGTAGTCGAATAACTGATTCTTCTTTAAGCTCCCATCCCATCGAGGAAAAAGAAGTTAAAGTGGAATCGTCAATTCTAAACCTGTAGAACCTTGATTATATATCATCCCTACGTATACATTCATCAATGACAGATCAATAGTATGGATCTTTGGATTTGAACTTGACGTATTGTACGAGTGGCACTTCAGGGGCTTCTTCGGAAAGGAAAAGAATTATGAGGTACTCCATTCATGAGTAATTGGTGTTCTGATATGACGGTTTCGCTGGAAAGGCGATTTCGAAGAAAGAGATGTACGTATGAAACTGTTTTGTGAGAATCAAATTGAATCAAGTCATATGATAATGTTGGAATCATAAGGAAACTTAAAGACATTAGATTTGAACATAAGACGTTTATCGACAAAACACAACCGTGCAACCATCAATAGAGTTATAGTACTTTAGACTACTACAAGACTATTGCTGCGAATAAGGTATACTACAAAGGCAAGCATACGCAACAAGAGTATCCCTATACTGACGGGATCCTGCAAAAGACAAGGCTCTGGTTGCGCTAGTTTTGAATGGTTTATTAGTCTGTTACAACGAAACGTCTAAATTACATTAATGTGGGTTCAGAGTAGGTCCTCCTGCAACCGTGGTCCTGAGAATCCTACCGTCTATGCCAGAATTCTTTGTGATAGGGAAATCCTTCTTGAGGTGCCCTTATCTCCTCGCCTTGGCGGCATGACTGGCTAGTGCTAGCCTTTGTGGTGGGAGTGAGGTGTTTAGCCAGTGTTAAGTGGACACGAGTGCCTTTCTCAATACCCCACCTTGGAAATTGCTTCCTAAGGCATTTTGCAGGAGTTGCCACTTGTTTCTTTATGAATCTAGATCCTAATGTGCGTGTTTCAGCGGACCTTTATTACTCCTCCTATCACTTCGATTGATCGGGATCGTGTGGTTTTGTGTTTAATTACTTACGTTCTTCTAAATGTTAGCATATTCACTCGATGCATTAGGTTAGCTACGTTTTGAAGTTGATGGTTGAATTCACTACCAGTTTCTGGGCTTGGATTTGACTTGCTGCATGCGTGGTATTTCTAAATGATTTGTTGGGGGATACTACGGGAAGGTTGTAAAGATTCCTCGTATGAGTACATCGGGGTTTTGAAACTAGAAGCCAATTGGGGTTTGTGTCGGGTTTGTCATTATGAATCGATCATGTTTCATTAGTCGATGGTTAAAGTGAAAGGGTCTTTTATAACACATGGAACTGGTATGGGTAGGGCCACACCAATCCGCGTCGAATGCTTATGTCGGTACTTCTCATTGTAAGACGTTCGTTAGTGGGATAGGGCATTCTACGTATGTGTTTTTAGTGCTTTTTAGTCTATCTCTATTATTACTACTATGAGAGTTTTGTTTAATGATTAGGGTGTTTGTTCGAGTAGATTTTTAAACTTGTGACTCATGGAACTCTTCTGCGTTCCTATTATCAAATGGAGTGTATGCAAATAAGTTATCAAGGAGAAATGTACCCAAAATAACCGTGGGGTCTGCAATAGCCTCCTCTTGGCCCATTGCGAATACTTGGCCTCCTCCACCAACATTCATGATGATTGACTCCAGGCAGTCCCTTCGGAAGTGTCCCGTTACTCCGCACTTATAACAAGCGTGACCTACTCCTACATTTGTGGCTGGAGCAGTTAGTTGGGCTAGGTATCTGCAGTAGCGGACGGTGTGTCCCTTTCTATTGCACCTAACACAATACATTTCACGGTAGGATCCGTGATGATGAAAGTTGCATCGGTTGCACTTAGGCCGGTTGCCGTTGTACGACTTTTTGGGTGTAGGGGTATGGTTTGTTGATTGCTTTTTGGCGTTTCTTTGAGTTGATTTGCCTCCCCTCTTGCTCCAGGGTTTTCGTTTCATGTTCTTGTGTTCACACCTTGCGGCATTCTTATAGGTATCTACTGGTAGGTGGTTTCGATTGTTTCTTTGATTAGTATTTTTGATATCGTTTCCTTCCCTGCTTGAGTTGACAGAGTTATTGTATGCTATAATGGCTGCCACCATGGCTATAATTGTAGCTTGCAAAGTGGCGGTGTCCAATCGTAGGAATGGGGTTGCATTGGTAAGTTGATTATTTCCGGCCCTTGCTGCGCCGCTAAAGTTTGCTTGAGACAGTGCAGCTGTTACGGCCGCAGCGATAGCAGATTGCACTATGTTGGAGTCGTATTGAGGAGGTGGAGGTGGGGTCGCGTTTCTACGTGCTGGTCTACAAGGAGACATTGTTCTGATAATGAAATAACATGAAAAACTATAAGTTTTAATGATTCGAAAGTCGCGCATTAGTGATTTGCTATATCAGAAGTTTGGCTTACCCCTGAATAGGGTTTTGAGTTCGACTCATGAGGAGAATAAATAAACTCATGAATTGGAGGGGTATGCGAATGGTTTAATAAAGGAAATACCTCATATATATTATAAAACACGGTGCGTTACATTTTGTAGTTAGGAAAATTTTGACCTATCTAAAGGTCTCCGATTACAAGGTTAAGAAAAGTAAGGACTTTATCCGAGGTCTTATGCTATGACAAAATTTTGGAAGTCAGACAGGTATTATTTGTTACGCGAGCTGGCTACATGGGCCTTAGATTCTGCCAGCTAACGCTCCATCTCGAGCATACGTAGATCATGTCTTGCCTGGCTTGCCCGAAGTTCTATCACTTCGGTTTGAGTTGCCGTTAACTCTCTCTGCAACACTTCATTTCGATTTACGATTCTCCCGTGAGATAATCCTAACTGTCGGATGCGAACTGTGTTGACTCCAGTGTTCGCATCATTTTCCTCAGTTCGATGGATGGTCGTCCGTCCTTGCTCACCAATGCGAGAAATCCGACGAACCAATATAGGAAGGGCTCTGTCTGCTGAGCCTCCCTCGCTTAGGTTGTAGAAGCTTCGGTCTCCGTTGAATGGAAGGGGTTGATTCTATTCGCGGCTCCACCTATCCAAGTTAGTTGCCCACAGGGGCGTCGAGCCATGAAATTCCGGTCGAGGATTAGGATTTTGAATTGGAGTCGTGAAGGGTAGGTTATTGTTCTCTGGATCTAAGTCTGATTCTTCTTGCATTCCTTCTTCAGGATGATTCTCTATCCCTCCTCCATTACTTTGGTTGAGGTAGTAGGGGTCACCGGGGTGATGGAATCCAACCATTTGAGTCTATACGAGAATAGGGTTAAGAATTGACTATAAGCTAAAGTACATGGAATTTACTCTTAAGTTTAAGGATTGAAGGCACTCGAATACTCCCTTAGTATTCTTTAACGATATGCTTTTGATAAGTTTTAAATTTGTTGTCCATTGCAGACACTCCTTGGCATACGTTAGTCGGCTCTTGGACAAATATAGTTGATCAGGCTATATTCTTCCCAGTTCCGATTACATGTCCCAAGGCATACCTGCACTGCACAACTTATTTATAATACTTCTATTTTGTTTTAATTATGATACTGACCATGTTATTAATATGAAATGAATGCATGCCTACTTTACAAAAACTAAATAAGTATGACTCTTACTCACAGTGTTTTTGCCCAGTTGTGTTTATAGTTGTATCCCAAAATGGTTTTGATATACTTAATTCACTATAAACAATGCTCTGATACCAATCTGTCACACCCCCAAACCAGAACGGCGGAAACGTTCGGGGGCGGAGGACATCATATTCAGTATCATAACAGTTCATAGAAAGGAAAGTACACACCACCATATATATTAAAGTTTCCAAAATGTTTACATAGTTGTATTCGTTACATGATCAAAAGATAAATACATAAACATCTTTCAAAAGAAGTAATTAATGTCAGCACGTTAATCCCCAAAAGTTGATTTCCAAACCAGCTTAGCGGTACCCTGAGAATACAAGTTATTTCAAAGAAAAAGTGTCAACAATTAAGTTGGTGAGTTCATAAGTAGTGTTTTGAGAAAATGTACGCCATTCGAAAGTTCGTGTATGTTTTCCAAAAAACGTAGTGTTTCAAATGTAAAGAGTTATGTTTTGTTGTGTTGAAAAGGAATGTATTAGATCCAGAAAATCCCATATTTTCCCTAATAGTTGAGATATGATTTGCTGTGTTTTCCAAGAAAAACCCTTATTTTCTTATAAAAGTATGAAATGCATATGAATGTTCGTGTTATATGTTGTAAGTTGTTGCACCAGGAAAATCCCTTACTTTCCTATTAGTTGTTTGGTTTGTGTACAGGAAAAACCCTTATTTTCCTAACATAACTGGCAGTCTCTAAGACCGAAAATCGCAAGCAACCGACGTGCTTAAAACTTGTATCATAGTTTTATATAAAAAAGCTATACGAAGATTGCACTTGTTAGATGAAGAATAGATTTAATAGCTACTCGTTCATAAAAGCATAATACCATAATAATTGTATATCCGATGAGTTTTATAACCATACTATACATAATATGCCTGTAGCGACGTTCTTCAGGCGTCGTAGCGCTATGACAAACTGTCACCCCAAAGGAAGGACTGTAGCTAACAGTGAGGGCGCTGGATCATGACTTCCCGTATAGATCTATACACATTTGACACGTTCTCCGAACGGGAGACTCTGGTTATAGACAGGACTTGAAGCGGTACCTTTTAGCAAAAAGGCAGTATTTGAAGATGTACACGTCTCACGGATTCTCAACTAAGTCTATATTAAAGTAGTAGTATTGTATGCAAAGTTTATCCTTTTCACAATGTTTGACAAAGCATAAATCATAAGTTCTTTGAATGCATAAAACGATTTATTAAAGAATGTTACCCTTGATATGATGTATTTGTATGTAAACGTATAAATAAAAAATTATTTCTATTTATAAAACATATTGTATCCCAAGAGGGTAAAGCTGTGTTGTGAGGTGTTTTGCATGATAATAACTTCATAAGATAGTTAAAACAACAGTATGAAAAGTATAGTAAAAGATCGATGTTTCACACGATTATAGTTGTGTGTTTACTTGTATCCCCCCTAAAAGAGTATAAAAAGCATTTAAAAACGTATTTAAAGTGTGTTTGTAGGGGTATGAACTCACTTGAAAGTTTGAAGATAGTGAGATGGAAAACCGGGCAAAGTTTCGTCTCGGGAAACGGATTTTTCTCGGGATTCTCGGGAATCTCGGGAGTAAAATCGACCTTCGGGACTTGAGCAAAATGACCAGGGCTTTGGGTTTGAACGGGCACGGAAAATGAGGCAAAACGCAAGAGAAACAAGAGAAAATGAGCAAGTTTCCCCACAACCCTCGCACTCTTTTTATAAGGGTGCTGAACCGCCTCGGTACGCTGGGCGTACGAGGGTACGCAGCGCGTACTGGGGCGTCATCGCTTATGTACTTCGGATAGGAGGGCATAGAGGATTAGGGGCGACGTGGACGAACCGAGGCCCTTGATTCGAGTACGCGGGGCGTACGAGGGTACGCAGGGCGTACTCCGATCCTATCTGCTGACTCCTCTTCGGATATTACCAATAGTTTATATTTAAATTTATATTTATTTTAAATAAACTTCTAAAATTTATATCTCCTTCATACGAACTCCGTTTTCGACGTTCTTTATATCCACGCGTAGGTGAGACTAAGATCTACAACTTTCGTTTAGATTCCGTTGGCAAAATATGAAATTATTTTTATTATTTATTTATTAAAATGACGTGATTAAGGAATTTCTTTAAAAATTCATAACTTCTTTATCTGACGTCGGTTTTGCCAGACTTTTTACCACTGAAATACCATTGTCGAGACCTTCGATTCTCGTTTAGGTCATTCCGGCCAAAAGTCGCTCGATCTCCGATTCAAGTTTTTACGTAACTTCGTATTGCCGGTTTTTGTCGGAAAACTTAGAATGGTCATAACTTCTTCGTTATAACTCGGATTTTAGTGTTCTTTATATGCTTGGAAACCTTAAGACTATATCTATTGCATATCATACTCCAAACAGAGCCTTTGAATACTTCATTTTTCGATGATATTCTAATTACTTTTTCAAAGAGGTTACAAGACTCGAACTTCAAGGACCTGAAATGACGGGTTGTTACATTAAAACACTAATTATACAAGTATAAACATTTTAACGCGAGGAAAACACTTTTGGTCAAGTGCTAGGAGGCTAATGAGTTGCCACAAAGGAGTGCCAAGCCTCTAATGGGAGTTTATGGTCAAATGACCATATGCTTTGGAGTTTACGGCCCAGGGGAGTAAACTCCTGGCCGTAAACTCTCCTTAGGGTCCCTAAATGAAGCTTAGAATTACTACACCTCTAGTGGTGAATTGTTTCAAGGCTAAATCAAGTGTTTGGGCTTCCTATTAACTCCTTTAAGGAGTTTACGGCCCTGGGACCATATTCCCTTGGAGTTTACATCCGTAAACTCCCTTGGGAGGGTGTTTATGGTGTTTTCAAGTCTCTAACATTTCAAGGTTATGATCTATGTTGGGTTCTAGGCATAAGGAAGGAGTTAGGGTGTCATTTGACCCCTTTATAGGGGTTTACGGCCCAAGAACTTGTCTTGGACGTAAACTCCTTAATACTTGTGATTCCTTATGTTTTCTAGGCTTTAAACACTTTAGGGTACATGTCTAAAATCAAGTCTAAGCCTTAGGTGCCTTAAAAGCACCATTTTGAGCATGCTTTTTGGAGTTTACGGCCTAAGATATTCTTGGGCCGTGAACTCCCAAACTTGGGTGATTATTTCTTGATTTCATGTTCCTAATACACTCCTATACATGTCCAAGGCAGTGGTATATCACGGGGGACAATCTAGGCTTGGTTTCGGGAGTTTACCGCCCAAGAACACCTTGGGGAGTAAATTCCTAAATTGAATGATTTAGCTATGTAATCTATGTTATGAACACATTTAAAGCTTTCTAACACTACTAGAAAGAGTTACTCACAATTTGGGATAAAAACCCGAAGATCCGTGAGAGAGAATTTTGACTTTTCTCTAAATGGAATTCAACTAATGAACCAATTTGGTTCAGAATTCTATTTATAGACCTGAGATATTTTGGCAGAAAATATTTTTATTCTTGAAACGAATTCTAATGTGCTAGAGTATTGGAATAACAGTGTTGCGCAACACCCTAGTGCATCCACTCTCCTAATATCTCCTTAAGTGTAAAATCCTGAAAATTGTCAAACTTATACTCGAAATCTGAGTTTTCACTGTAACTGTTCTACTTTTATTGGCTTCAAATAGTTTGTTCAGAATAGAAATTTCGGGTTGTCACATCATCCCCCTGTTGAAGGGAATTTCATCCCGAAATTAGAATTTAGGCAAGGAAGTATGTACGAATGATCGAGTCGTGAGGAGGAAACCTTCCTAATCGATTGGTTCTAGCGCTCCTAACTGAAATCGGGTTCTCGGTTGGAATCCCAACGTACCTTCACTATCGGGCGATGCCGCTGCTTCGTCTACTTGACCTCTCGGTCGAGGGTCACTACGGTTCTAATACGAAGGCGAGGATCTCGACGAGTGGACTTACAAGAGTCCTAACGGAAATGTATGGTTTCATGATCAAGACGCTAAGAGTAGAATGTATGCTACTGAGTTCGTGGAGTAGGTCTAGTTTGTGCGAGACACAGGACCGATTTTGATAAGAATCTCGGAGGTCCTAACTATATTGGATTTAGCTTTCCACACGATACGAAGCGTATTAAGCCATTCCCAGAGTGAGTTATCCTAAAGAACTTGGTCACTCACTTGGAATTCCAAAGGTTCCTTTTCTTGCTTAACTTCCCAATCAAAGGCCACCCCTTGCTGGGTCAAAGTCGTATGGGTTTCTGTAATTTGCGAGGAGTTCTAAATGAACTATGACCGTAGGTCGGTAAGACCTAGAATTTTGTGAATTTATGTCGGCATCTCTGGTGTCGACAAATTCTCAAGGGCTTTGACAAATTGTAAGAGTACTCAGAATTTCCCACATTACTAACAGTGTGACATAGAAATTTAACTCTTCGATTTCAAAACTCGTGCTTAGAGAACTTCGCAAAAGGTACCTCTAAAGGAAATGTTTCCATGGGTTCCTTCTTACTACGAGGGTAGATAAGTAAGTCATTATATGGAGAAATGACGAACTGATCCAAGTAAGAAAGACGTACCCTATTCATTTAGCTCATGAAAACTATGGACGTATTGGTCCTATCCGAAGGGTATCACTACGGACTTGAAGTGTCTGCATCGAGTTCAGAAGATAGTCTTTATGACATCTTTCCTTAACACTCGAACTAGTGATATTCGGATATTAGATCCATTCCTGTAAGTAGTTTCTTTCCTTGTGTATGATCAACCATTCTGTCTACGTGAGGCAGAGATAACAATTTCTAATGAAAATCTTGACGGAGTCCTCGATATCCGAGGCACATACGATGCAATCCGTCGATCTCTGGGAGAATAAGACAGGGGTTCTTCAGGGTCAGAATCCTAGTCTTCTAATTCTCTTTCTGTGTAGTTCACTAAGTTGTCCGGGCTGTTCTGGTGTCTCCGTAGATGTTTAAGCTGTAGGGCGATCTGTTTATGGGAGTCGTACTGGGTTCTAAGTTTGTTTACATGATGATGTGATTACTCATAGACTTAAGCAGTTCTTCGTTCTGAAGTTCATATTAGAATTCATACATGGTTTCACAATCACAATTTCGGGTATACGAGTCGTATATAATTAAGATTGAAAAGGTAGTCGAATAACTGATTCTTCTTTAAGCTCACATCCCATCGGGGAAAAAGAAGTTAAAGTGGAATCATCAATTCTAAACCTATAGAAGCTTGAATATATATCACTCTTATGTATACCTTCCTTAGTGATAGATCAATCGCATGAATCCTTGGATTAAACTTGACGTACTGCACGAGTGGTACTTCGGGGATTTCTTCGGAAAGAAAATAACTAAGAGGTACTCCTGGCATGAGTACTTCGGTGTTTTGATATGATGGTTTCGCTAAAAAGGCGTTTACTGAAAAGGAGACGTACGCATGAAGCTGTTTTCGGGAGGATCAAATTGAATCGATTCGTATGATAATTTCGAAATCATACTGAAACTTAAAGACATTAGATTTGAACATAAGACGCTTACAGAAAAAACACAACCGTGCAACCATCAACAGAGTTACAATACTTTAGACTTACAACAAGACCATTGCTGCGAATAAGGTATACTACAGAAGACAAGTATACGCAACACGAGAATCTCTATACTGACAGGATCTCGCAAAAAGTAAGACTCTAGTTGCACTAGTTCTGGATAGTTTATAAGTCTGTTACAACAACACTCCTAAACTACATTAACGAGGGGTTCCAGAGTAGGCTCTCCTGCAGCTGTGATCCTGAGAATTCTCCCATCTGCGCCAGAGTTCTTTGCTATGGGGCAATCCCTCTTGAAGTGCCCTATCTCCCCGCATTGGTGGCATGAATGGCTAGTACTAGCTTTGGTGACGGGATTGTGGTGTTTAGCCAGTGTTATGTGGACACGAGTGCCTTCCTCATTACTCCACTTTGAAAATTGCTTCTTAAATCGTTCGGCGTTATAACTAATCTTGTGTGTAGGGTCAGTCCCGATGAAAGGGACTTGAGTGATGGGTCGTGCCGGTGCTCCACAGCCACAAGCATGGTGCCCTATGATTAGGCAATTGCAACATTGCATCTCATGGCAAGCCCCATGATGATGGAAACTACACTTATCACACTTCGGGAGTTTTCCCTCGTATGGCCTGCTCGGTACGGGAACGGAAGGGGTTTCCACTTGCTGCTGTTGTATAGCCAGCCTTTGGGATCTATTGTGTTCTTTCCGGGCTTGACGCTTTCGTTTCTTGTTCTCTGCTTTTCGGCTTTGCGAGCCTGTGGCTGTTACTATCCGACGACCTCCTGGATGCATACCACGATTAGAAACTTCATTCCCATCAGCAGCATTGACCGTGCTGATAGTGCTACAGTGCGCAAGGACCGCGGTTACGGTAGCCACCACGGCAGCTGTAACTGCTGTTTGAAAGGTAGCGACGTCCATAGGAAAAGCTGAGGTTTCGCTGATCGACTGATTGCTTCCGGATGACGACATGATTCTGTAACACGAAAGATAAGGGTTTTTTGAGCGATTCTGGTTGACTCTAGATGTACTTACATTGTTCATGTAAAGAGTACGACTATGTTCTCGGAAGTTTGACCTACATTGTAACACCCTGTTCTGGATTTTTTTGTGATTTAAGGCCCGTGGTCCTTAATCCGAGTATGAGAAGGTTTTGAGGCATTGAAAGAGAAAGGTTATGCCCTTTTGGGATAAAGGTGAGGTAGGTTGTGTGATAAAAGAGTTCGATTTGTGCTTTAGAGCCCAAATGTATTGTTAAGGCGTTGGTTCGGGCTTTTCTTGAATTTTGGATTTTAGTTCGAGTGGGATTTAGGAGGAATAAAGTTGATACAAGTGTAGGGCTTCTCTTTAGCTTTCCGTGGATATAAAGATCATCGGAAACGGACTTATAACGAAGAAGTTATGGCCTTCAGAAGTTTTGTGTTTTAGCCGAGTACGCTGGTCGTAATTTGGAGTACGCTGGGCGTACTAACCAGGGAGGGTCGCGAATGTTCTTCAGAGTACGCTGGGCATACCATATGGATGTTGGGCGTACGCTAAACAGACATGAACTCTATTTTATGGTCTTGGACCCTATTTAAGGTCCTTATCTCATAACCTAACCCTAATACCTTCAGCCTCCATCCCTCTAAACCCTAGAAATCGACCTTAAGCCTCCATTTGAGTGATTCTTGAGCATTTTGGTGATTTAGTGAGTTTTTGGTGCATATTGTGGAAGAAGGAGTTTCTTGAGGAAGCATTGTTTGGCTTGGAGGTTGTGGATCTAAGCCCTAATCTTGTTGATCTAGCTCCAGAAAGCATAAAGTTTGAATCTTGGTGGTTTTCTCATATGGATATAGTGGGGTGAGGACTTATTATGTGTGGCCTTTGAAGAAGAAGGAGCTTTGAAAGAGAATAGCTTGAGCATCTAGCTTTTGGATCTATGATTTACTCTTGTTGGTGCATCTTCCAGAGATGTGGCTCAGAGGTAGAGGCTGGTGCGCAACGACGACATTTGTAGGAGCCGTTCATCATTCGAGGTGAGTCTTCTCACTCTACGCTACCTTGAGTGGTAGTTATGTGTGACCGAAAGGTCGTATGTGCTTACATTGAGTATTATGTTATCCTATTGTATGTGACATGCTATGCATTATGTCTTTGTGATTTATGCTATGCGGAGTTTATAGACCGGACCGGAGGGTCCAACGATTCATGAGGCCGGAAGGCTCAAGCAGACCGGACCGGAGGGTCCAACGAGCTTAGGACCAGAGGGTCCACAAAGTTGTGGGACTGGATGGTCTCATTGAGACACATTGACCAGAGGGTCAAACAGAGTTTTAGCCTCGAGTGGCCAATATGTGTTGTATGTGGTATTTTGGGGAATTCACTAAGCTTCGTGCTTCTCGTGTTATGTGTTGTGTTTCAGGTTCTTATTAGGATCGCAGGAAGGCGGCGGCTCGATTGTACACACCAGAGAAAAGAGTCACGAATGGGGATCCTGGATTTTGATAATGTTTTGAAAACTTTGTTGACTATTAAATGGTGTTTATTTAAAATGACATGTGTTTTATGAAATTAAAAATGACAAATTTGTTTAAAAATTTACGGTGTTACAAGTTGGTATCAGAGCCTTGGTTTGAGGGATTCGGATACACCTTCGGGTATGTCTGGAATCAAACTGAGGATTTGATAAAAGTTTTCAAAAGGAACGGTTTTTCTAAAAATGAGTAAGAGAATTTTAAGGGAAAGAGGAAACGAGCAGTGTGTACAATCAGCCAGCGCCCGAACGGTGATTTCCCAAAATACCCTTACGTTGTGTGTTATGACTGATGTGTGATATGTTATGCATGCTAGAGATTAGGCTAGGTACTTCATATTTTAGGGCTAGAGTGGCCTAATTTGTGATGCCTTAGCCTAGGAGTTACTGTTATCTATGATTTGCTTTTGAGTATGTGCGGAGTATGAGTATCCAAGAGGAATCCTTTTAGAGAGGGATCTGAGTAGATGAGTAATCTAGGAGAAATACCTATATGAGCAGTTGAGGAGCCTACTGAGAAGATAGTCGGATACCCGCGATGGGTGGAGTTGCTTGAGCTCGGTGATATCTTTTGAGTACGAGTGTACCAAGCGGAGTTGTAACCTAGAGTGGTGATACGTGTTGATAGAGATTATTCGATGCCTGAATGTTGCTTGCTTCGTGCTTTGTGGAACTCTCGATGATGGGAGTCAGCTACTAAGTGAATATGACAATATTCAGGAGGTAGACGGCTGGCATCATTAGGAGTTCTTCAGCAGCTGATGGCAGGGAAGTGTGAGCACCTAGGAAGAGCCTAAGGAGTGACCATGGTCAGATGAGTGCGCTGACAGGGTAGAGCTTTTCGCTAGGGAGCGAACACATGTAACGAGATGGACGAACGATAAAGTTGAGTAGCTACTTAGGAAATCTGGGATGGTCCGTGTTGAAAGTACCGGTAGATGTGGCAGGTAGTATGGGCCCGTACTACTGAAAGCAGAGGACCCATACTTGATGCAAGGAGTATTCTGGAGATTTTAAGTAGCAGATTGAGAAGTGAAGTCATGGTTCGAGTACCATGATTGGTAGTAGATTGAGAAGTGATGTCATGGTTCGAGTGCCATGATTGGTAGCAGGATGAGAAGTGATTTCATGGTTCGAGTACCATGATTGGCAGCAGCTTGATAAGTGATGTCACGGTTCGAGTACCATGCTTTGTAGCAGGATAAGAAGAGATGACATGGTTCGAGCACCATGATTTATATTAGACCGAGAGGTGGCCACTTGGTTCGAGTACCATGACCGTGGTCGGTGGTTAGTGTTACCGGTTCTACCAGTTATTCCGTTATGTTTGGTTACACTGAGATCAAATATGAAAGGGTATGGAGCCAGAGGGCCAATTTGAATGAATTTCGATGGACCATACCTTGAGAGGGAAATCGAGTTAGTTCTCGAGGAATTTTTAGTGAGATGTCATTTGGAGTCGCAAGACTCAAGGATAAGTAGATGTTGTGCTTTTTTTAGATTGCGGTCTGAGCTGAGTAGTCGACCGATAACAGAGATGCCACTTTCTGTGACCAGAGTTGTGCTATTTTCTGTGAGAAGCAGGAGGGATTTTGAGCTTCCGGTTTCTGAGTTGGAGGTAGACACGGTGGGGTAGCAAGGGGTTGCGACCTTTTCACCAGAGTATTTGGGCAGTATGTTTTCTGCGAGGTATTCTTATCCCATGAGAGAATCATTAGTGGGACTAAGATGGATAAGAACAAAGAGGTGCTTTATTGAGGGTTATGTATTATTTTTTTGGCAGTTCCCGGTGGCTAAGAGGAGTATATCGGGGCGGTGGCCCCCGTGGTCTACGTTGAGTATCGACAATGAGAGTGAGGTCTATTGATTTTATGAGTATTTCCGATTTGGGAAAACGGGTCGAGGAGTCAGAGTCGAGGTGTGTGATTGTGCATCATTTTCCGGACCGAGAGTCAGATTTAATTCGAAGCAGTGAGGTACTCGACGGTGTGTTGGTTTGAGGCTTCGAGATGAATAAAGGCAGTCACGCTGGGAGGATTTTGAGATCTTTTTGGTCAAAGTTGAGATATGTGGAGTTTCTTGGTTTCCATTGGGAAGATCATTAAAGCGATTACGTGACACATTCCAAGAGTCAAGTGTGAGATACCTGGTGAAACAGTCTATTGAATACATTGTTGGTATACCAATTGGTGATGGTTCGAACCCTGAGTGGGGGAGAACTGGGTATTCTATTGATAGGACCAACAATCCGTTAAAGTGTGGTTATAGGATTGGTTATGAAGATTTGCGGTGCGGAGACATGAAAGCTGGGTATTTGGTGAAAGAGGTGGAGTTCGATGCAAGATGATGTATCTGTATGTGCTTACGAAAGGGTGAGTGAATCCACGACGGTTGGTCGTTGGTCAGAGAATTTGTTATGGCTAGGGATTTTTTTTCAGATTTGCAAATGTTGAGTTCGAGGAGATTGGGTTGATGAGTTCAGGGTGCAATAGCTGAGATTTGCGGGTATCTGTATAGATTGTGATCTATACTTCAGGAGGGGCAACTGTAGATCTGTCAACCAATTTCTGAGTCGGAATGAGTAGTTTCGCTGGGTGGTGATCAGTAGAGGATGCAACTTCAGAATTTAGTCAACGTGTTTTCAGTCAGTGATCTTTCCTTCGTGTTTGAACGTGTCAGATGAGAATATTTTGAGGTTCTGAGTTCTTGAGTGGAAGAGGGTATCAGGGTACTGCGGGGAGCCGAAGTACTAACTAGTCAGCAAGAGAGTGTCGTGATACTGCGGGGAGCCGCAGTATTCGCTGGTTAGCGACAGAGTGTGGTGATACTGCGGGGCGCTGTAATATCTACCAGCCAGCAAGATGATGTGGCGATACTGCAGGGAGCCGTAGTATTTGCCAAGCAGTGAGGGATCATTGTGAAACTGCGGGGAGCCGTAGCTTTCACTGGTCAGTGAGAGAGCGTTGTGGAACTGCGGGGAGTTGTAGTTTTCACTAGCCAGAGCATGACGTAGAGGAGTTCCTAGGCTTCGGTAGCCTTTTCAGTGAGTCTATAGGAATCTGGTAGACAGGACATGGGCGAGACTAGGGACTCCCTAATGGTTGGGAGTCATTGTATTCTGAGTTAAGGTGTGGTTATTGCATTCAGAAGGGATTGGATGTAGTGATGTACGCGAAGTTGCGAGTCATGGGTTATGAGTTGAGAGCTTCATTGGGACAAGTGATTCCAATTTCGCGTCGAGCCAGACTCTTGAGTTTGATTTGGCTCTAGTGGTGTAATGTGAAGGCAAGATGAAATTCCGAGCTTAGAGGTGGGTTCCTTTTGAGGGGTATCGTGTGTCATCTGATGTTTTAGACCTGTGTGGGTCAGTTTGTTTGTATGGGACGGAACACGAGATGTATGAAGCTAATGAGTAGTAAACGACAGGGGTCGAGGGTGAGACAATTTTAGTTGGGATTGTAGTATTCGCTTGGGATAAAGCGAACTTTGTGACTTGTGTGTCACGATGGGCCGAGATAGTTATTGTGAGAAGGAAGCCAGTAAGTCGTTTTATTGGGTGTACAGTGGGTAGCCCTTGAAGGTCAAACTATAGGGTCGGGAGTTGACCTGGTGTTTAGTGTCGGATGGAACATTTGAGAGGAATTGGGGCTTATGATTTAGGGTGCCAGAGGATCGTTCCGAGCCTGCTTGACAGCTTCTTGTATCTGAGGATAGAGTTTTGAGGATCATTCATTCAGAAGAGTTATGATAATTGTTCAGGTAGTGGGTCCTTAGTGGGATATGACCTTTCCATCCCTTTTGAGTTGCGACCGGGATCAATTAGAGAATCAGAATTGGTAGAGTATTCTTAGAGTACGTTATTTGATGAGCGATTAACATGATGATATTGCGAGGGTGGTCTGGCAAGGAGACAGACCAGTAGAGTTTTCAAGTTCTGGAGAGGCAGATTGAGTACCGCAACAGCAGAAGGGTCTGTCCTTCTTCGGGGTCGGGAGTTCCTGTTGGGTTTAAGTGTTTTTGGAAGAGATCGTTGTATGATATGGGGTTCTTTTGATGGTTCTTCCTGAATCATTGGGTTCGACCTATGTGTTGATAAGGAGCGATTTCGAGGGCAAAATCTATTTCAAGTGGAGGAGAATTGTAACACCCTGTTCTGGATTATTTTGTGATTTAAGGCCCGTGGTCCTTAATCCGAGTATGAGAAGGTTTTGAGGCATTGAAAGAGAAAGGTTATGCCCTTTTGGGATGTAGGTGAGGTAGGTTGTGTGATAAAAGAGTTCGATTTGTGTTTTAGAGCCCAAATGTATTGTTAAGGCGTTGGTTAGGGCTTTTCTAAATTTTGGATTTTAGTTCGAGTGGGATTCAGGAGGAATAAAGTTGATACAAGTTTAGGACTTCTCCTTAGCTTTCCGTGGATATAAGGATCGTCGGAAACGGATTTATAACGAAGAAGTTATGGCCTTCAGAAGTTTTGTGTTTTAGCCGAGTACGCTGGGCGTAATTTAGAGTATGTTGGGCGTAATTTGGAGTACGCTGGGCGTACTGACTAGGGAGGGTCGCGAATGTTCTTCAAAGTACGTTGGGCATACCATATGGACGTTGGGCGTACGCCAAACAGACCTGAATGCTATTTTAGGGTCTTGGACCCTATTTAAGGTCCTTATCTCATAACCTAACCCTAATACCTTCAGCCTCCATCCCTCTAAACCCTAGAAATCGACCCTAAGCCTCCATTTGAGTGATTCTTGAGCATTTTGGTGATTTAGTGAGTTTTTGGTGCATATTGTGGAAGAAGGAGTTTCTTGAGGAAGCATTGCTTGGCTTGGAGCTTGTGGATCTAATCCCTAATCTTGTTGATCTAGCTCCAGAAATCATAAAGTTTGAATCTTGGTGGTTTTCTCATATGGATCTAGTGGGGTGATGACTTATTATGTGTGGCCTTTGAAGAAGAAGGAGCTTTGAAAGAGAATAGCTTGAGCATCTAGCTTTTGGATCTATGATTTACTCTTGTTGGTGCATCTTCTAGAGATATGGCTCAGAGGTAGAGGCTGGTGCGCAACGACGACATTTGTAGGAGCCGTTCATCATTCGAGGTGAGTCTTCTCACTCTACGTTACCTTGAGTGGTAGTTATGTGTGACCGAAAGGTCGTATGTGCTTACATTGAGTATTATATTATTCTATTGTATGTGACATGCTATGCATGATGTCTTTGTGATTTATGCTATGCGGAGTTTATAGACCGGACCGGAGGGTCCAACGATTCATGAGGCCGGAAGGCTCAGGTAGACCGGACCGGAGGGTCCAACGAGCTTAGGACCAGAGGGTCCACAGAGTTGTGGGACTGGAGGGTCTCACTGAACATTGACCAGAGGGTCAAACAGAGTTTTAGCCTCGAGTGGCTAATATGTGTTGTATGTGGTATTTTGGGGAACTCACTAAGCTTCGTGCTTACCGTGTTATGTGTTGTGTTTCAGGTTTTTATCAGGATCGCAGGAAGGCGGCGGCTCGATTGTACACACCAGAGAAAAGAGTCACGAATGGGGATCCTGGATTTTGATAATGTTTTGAAAACTTTGTTGACTATTAAAGGGTGTTTATTTAAAATTAATGACATGTGTTTTATGAAATTAAAATGAAAAATTTGTTTAAAAATTTACTGTGTTACAACCCTATGATGCAGTCCTAGTACAGAATAGAAGTATGTTCGCGAAGGCTTGACCTACATCCCTATGATGCAGTCCTAGTAATGAGTAGAAGTAAGTTCGTAGAATGGTCTCAAAACGTTTGTTGTGCAAGCCGAGGTATCGTGGGTTGGTGAATAACAAGATCCAACCACTGAAAGAGACTTGGAAATGTCTCCGGAGACAAATCACTATAGTCCAATGACTTGACTAAAGCATGTTTTAGATAGACCCCAATGAAAGTATGATAAGAGTACTTTAATGAAGAATGACACAAAAGTTAGCCGGCTATCAATATCTTTGATATTCACGATGTAAAGATTCGGGAAAATGACCTTGTGAAGGTCTTACATCATAACCACAAGGAAGATAGTTCTTGATAGCATAAAGACCTAACCAAAGTACTTACGGTACAAGATAATTTCACAGAAAATGCCACATCGGGCATAGACAGAAAAACACGATTCCTTTTTATAAGGAAAATAAAGTAAAGCGTCTACTACCGGCGACGGTCATCCTTCTGGTGAACTCTCAGTTCAGCTAGTTGACGTTCCACGTCAAGTAGGTGTCTTTCATACACCCCCTGGCGTACTTGGAGCTCTATGACTTCGGCTCGTGATTCAGCCCGCGCTTGCAGCAGGGTTTCCTGGTTTCTCTCTGATCTCTCGCGAGCATCTTCTAGACGAATGGTGCGGAGGGTATGCATTCTCGCATTAGCGACAACTTCGGTAATCTGATGTAGGGCTGTCTTGCCTTGGATCTCATTTCGGGTCACTCTACGAACCAAGATTGGCAAGATTCTATATGCTGAGCCCCCATTGCTCAGGTCGTAAAAGCTTCGGTCTCCATTAAATGGCATGGGCTGATCTCGTCCTTGGATCCTTGTTTCCAAGCATTCCACCCACTCAGGGGTCGGGCCTTGAAAAGTCGGACGAGGGTTAGGAATTGGAAAGGGAGCTGCTTGGGGTAGGTTCTCAACCTCTGGTTCGGAGTTAGCATCGTCCAAAAGGTTTTCATCATGGTGATCATTCATAGGGATATGATGATCATTCTCTGGTTCTTCTCCAAACCAACCAGTTATGACCTCATTCGGAAGGTACTGATTGTCGTGGGCATGGAATCCAGCTATGTTTTCTACGCAAGAATTTAGGGTAAGAGAATAATTATTAGACGAATTATCTAGATAATTATTTAGAAAACCTTCATTAGTTAAATCGCTATTTGTGAATTGCATACCAGTTATATGTAATATAAATAGGATAGACCTTCGAATAAGTGACCTTAACTCCATATTCACACAGAATAGGGGTGAAGTAAAATTTTCACAGATTCTAAGTCTATAACATCCTAATTACATATAGCCTTAGTGTATCCACTTAGCAACTATCAACTTAGTAATGAAGATCATGTTTTAGTTCTCAAGTATAAAGTACTTATAGTAACACCAAATACTCCTATAGTATTTTAAATTTTAATGTTATGTTCTATTGTTCTCATTGTGGTAGGGTTGGTAAGATTTTAGCATTGTTGCAACCACACAATTAAACTTAGGCACATGCTAGTCAACCCTCAGATAATGTAGGTGATCAGGCTATATCTTCCCAGTTTTGACCATATGTCTCTAAGCCCACTTGTGTTGCCCAACAATCGTAATTCTTTTGTACTGTCCTAGTGACACTGATTTTAGTATGAATGCAGCACGTATACTTACTTAAATATTTTATTATTTAAAGTATAAACTCTTGGTCAGAGTATTTTTAATCCCTTATGTATTTATAGTTAGTATATCTTTTATGGGTTGATATACTTAATTCACTATAAACAATGCTCTGATACCAATCTGTCCCACCCCAAAACCAAGAACAGTGTAAACATTCTGGGGCGGAGGACGTCATGTACAGTATCACAACAATTAAAAGTAGCAAAACAAGCAACAACATCATCCATTGCATTAATAATATAATTATTATACAAGTGTTTTGTCAAATTTTGATAAACACTAAAGCATAAATCAAAATGAAAGATGAGTCTTGAACAAGCTCCATCTTCCTTTATCCTTGCATCGGTACCTGTCTATGATGACCTGAGGATACAAGTAATTTTCAAAACGAGTATAAGCTTTGAAGCTGGTGAGATCATAAGTATTTTAGTGTCTAAATTGGTATGTAAATACTTGTATGTATTTGAAATGTAAGTATTTGTATGTAAACGAATTGTAAGTATTGAAAAAGTAAATGAACTGTAAGTATGAAAATGTTTGTAAAACAACTGTAAACGTTTGAAAAACCCTAGAAATCCCTATGATTCCTACTATTATAATAGGGAGTCTTCTACCAAGACTTAACTGATCTCGATGTAACCTTCTACCAAGGCATATAGTGTCTGTGTGTGTCTCTAGTAAGAGTGTGTATTTTCCCAAGTCCGACTATTATTAGCCAAAAATATAGCTTTCTACATTATCGTACGTCGTGTGAAAATATTCACGAAATGAATGTAATGGGAAAATGAAATAGTACTATGGTGTAGTACCGAACTACAACCATACCAATTACCTTAAGTCTAGGGTAATACTTCCAAGTACTGTAGTATTTGATATAAATAACTACATCGGTACTCAATTGCCTTATTTGAGGGATAAGGTATAATGTGATCTCTAGATCCCAGACTATACGCTCCCCTATCAAAGGGATTTTGGGACCTACCCATGACACCTACATGTATGCAAGCCATGAGCATCCACATTACTATGATTATGTATACTCGATATAACGATCACAAATGCGTTGTGATTCATCGGTATAGTTAAATCATGAACTCGTTCCATGCTATAGCACCTAGTGATGTATGTCCTATGTATATGTAAGCGTACTCATGTAAGTGTGATCATGTAATTGTACTTATGTAAGTGTGATCATGTAATAGTATAGTAGTGTACTGTAATGTTCCACGTGTGCTAGCTATAATGTGTGTTCTCTCTATCTAGCAAGTATAGTAATGTAATGTAATGTTATAGCTGTCATGTACGTGCTCTTTACCTAGCAAGTATAGTAATGTACAGTAATGATCTGGAAAGTATTGACTCATGAATGAACTGACTCATTGTATGATATTGCGTTCTAGTAATAGTTCTAGTATATTCCTAAACTACCCATATGGTAGTTTACTAGTAATCTAACTGATACGTATGGACATGGATGTATACCCTTGCTACCCAAGGGCATGGGATGAACTGGAAGGGCCTTTATAACTATATATGTACACATGATATATTACTAATATTTAAACAACCTTCGGACGAGTACCCGGTATCCCACCAGACCACATCTCAAGCGTGAAAAGGAAATAGGGTGGATAGCCTTCCTAAGTCTTTTAAACATTTCTTATATAACTATACATATAGAGGCATGCAATTTATAATATAAAAGCATAAATAAGTTTTGTAAAACATTTGAACATAATTATTATCTTCATAAAAGATCGACTTGATGTCAATCTATAAACTAGTTTGAAGGCATGGGTTTGATAAAACAGTTTGAGTATAAGGAAACATTTCTTTGAAACACAATTGTAAATAAGTTTGAAATGTGATATACAGAGTAAAATGTACAGTGTAAAAAAGAGTTTAAAACATATAAAATGTTTATAAAAATCATTTGAAGGAAACTGTTTGGTAAAACGGCTAATGTGTAGTAAATCATTTGAATGCTGCATATTAATCACATGTGATTGATATAATAACTAGCATAATCCTACTTATTAATCACATGTGATTAATATAATAACTAGCATGATTCTACTTGTATCCCCCCCCATAAAACATTTAAAAATAGTTTAAAACATTATTTAAGGGGTATGAACTCACCTGCAGTAAGTGACTGGAATTGAACGGACTATTATCGTAAGGAAGGATCAGACAAGTGCTTGGTGTCAAGTGAAGACTTTAGACACACACAATGATCCTAATTACATATGAAGACATATGTATATAAATAATTAGTGATTAAAACACTAATTATACAAGTATAAACATTTTAACGCGAGGAAAACAATTTTGGTCAAGTGCTAGGAGGCTAATGAGTTGCAACAAAGGAGTGCCAAGCCTCTAATGGGAGTTTATGGTCAAATGACCATATGCTTTGGAGTTTACGGCCTATGGGAGTAAACTCCTGGCCGTAAACTCTCCTTAGGGTCCCTAAATGAAGCTTAGAATTATTACAACTCTAGTGGTGAATTGTTTCAAGGCTAAATCAAGTGTTTGGGCTTCCTATTAACTCCTTTAAGGAGTTTACGGCCGTAAACTCCCTTGGGAGGGTGTTTATGGTGTTTTCAAGTCTCTAACATTTCAAGGTTATGATCTATGTTGGGTTCTAGGCACATGGAAGGAGTTAGGGTGTCATTTGACCCCTTTATAGGGGTTTACTCCTTAATACTTGTGATTCCTTATGTTTTCTAGGCTTTAAACACTTTAGGGTACATGTCTAAAATCAAGTCTAAGCCTTAGGTGCCTTAAAAGCACCATTTTGAGCATGCTTTTTGGAGTTTACGGCCTAAGATATTCTTGGGCCGTGAACTCCCAAACTTGGGTGATTCTTGCTTGATTTCATGTCCCTAATACACTCCTATACATGTCCAAGGCAGTGGTATATCACCGGGGACAATCTAGGCTTGGTTTCGGGAGTTTACCGCCCAAGAACACCTTGGGGAGTAAACTCCTAAATCGAATGATTTAGCTATGTAATCTATGTTATGAACACATTTAAAGCTTTCTAACACTACTAGAAAGAGTTACTCACAATTTGGGATAAAAACCCGAAGATCCGTGAGAGAGAATTTTGACTTTTCTCTAAATGGAATTCAACTAATGAACCAATTTGGTTCAGAATTCTATTTATAGTCCTGAGATATTTTGGCAGAAAATATTTTTATTCCTGAAACAAATTCTAATGTCCTAGAGTGTTGGAATAACATTGTTGCACAAAACCCTAGTGCATCCACTCTCCTAATATCTCCTTAAGTGTAAAATCCTGAAAACTGCCAAACTTATACTCGAAATCTGAGTTTTCACTGTAACTGTTCTACTTCTATTGGCTTCAAATGGTTTGTTCAGAATGGAAATTTCGGGTTGTCACACTTGAAGGCAGCGGATTCTGGATGATTTCTTTTTTCAGTAGAAATTATCCTTTGTCTTTTATCTTCTATAACCAAGTGATAGGCTGCACTTAAGTTGGGAGTGGGTTTGGTGGCTAAAATTTAGGTTTTGATTACATTTAAGTCGGAATCCAACCCCATAAGAAACTGATATAATCGCTCTTTCTCTTGAAACTCATTCAGTCGTTTTCCAATATCACATAAACAACCTTCACACGAGCATTTGGGAAAAGGCTGCACAGAAGTAGCTTCGTCCCAAAGTGCCCGGAGATTAGTGAAGTAGGTAGACATAGAGGACCCATCGTGTCGAACAACCGCTATTTTCTGCTTCAGTTCGTATGCCCTAGGTGAGCTTTCTTTTCTGAATCTTTCATGTAAATTTGACCACATCTAGGACGCAATACTCGCATATTTTACGCTGTTGCGTATGTTCTTCTCCATAGATGTAGCGAGCGAGCCCTTCAACATCGCATCACAGTGCATCCAGGGCATGTAGTTTGCAGATCCCTTTTCAGGTTTCTTGATCATCCCATCAATAAACTCGAATTTGTTCTTGGCAAAGAGAAAGTTCTCCATCTCTTGTGACCAATCAACATAATTGTTATCTTTGAGCACCTCGTTCACATGTAGTTGATTTGGGAAATCAGAAGGCTGAAGATAGAAAGGGGAACTATGATCGATTCCCGTTCCTGAATTCTCCCCTGAACTCGTCTAGTCTTTTGGTCCGCTGCTTCCTGTCATTCTTCAAGATTGAGATTTTGAAACCCTCTCTGATACCATCTAAAATTCCGATGGTATCAAAGAAACATTTTGTTATTGATTGATCATCACCTAAGGTGAGGAACAAGAAGTTTAAATACTGAAATCAGAAAACAACGAACTAGACCTAAACAATAGGAAAAGATAAATACATCCCAATCAACAATTATCCATCCATATATAATAATATCTAATAGGAATTCCCTTGAAGTAGATGCAAAAGTAAAAAGAATCTGCATGAAACAAACATGATTCAAACTGTTTCAAGACCCACCAATAAAAAGAAACAAAACTAATCAACATGAAAAGAAAAGTGAGATATTATGTAGCAACAGTCGTCAAAAAATCATGAACTGAACACAACTTATGAAAGTAGTGACCTAATCAGTAGAATATTCGGACCACCACAGGAACACCTACCACGCAATTGCTCCACCAATTTCTGTTGTTCCTTTATAAGAATACAACAGCAGCTGCAGAAAATCACCACATAAAAATAAATTATAACAATAGAACTAAGCAGATACTAAATTAGTAACTAAATTTTTATTTGAAATTTGAAATTGAAGGAACTCTATGAAGTGAATACCACTACAACCCAACCCAAATTAGATGAAGTTAACTTGATCTAAACGCTGAACTATAAAAATTGAATACAACTCACATCCAATTCTATAAAGTCAATTTAAAGGTCAATTTGGTCTTTTTTTGGGTTATATTAAGAGAGGTTTATCTGATTTATTTTGCATTCTTTTGGATTGGGTTCCTGAAGACAGTCACAAATGAGATGTAATGATATAATAGATAAATAATTGTCAAACACTATCACAACAAGAATAAGGGTATTTTAGGAAATTATTTGTGTTTCCCAATTGAGATCAATTTTTGACACCAAAATCACCATAACTTTGAGAAAACTCCCCTAAATCACAATATTCACAAGTGGCGTCTGTTTTTTTTCCTAACCCACATTAAAGTTGCATCCAGAGTAAAGAAAAAAAGTTGGTTACATCCCAACCTAACATGAATCTGTATGTAACAATAAATTTAAACATTATAAGAATATGTAGATTAAATTTTTAAATATGTAGTTGAATCAAGAAACTATAAAATTTATCTTCTCTGTTGAAGTAATAAATTCTACTGACACATTATATATTTGTAAATAATCTTTTGCCCATATTCTGTGAGCTGCATCGTAAGCTGCAAACACCGCCTCCGTGTTTTCTCCCAATACATTAGCTCTGTTAGGGCATCTCCAACCCACCCCCAAACTCAATTTCTTCCCCCATTCTTCTCCAACCCTACCTAATTTCTGTCACACCCCAAAACCGGAACGGCGGAAATGTTCTGGGGTGGATAACGTGATGTCAAGTATCACAACACATGCATTATAGTAATCAAAGTACAATAAAACATTGAATTAATAGTAATAGTTTTACAAGGTTACATTACAATACATCGAAGTAATACAATTAAATATAAGTAAGTACGGCATGTCACTAAGCTATCTTCATCAACTGCTCCTGGGATGTACCTGTCTAATGCTAACCTGAGAATACAAGTTATTGAAAAGCGAGTATCAGCAGTTTTACAAATGTTGGTGAGTTCATAAGCATTTAGTGACGTTGTCATTCAAATAACTTTAATAAAAGTAGTAGTTTAAGAGATTTCAGTGTATTAGAGTCCTTTCTAGAAAATCCTATATTTTCTTTAATAAAAGCAGTCTTCTACCAAGACTGGTCAGTGTTGTGTGGTAAAAAGTAGTTTTCCCTAAGTTGCTATCATTATCAAAATACTGAATTGGATTATTGAGGAAAGCAAACGACATCAGGGAATATCATATGCCTCAGCAGTGAGGACTGCTGACTAAGGCAATGAACCATAGACTCTAGGAAAGTATCGAACGAACGACACCCCTGGTTTAGTCTAACAAGTGGAGACATAGACCCCAGAATGTACCAAATGAAAGGTACAACTAGCAAGGTCTAAAAAAGTGAATACAGACCGCAGACAATATCAAATGAAAGATACGCCTAGCAAGGTCTAAAACAGTGAATACAGACTGCAGACAATATCAAATGAAAGATACGACTAGCATAGTCTAAAACAGTGAACACAGTGAATACAGTGAATACAGTGTGTACAGTGAATACAGTGAGTACAGTGGATTCTGTGAATACAATGGATACAGACCCCAGACAGCATCAACTAAAAGAAACGTCTTGTATGGTCCAAAACAGTCTGACTCTGAAAATGAGTTAACAGCATACAATGTAATTTGCTGGCGAAATACCGTTACCTTAAAGCCATGAATTATAAGGTAACCCGGGATACTCGTAACCATACTGACTAGAGGTAGAGACTCATAACTTAAATGACTGAAGTAAACCCATATGTCTATGCATGTGTACATAATATATAATTAATGAATCAAACGACCTTCGGACGGCCATCCGATCCCACCAGACCACATCTCAACGAAGAAAAGGAAATAGGGCAGACGAGCCTTCCTAAGTCTTTCAATCATTACTTATAGGTACCTATATAAGCATAGACATACATCTAACTACGACTGAGTGTGTATCAAGTAGGAGTGATCTTTGTGAAGTAGGAGTGTCTAACAAGTGAGTAGGAGTGGTCGCAAGTGAAGTAAGAGTGTCGAATAAGTATAAGCATATCACGAAGTAGAGACGACAATAAGTGAAGTAAGAGCGTATCGAGTATAAGTGAAGTAGAGTCGATATCAAGTATAAGCGAAGTAGAATCGTATCACTAAGTATGAGTGTGAATAAGTATAAGCGTCCATCAGGTATAAGTGACTTGAAGTATAAGTGAAAGCATTACAGAGTAGGAGTATAAGATAAGCATAAGCGAAGCAGCAGTATTTAACAAGTAAAAGTATACGTCGAAAGAGGGAAACTTTGATGAAAAACCTTTATATCCGGAGAACATCACAATTTGTATTCCTTTGTAAAATATGTTTGAAAACCTTAGAAAATCTTTCATAAACCAGTTTATAATGAATTTAGATAAAACAGTATAAGTAAGAGTTTGAAACAATTGAAAACCATTATAGTGTCCTACTTGGTAAAACAGTGTACAGTGGTAAAATCTTGTGCATGCGGGTTATCAATCACATGTGATTGATATGATAACTGGCATGTTTAACTTGAATTCCCCACCTATAAACATGTAAAAACATTTAAAAGGTTCATTCAGGGGTATGAACTCACCTGGTGTAAGTAGGTCCGACGAAGGTGCCGTTTGGACGTTCGATGTCACGCAAGGACTTAAACACACACAATGACCTATTTAACATATGATAACATATGTTCACATACAATTAGTATATTTAATACTAATTAAACAAATATACGTGCTCACAGGAGCGAAAAACACTTTGGATAAGTGTTTGGGTTTCCCGGGTAGCGTCTAAAGGTGTGTATCGCTAAGGAATGGAGCTTACTATCAAAGAGCACACCCTTATTACATAGTTTATAGCCCAGGGACTACTCACCATGATTTTACGGCCGTAAACTCATGGTGATGGGTTCTAGGGTGTTTTAAGGCTTCTACTTGCTCATTGAATTATTCTAAGTACTTTTCTCAAAAGGCATGAGTGGGTTTGAGGCTTCTAAGGGCATTATCTTGGAGTTTACGGCCTAGGAACACCTCCTAAGGGAGTTTACGGCCGTAAACTCTCATGCTTAGAGTTTTTTGAAGTTTAAAGCCCTCATATCACTTCTAGCAATTTATAATGGAGTGTGATGCTATTTTGGGGGATTAAAACTATCATTTGGGTGAGTTTTGGGAAGTTTACGGCCTAGCTACTTGCTTGGGCTGTATACTCCTTTTTCCCCTTCATTTTGATGTGTTTAAGTGATCAAAACCCCAAATACTAAGTCCTTAAATTATGTCATAAGCGTATGGGTGGTTTGGGAGTGTTTTTGGCGCCTTTTAACAAGATTTTGAGGTGTTTACGGCCTAAGCTTGTGCTTGGGCTGTAAACTCCCTTTTACCCCCTAAATTGATTGTTTTAAATGAGTAAACACTCCTAGGCTAATTCCCCTAATAGTTTCTAAGCTTAAGGATGAGTTTTAAGGCATGTTTGGCACCATATTAGGGGTTTACGACCCTAGAATGTCCCTGGGCCGTAATGTCCTTATTCCATGCCTTCTTGGACGATTTTTGGGCTATAAACACGAATCAATATGTTTAGAATAGGCTAGGGTAAGCGGACTTACAATTTGGAAGCGTTTGGTTGCGGATTCGGGGCGAAAACGGGTCTAGAGAGAGAGTATAGAGAGAGAGTGTAAAAAGTCTCCAAATGGAGTCCATTCACCCTTATATAGGGTTTTGAGTCGGGGCTCGGTGGAATTCTACCCAATACTTCCGTTAAATGGGGCTTTTGGTCGCACCCGTTTAGTGGTCGTAATAATAAAACTTAACATTTTCCAAATAAAGGGAAATATGTGTCCTGTGTTTTTATTTCCTTTTATCACGACTTAACGGCATTTTAAATGTAAACAATTGGGATGTTTATTAAATTGACGACCTCTAATTAACGGAACTTTTAAAACTGGAATATTCCGTTAACGGTAACGGGGAAATGTAACGGAACAACTTGGGTTGTCACATCATCCCCCCGTTAGAGGGAATTTTGTCCCAAAATTCAGGTCTAGGCAAGGAAGTAGGTATGAATGGCCAAGTAGAGGTAAGGGAGTAGTTCCTATACGGTTGTCCTCGCATTCCCAAGTGATCTCTAGTGTGTGATTGCCATTCCAACAGACCCTCACATACGTGATGCAGATTCCGTCTCGTGTAGCTAGTGGGTTCCAACTGGTGTATCTACAAGGTTAGGGTTCGCAGTGGATTCCATCTAGATGAGTGAGGCACGAAGAGTGTTGTCAGGAAATCACATATCAAATCTAAGAAGTGGATCGATCAGGTGTGAATCTTGTAGTATATCCGAAGGTAGTGGCGGCCGGAAAAGGGTTGGACCAAGTGTCCATAAGATTCTCTTATGGTCCTAGGCTCTCGGAATGGGTAGAGCTTTTCAGTATTAAGAACATAGTGTACTTCTATGGCAAGATCATCACTGGCGTGATCGCCATTCCGAGGTTCCTAACGTTCTCTCTCGGACTGGTAGTGTAGTCCTTCAGGTTGGTTCTTAGAAATCTCAAGTGATCTTCGGTTTCGTGTTTTCTGTCAACTGGCTGATAGAGACTTTCTAGATCATCGAGTGGGTTGCGTGACTATGGTCTTCTGCTTGCTATAGAGTGTCTATCCCAAACTCGTGCAAAATGGACCTACACTAACGATGCTTGAGATACGGAAACCCTGAGGGTCGGGGAGATAGGATTTCACTAGACGAGTGTTGGACTATCTCGGGAGGTGGTTCTACTATCTCTGCGTGAGATAGTATTCGTGGAACACCTAATAGTCCAAGGAATCTCTAAGACTGGGGTTTATTCTAGCGTGGAAAGTGCATGTTCCTGCATATCCCTTCGACTAACACCAGGGCTGGTGTCAAGCCTATGATCTCTTCGGGATCCGGGTCATGAGACTTAACACAACTACTTTCGCACTTGACCAAGTATTCTTGGCTGCGAAGGTTATCCTGTGGTTCTCGGTATCCTAGTGTTCACTTCGGAGAATGTATTTTATCGTCTACCGGGCGACGACGAATCCCTTCATGCGAGAGGGTGGAGGATGATAGGCACTACTTGTCTATAACAGGGTGGACAAGGTGCCTAAGTAGTGTGAGCACCTACTGCAACTACTCTTCCGAAGGTTCTGAGTTTCCTCGGTCTAGGTCATCTCTAGCGAGTATAGGGTCTCATCACTCGGAACTTTACTGGCTCAACTCGCAGTGATTTTCTTGACTCCGACTCCTATGTTATGGAATAGGGTGAAAGTGTTTTGCAAAGAGGTCCGTGGTAGAGCTCATGCTTGGCTTAACCGCCAATACTTGATGGATGCCAGCAGTATACCTGGTTATAGTGGTCAGCCTCATGAGTTCTATTCTCTGGGTTCACGAACCTGATGTGCGAGGTGTGAAGGGTCTCCTAGGGGAATCTACGGAGTATGCTTCGGTTGGTGGTCGTCTACTGGAGTTTCTACAGTGTCCTTCGCTTTGGTGTTCATCTGACTACGAGGGGTCGGTCGACGGTGCGTGGTATCCTCTCTTGGATGCTTCGGAAGGTTTGAGATAAGAGGGACGATTGGCGGATCGCATTAGGTTTGATTATTTGTGTTAGGTTTAGGTTCGGAAGAACCTTTATTTGCCGATATGGCTATGGAGAAAGTTCTTTTTGCACAGCACTAAGGACGTACACATGGTTGCACGAAGTCAAACCATCGTCAATAGAGTCGTCGAAGTTGGCACACTCCGACATGATGTAAAGTGAAGATCGATAGAGTCATGTGCCGAACAGGCACACAAGTTTTTGGCGTCTCGGGTTTCGTCCTATGTATCACTACCACGGATACTTGGACTAATAGAGTCGATGCGGAACTATAGAGAGTCCTAAGAGTTTCCGAATAGAGTACCTTTTCATGAACGGATTCTCACGAGGCATTTCTATAATCACCTCGCATATACTAGTCATGTATATTTAAGGTGGGGAGGACTGTTGATTGAGCGACCCCGCCCTAAATCCACAACCAAACGAGGAACAGGAAATGAGGCGGCATTCGCTCATTCTAGGTCTGTCCATCTTAAATATACATGGCCGTAACATATATGTTTAGCCATTATAGTTTTACCTAATGAATTTTAAATTTTATAACAGTGTTGCGACTTTCGCCTTACTGGGAAGAATTTACATTTGAATTAGTCTTTTATTGTTCTTAGTTTAGTTATCCGAGATCGAGAGACGTACCGAAATCTAACGAGTTCCTTGCCGCTTCTCCCTAAGCAGTAGTGTCAGGCTCTTTCTGTGTCCTTGTCTTTCCCTTCGGTTGGGCAGTCCTTCTTGAAGTGTCCAATCGCACCACATAGACGACAAACTGGATTTGTCGTCACATTGGTGATTAATGCAATACGCTCCACCGGAGTTCTGCATACACAAGCCGTATGCCCCTTCATGTTGCACCTAGCACATAAGAGTTCCCGGCAGGCACCATGATGATGGTAGTTGCACTTGCTGCAGTGGGGAAGGTCTCCTAGGTATGGTCTTCTTGAGGTCGGGAGGGAAGGATTGACAGAGGTATAGACTGCCTCAACTCGTTGCCCTTCGGAAGGTCCTTGAGCCGAGGTACTTCCCTCCTCTATCTTGAGTTTTCTCTTTAGTGGGTTCAGTGGAGGTCCTTGGGTGGCTGAGCATGAAAGTGTTGGTTGCTGTTGTCCATCGCCAGGATTGGAAGTCTCGACAGGGCCCTTGCTAACATTGGCGGTGTTAGCATTCAGGTGAGCCATGACAGCTGCTACGGCTGCTGAGACTGCAGCTTGGAACGTAGCTTCATCGAATAAGAGAGCAGGTTTCTTGCTTGTGGATTGGTTACGCTTCTTCGGTGGCATGGTTTTTCCTACATGGAAAGGATTACAAGGTAATGAGAGACGATGGTTAACCCTGGACATTTCTGTCCTGAACGTATTAGGCATAAATTTTTCCCATGTCCAGGGTACTGGTCATCTGAGTGTCGACCTACATCCCTATGATGTAGTCCGAGTAATCAAGGTAAGAGTATGAGTATCGGAAAAAGGCCATAAGATGCGAGTCGTTCCTACTAAGTTACCTTTATACTGGGAAAGGTTTCACTCTCCGGCCTAGAGAGATTTGAGAACGGTTCGGAATGGACTGCGGAAAGAGAGGCTTACAAGGGCAAATGGCTAAAATTCTCTCAATAAAGGTGCGACGATCCGCCCTAATCGTGTATCTGGCAACGGGAAACGACGATTTACCTAACACATAGCGTGAGTAGTGTAACCACTAACTCACTAAATTGTATTATTTTATGGGTGTATTAGTGGGACGAACATGAGGAAAAGACAATTACCGGGTTCCATATATTGGCTCCCTCGGTCTGCCTCGTATTTTTTACTGGAATCGGCATTGGTTTCCTTCGGGTAGTTTCCTAGGGTTCTCTTCTTGTATGGATATATTGAATTTCTACTCCGCCTTCCTTCTGATTCTGACTCTGGGTGTCACCGCTTCATGATGGATAACTGGAACCTCGAAAGTTTAGGCGAATCTCTCACCACTGTCCCTAAAAGAATATGGGCACCTGGTGCATTCAATAGTCTCGACCCAGTTTGTTTATTTCCGAATAGGAAATCTTCTCAATGAACCTCCTCGGGGTCGGAATCAACTCTTCTGTCAAGCACCGAAGTGGGTAAGGTTTTCTACAGGGTTCGTGCGAGAATGGAAATGTCTAAAGAATCCTAAGAGATTATTAACATTTCACTGTATGATCTATATCGAGTCCTGCTACGATTACACAGGGTATACAAATCATATATAGCTTAGATCCGATAGGCCTTCGAATGTGTGATACTACTCTAGAACCACATCCCAACGAGGAAAAGGAAATAGAGTGAAACCACACATTCTCAGCCTATGGGATCCTTATTATATATAACCTTGGGAGTATACCCTCTATAGTTGTAGGTATATCAATAAGGATCTTTTTAGTTATTCACGCAAGGTTGGTTATGGATTCTAAAATACCCCTATGGTATTTTAATATGTTGTTTGGTTCTTATCTTTGGATTATGATTCTGGGTTTAGTGTGAATCTTTTAGTGTCCTAAAATACTCCTATAGTATTTTAACTTTGTGTTTGGCTCTAGCATTCCTAGTTGGTAAGTTTCAGACTTTTTGCACACCACTATCACTCCCGAGCACACGTTCATCGCATCTCGGATAGATGTAGTTGATCAGGTTACATTTATCCCAACTTACGATTACATAACTGCTCAGGTTTGACTATAGTGCTCAACATCCGAAGACTTTTATTATTGTTCTTCTTGTGATACTTTTGTTCGAGTGTTTAGATTCTGGATGTTATTATACTTTCGTAAAATATGGTTATATTTTAAAGTATAATTCTTGGTCAGAGTGTTTTATCCCATTGTCTTTATAAGTTGTATATCTTTTATGAAATGATATACTTAGCTCACTATAAACAATGCTCTGATACCAATCTGTCACACCCCAAAACCGGAACAGCGGAAACGTTCTGGGGTGGATGACGTCATGTCAAGTATCACAACACATGCATTACAGTAATCAAAGTACAACAAAACATTGCATTAATAGAAATAGTTTTACAAGGTTACATTACAATACATCGAAGTAATACAAGTAAATATAAGTAAGTACGGCATGACACTAAGCTATCTTCATCAACTGCTCCTGGGATGTACCTGTCTAATGCTAACCTGATAATACAAGTTATTGAAAAGCGAGTATCAGCATTTTTACAAATGCTGGTGAATTCATAAGCATTTAGTGACGTTGTCATTCAAATAACTTTAATAAAAGTAGTAGTTTAAGAGATTTCAGTGTATTAGAGTCCTTTCTAGAAAATCCTATATTTTCTTTAATAAAAGCAGTCTTCTACCAAGACTGGTCAGTGTTGTGTGGTAAAAAGTAGTTTTCCCTAAGTTGCTATCATTATCAAAATACTGAATTTGATTATTGAGGAAAGCAAACGACATCAGGGAATATCATATGCCTCAGCAGTGAGGACTGCTGACTAAGGCAAGGAACCATAGACTCCAGGAAAGTATCGAACGAACGACACGCCTGGTTCAGTCTAACAAGTGGAGACACAGACCCCAGAAGGTACCAAATGAAAGGTACAACTAGTAACGTCTAAAACAGTGAATACAGACCGCAGACAATATCAAATGAAAGATGCGCCTAGCAAGGTCTAAAACAGTTAATACAGACCGCAGACAATATCAAATGAAAGATACGACTAGCAAAGTCTAAAACAGTGAACACAGTGAATACAGTGAATATAGTGAGTACAGTGAATACAGTGAGTACAGTGGATTCTGTAAATACAATGGATACAGACCCCAGACAGCATCAAATGAAATATACATCTTGTAAGGTCCAAAACAATGTGACTCTGAAAATGAGTTACCAGCATACAGTGTAATTTGCAGGCGAAATAACGTTACCTTAAAGCCATGAATTATAAGGTAACCCGGGATACTCGTACCCATACTTACTAGAGTACCAGACGCCCTACAAGCATCTAAAATGTGACATTTGTCACCCGTTGGCTTGGTAGGCCGGGACTGTAGCTAGCAGTCTAGGTGCGGGGTTGTCAATCCCGTATAGATCTATACACACAATGTCCGCTCTCCCTACAGGAGACTCTGGTTACCAACTAGACGACGGAGAAGGCCGTGTCCTGAAGATGCATCCCAAATAGTGGGTAGAGACTTCCAACTAGTGGGTTTCTAATGTAAGTGTAGACTAGAGGTAGAGACTCTTAACTGAACTGACTAGAGAATTCCTATATGTCCATACTCATATACATAATATATAACTAATGATTCAAATGACCTTCGGACGGCCATCCGATCCCACCAGACCACATCTCAACGAAGAAAAGGAAATAGGGCAGACGAGCCTTCCTAAGTCTTTCAATCATTACTTATATGTACCTATATAAGCATAGACATACATCTAACTACGACTGAGTGTGTATCAAGTAGGAGTGATCTTTGTGAAGTAGGAGTGTCTAACAAGTGAAGTAGGAGTGGTCGCAAGTGAAGTAAGAGTGTCGAATAAGTATAAGCATATCACGAAGTAGAGATGACAATAAGTGAAGTAAGAGCGTATCGAGTATAAGTGAAGTAGAGTCGATATCAAGTATAAGCGAAGTAGAATCGTATCACTAAGTATGAGTGTGAATAAGTATAAGCGTCCATCAGGTATAAGTGACTTGAAGTATAAGTGAAAGCGTTACAGAGTAGGAGTATAAGATAAGTATAAGCGAAGCAGCAGTATTTAATAAGTAAAAGTATACGTCGAAAGAGGGAAACTTTGATGAAAAACCTTTATATCCGGAGAAAATCACAATTTGTATTCCTTTGTAAAATATGTTTGAAAACCTTAGAAAATCTTTCATTAACCAGTTTAGAATGAATTTAGATAAAACAGTATAATTAAGAGTTTGAAACAGTTGAAAACCATTATAGTGTCCTACTTGGTAAAACAGTGTACAGTGGTAAAATCTTGTGCATGCGGGTTATCAATCCACATGTGATTGATATGATAACTGTCATGTTTAACTTGTATTCCCCCCCTATAAACATGTAAAAACATTTAAAAGGTTCATTCAGGGGTATGAACTCACCTGGTGTAAGTAGGTCCGACGAAGGTGCCATTTGGACGTTCGGTGTCACGCAAGGACTTGAACACACACAATGACCTATTTAACATATGATAACATATGCTCACATACAATTAGTATATTTAATACTAATTAAACAAATATACACGCTCACAGGAGCGGAAAACACTTTGGTTAAGTGTTTGGGTGTCCCGGGTAGCGTCTAAAGGTGTGTATGGCTAAGGAATGGAGCTTACTATCCATGAGCACACCCTTATTACATAGTTTATGGCCCAGGACTACTCACCATGATTTTACGGCCGTAAACTCATGGTGATGGGTTCTAGGGTGTTTTAAGGCTTCTACTTGCTCATTGAATTATTTTAAGTACTCTTCCCAAAAGGCATGAGTGGGTTTCAGGCTTCTAATGGCATTATCTTGGAGTTTATGGCCTAGGGACCCCTCCTAAGGGAGTTTACGGTCGTAAAATCTCATCCTTAGGGTTTTGTGAAGTTTAAAGCCCTCATATCACTTCTAGCAATTTATAATGGAGTGTGATGCTATTTTGGGGGATTAAAACTATCATTTGGGTGAGTTTTGGGGAGTTTACGGCCTCGGTACTTGCTTGGGCCGTAAACTCCTTTTCCCCTTCATTTTGATGTGTTTAAGTGATCAAAACCCCAAATACTAAGTCCTTAAATTATGTCATAAGCCTATGGGTGGTTTGGGAGTGTTTTTGGGGCCTTTTAACAAGATGTTGAGGTGTTTACGGCCTAAGATTGTGCTTGGGCCGTAAACTCCCTTTTACCCCCTAAATTGATTGTTTTAAATGAGTAAACACTCCTAGGCTAAATCCCTTAATAGTTTCTAAGCTTAAGGATGAGTTTTAAGGCATGTTTGGCACCATATTAGGGGTTTACGGCCCTAGAGTGTCCCTAGGCCGTAAACTCCTTATTCCATGCCTTCTTGGATGATTTTTGGGCTATAAACACGAATCAATATGTTTAAAATAGGCTAGGGTAAGCGGACTTACAATTTGGAAGCGTTTGGTAGCGGATTCGGAGCAAAAACGGGTCTAGAGATAGAGTATAGAGAGAGAGTGTAAAAAGTCTCCAAATGAAGTCCACTCACCCTTATATAGGGTTTTGAGTCGGGGCTCGGTGGAATTCTACCCAATACTGCCGTTAAACGGGGCTTTTGGTCGCACCCGATTTAGTGGTCGTAATAATAAAACTTAACATTTTCCAAATAAAGGGAAATATGTGTCCTGTGTTTTTATTTCCTTTTATCACGACTTAACGACATTTTAAATGTAAACAATTGGGATGTTGACGACCTCTAATTAACGGAACTTTTATAACTGGAATATTCCGTTAACGGTAACGGGGAAATGTAACGGAACAACTTGGGTTGTCACAATTTCACCTCCATTTTTGGAGATATGCATAGTATTCCCCCGTATATGGGAGAATACTATTCATATCTCCAAAAATGAAGGTGAAGTTTGATTGCAAATTTTAGTCCCTCTCATTTTTATTTTATTTTATCTACTAATTATAATTTAAAGGCAATATTTAATATTTATAATATCATGTTATTTACTAATTTATATTCATTAATCGTAAATATAGAGTTTAATTAGTAGAATGGTGTATTTGACAAAATATATAAGTTATAAAAATAGAATATTCTAGGAATATACTTTTTGGGGTAAAAAATAGGGTTGAAATGGAGTAGGGTTGGAGATGAAATACTATTTACTCTATTTTTTACTCCATTTATAAGGGAAAAATGGAGATGGGTTGGAAATGATCTTAATCACAAATTTGCCATTGTTAAATAAGTTGTAACAAAAATTTCCTATAGTCAACATATGTAACAGATCAACAAATTCACTGACTTTTTAACCTCACCATCACCAGATTGAAGTAAGTATGTATGCATTCACTAATAAAATAAAAATTAAATTAACTTATCAAACAAATGAGCCCTAGATTTGCCCCGCTAATGCACAAACATTGATCCTTCCTAAATCAAAGTGCATAAAACAATCAAAATCAAATATCATAATACAGGTACCATTTCTAGATAAGCATAGGACTCAAAAAACAATCAAAGACCGAATATATTCGAATTAAATGAATAAAATGGATGAGGATACTTAGTGAACCTCTTTTGTTAGAGACGATGGAAAGAGGAATACATTTTGATGACTTGGATATTATGAACTTCTGTAAATCGAAGTGCTTAAAAGAATCAAAATCAAATATAATATAAATACAATACAACTACTATTCATAGATAAGAGGATGAATAAAAAAAATAATCAAAAACACAATATTTTCAAATAAAATATATAGAACATATAGTGATACCTAGTGAACCTCTTGTTTTAGGTGCTGTTTGTTTTTCTATAAAAACCTCCTCAAACCACTTATTGTTGCGCGGCGCAGCACACGCGCAACACTTTCCCTCTCGCAGCAGTTTGTTTTTTGGAAGACTTCAGACTACAAAACCTCTGCGCGTGTGCTGCGTGCCACAACACTTGACTTGCCTCTTCTAACCTCTTCAGCTTTCATTTGTTCTAAGTGTTTTTTTAAGAATTTTTGTATAACTTTTTTTTTAATTTTTTTTTTAAAACTTTGATTTTCTTAAATTTTTATTTACGGATGTGGCACAATTTATTTTTATAATTTCCACGATTTTTTTAATATGATTTTTTTAATTTTTTTTACAGTTTTATTAATTTTTCAATTTTAGTTGCATCTTTTTTAACGTGTGTAATTTTTCACGAACTTTGTAGACAATGTTTGCAATACTTTCTTAATTTTTTTTATTATTTTCTTTTTTATTGTTTTTCAAAATTAGTTTTTTTTCTAAAATAAAACTGTTAGCTTCTTTTACATTTTTTAAAGTTTTTTTAAGAAAAAAAGTTTTATATTTTTGTTTTCTTACATGTTCTTTTTATTATTATTTCAATGTTTTAAAACTAGAATTATTAAATTTCTGTGTTGAGAACTATTTTCAGTTTATAAATTTAGTTTATTTAAATTTCAGTTTACTGCAGCAGTCTGCAGATGTTAAAAAACAACATGCTTCTTATTATAGGTTGTAGCCGTTTGTTCCACTTCTTCTGCTACAGAGGATTGCAGAGGTGGTCCGCAGACTTTATGAATTTTCGTTTCGAAAAAACAAACAGCACCTTA
This sequence comes from Lactuca sativa, assembly GCF_002870075.4. Taxonomy (NCBI): domain Eukaryota; kingdom Viridiplantae; phylum Streptophyta; class Magnoliopsida; order Asterales; family Asteraceae; genus Lactuca; species Lactuca sativa. Next base: position 137,134,838 of record NC_056627.2, read on the forward strand.
GAGATGACGGAGAGAGGCAGAGAGTTTGATGATTCAGGATGAATGAAGTCTGAAAATCAGAATAATCGGTGGTTCCATGTGGAACAATCGAGAATATATCGGATGAAAGAGGCGGTGGGACGGTGAAGAGGGAAGTCGGCTACCAGTTTGGATCATTCGAGTTGTTTTAATTTTATAGAAATTTGGGTTCATAGTTAGAATCGGGAACTATTTTGTTCTTTGTCAAATTTTGAAAGCCATTTGTGTATTAAGTTATGTTGGAAATTTAGTAAAATTATTTATATTTTTTACTAACTTTGGACATATATAAATATATACATATGTTGTATATATAACAAACTCTAAGTGGGTTTGTGTTCTCCTCCATGAGGGCTTCGAAACGATATATTATATGTCCAAAATAGAGTATAAGTGAATGAGATATCGATACTCAAAGATGGGTATTTGAGAATAAGTTTAGCAAAAGAGAGGAATGTGGGAATGAGTCCCACATTGTTAGAGAGACCAAACTCAACAAGGTTTATAAGCTTCATTGTAGGGAAGGCTTACAAGCTTGTGTCTATGGTTATGCTACAATTCCTACCCGCGCGCAGGGGGGGTGCAAATCTTGGTTTCGTAGACCAAAAACACCAAACTCGTGCATGGGTGCGACCTGCGGACACGAATGCAGCTCCGAAAACTCGGGCGAGCACTACCCTTGTTTTTTGCTAAACTTGACAGTTTTGGTCCCTATTTTTGAATTTTGTAACGGATGCATTAATTGCGTAATTAATGACATTTATTTCCATTAAACGCTCAATCAATTAGTGATTTCTTTCCGTTTTATAATTCGACTATAAAAGAAGACCATTGCCTTCTCATTCAGACATAGGAATGAATTTACTACTCTTCTTCTTCCTTCTCTGCATTTCTGCTTCCGGCGATTCTTTCAGGCAAGTGGTTATCTCCGGCAGTACACAATACTGTTTAGGTTGTTGTATCCTGGGAACAGAAGATGAATCTGTTTAAGGGAATCGAGTCCAACTCGAGCCTCAGCCACATCGTTTGCTTCTAATCTTTCTTTACAGGAACCTCTCATGGACGAAAATCGAAGACGTTAAGCTAACAGTCTTAAACATATTTTATTCTTTCTTCTAAAATTTTTGTTTTTCTGTTCTTTTATTCTAAAATCGAGTTTCTATCGATTTTTTTTCCTGTAATAATACATTTGATTGTCGTTGCGATTCTTTCAGTATGTCGGCAACTCCCGTTGGTACTGGAACTCCTGCTATTGGTGCTACCCCTGCTGTGAACCCAAATGCACCGATTCCAAACATCATGGCTAACCATGCTGAAACACCTGAAAAATTTTCTGGTCTGAACTTCAAGAGGTGGCAACAGAAGATGATGTTCTACTTGACCACCTTGAACCTGGCTCGGTTCCTAACAGAAACTGCTCCTGTAATTGTTGAGGGGCAGGCTGATGCTCAATCTGTGACTACTGTGGATGCATGGAAGCATTCAGAATTTTTGTGCCGCAACTATGTGTTGAATGGGCTAACAGATGCACTTTACAATGTTTATTGCAAAATTGCAACTGCTAAGGAACTATGGGAGTCGTTGGAAAGGAAGTATAAGACAGAAGATGCTGGAACAAAGAAGCATGTTGTTGCTAAGTTCTTGGAATACAAAATGGTTGACTCAAAATCTATTAACATTCAAGTCCAAGACCTTCAGGTCATCATACATGATAACAATGCAGAAGGGATGAATCTTAATGAATCATTCCAAGTTGCATCAATGGTTGAAAAGCTTCCTCCTGGTTGGATAGACTTCAAAAATTACCTTAAGCATAAGCGAAAGGAGATGTCTGTGGAGGAACTGGTGGTGCGTCTTCGCATTGAAGAAGACAATAGAATGGCCTTGAACAAAGGCAGTGAAGTTGAATCTTCTAAGGTTCATATGGTGGAAGCTGGTCAAACTTCCAAAAGCAAAGGCAAGGGACCTCACAAAGGGAAAGCAAAGGGCAAAAATCTAGGCCCAAAGGCAGGAACATTCAAGAAGAAGTTCAAGTGCTACAATTATGGCCAACCGGGTCACAAGGCTTCGGAGTGCCCTCAACCTAAGAGGGAAAACCGTCAAGCAAACATGGTGAATGATAACATGGAGTTGGTGGCCATGATAACTGATCTCACGGCTATGGTTTCTGAAGTGAATCTTATGAACACAAATTCAAAGGAGTGGTAGATTGACACGGGAGCCACTCGTCATGTGTGTCATGACAAAAGTGTCTTCAACACTTACAAAGAAGTTGAAGATGGTGAAAAGCTCTACATGGGAAATGCTGCTACCGCAGATATCAAAGGTGTTGGTGATGTCATTCTAAAAATGACTTCGGGGAAAGAAGTGAAGCTTAGGGATGTCTTGTATGTTCCTGAACTTCGTAAGAATCTAGTGTCGGGTGGTTTGTTGAACCAATTTGGTTTTAAGCTAGTGTTTGAGTCGGACAAGTTTGTTTTGTCCAAAAATGGTATGTTTGTGGGAAAAGGATATGCCTTGAATGGCATGTTCAAATTGAATGTAACGGTGACAAACAAAATGAATAATGAAAGTTCTAGTTCTGCTTATTTGCTTGAGTATTCAAATGTTTGGCATGGTCGCTTAGGACATGTAAATTACAACTCAATTAAGCGATTAATTAAACTAGAATACATACCAAAACTTAATATTGACTCAAATCACAAATGCCCCACATGTGTTGAAGCTAAACAAACTAGATTGTCTTTCCAAACAATAAAAAGAAACACCGAACCTCTTGATTTAATTCACACTGATGTGTGTGATCTAAAGTGAATTCCTACTCAAGGTGGGAACAAATACTTCATTACATTCATCGATGATAACAAGAAATATTGCTACATATATTTACTTAAGAGTAAAGATGAAGCAATAGACAAGTTTGTCTTGTACAAAAATGAAGTTGAGAATCAACTCAACAAGAGAATTAAAGTGGTTAGAAGTGATAGGGGTGGGGAATATGTTTCTCCTTATGCTGATTTTTGTGCTAAAAATGGAATTCGTCATGAATTCACATCACCCTATTCACCTCAATCCAATGGAATTGCTGAAAGAAAGAACCGTACCTTGAAAGAAATGGTCAATGCCATGATAATTAGTTCAGGTGTAAACCAGTCAATGTGGGGGGAAGCTATTTTGTTAGCTAACTATCTTTTAAATAAGATACCTCGCAAAGAAAAGAATGAAACACCATATGAACTTTGGATGGGTAGAAAGCCATCGTATAAGTACTTACGAGTATGGGGGTGCCTAGCTAAAGTGGTAGTGCCACCACCTAAGGTACAAAAGTTAGGGCCTAAAACAGTGGATTGTGTATTCATTGGGTATGCACAAAGTAGTAGTGCTTATCGGTTCCTTGTGCATGATTCTAAGAATCCTGAAATACACAAGAATACTATAATGGAATCAAGGAATGCTTCATTCTTTGAAGATGTGTTTCCTTGTTTTAACAAGGAAGTTGAAAGCCCATCTTTACCAAATAACGAAGCTGTTCGAGAGGAAGAACAAGCTCAATTCGAGGAGGAAGAGATAGAACCCAGAAGAAGTTAGAGGGCTAGAGTTGAAAAATCATATGGTGATGATTTTTTCACCTATGTGGTGGAAAGTGAACCTAAAACCTACCAAGAAGCGGTAACTTCTTCTGAGGGACCTCAATGGAAAGAAGCCATAAAAAATGAGGTAGAATCTATCTTACAAAATCATACATGGGAACTAGTAGATCTACCTCCAGGTAGCAAGCCACTAGGTTACCGTTGGATCTTTAAGAGAAAGATGAAACCTGATGGCAGTATTGATAAATACAAGGCAAGACTAGTAATTAAAGGTTATAGACAAAAGGAAGGTCTAGACTACTTTGATACCTATTCGCCGGTAACGCGGATAACATCCATTAGATTAGTTCTTGCCATTGCAGCTATCAGGAACTTGCAAGTTCATCAAATGGATGTGAAAATAGCTTTCCTAAATGGGGAGTTGGAAGAAGAAATTTATATGGAGCAACCTGAAGGATTCATTGCCTTAGGACAAGAGAACAAGGTGTGTAAACTTGTTAAGTCTCTATATGGATTAAAACAAGCTCCTAAACAATGGCATCAAAAGTTTGATCAAGTCATGATGGAAAGTGGCTTTAGAATCAATGAGTGTGATAAGTGTATCTATGTGAAAAACACCACTCATGGATATGTCATATTGTGTTTGTATGTTGATGATATGCTTATCATTGGTAGTGATGACAAGATGATAAGATCCACGAAGGATATTTTGAAATCCAGGTTCGACATGAAAGATATGGGTTTAGCAGATGTGATTCTTGGAGTGAAGATCACAAGAACCCAAAGTGGTTTGATTTTGAGTCAAACACACTATGTGGATAAAATTCTTGAAAATTTTGCTAAGGAAGATACTAGCATAGCTAGAACTCCAATTGACACTAGTCAACATCTACGTAAAAATAGAGGTGATAGTGTTAATCAAGTGGAATATTCAAGAATTATTGGCAGTCTGATGTATCTAATGAGTTGTACCAGACCTGACTTAGCATATGTTGTGAGTAGACTAAGTAGATACACTAGTAAACCCAGTTCTGAACACTGGAAGAGTATTACTAGGTTGCTGAGGTATGTGAGATACACGCGAGAATATGGACTGCATTACGGCAGACATCCAGCAGTTATCGAAGGATACACGGATGCAAATTGGATATCTGACATAAAAGATTCCAGATCTACAAGTGGATATGTGTTTACACTTGGAGGTGCTGCTGTAGCATGGAAATCATCCAAGCAAACAGTCATATCTAGATCTACGATGGAATCTGAATTCATCGCCTTAGATATTTGTGCTGAAGAGGCGGAGTGGCTACGTCAATTTGTAGAGGACATTCCCGAATGGCCTAAGCCGGTAACGGCCATAAGTATACATTGTGATAACTAATCAGCAATTGGTAGAGCTCAAAGTACAATGTATAATGGGAAATCAAGGCACATTAGACGTAGACATAAAACGATACGACAACTAATCTCTACGGGAGTTATCACGGTTGACTGGGTGAAGTCAAAGGATAACATTGCGGATCCGCTTACAAAAGGCTTGAGTAGAGATGTAGTTTATAAGTCGTCAAGAGGAATGGGACTAAAGCCCATGAATCAATAAATTCATACGAAGGAAACCTTACCCAGAAGACTGGAGATCCCAAGATCTGGGTTCAAAAGGATAACCTAATTGTATGAGTGGGGCAGGTCACTATGGGGGGAGTTAACATTTCATCCTAGTCCATTCCTTTATGTAGTGACCAAATTAGGCTAAACATATGGTTTTTAATGATTCTTGGAATCACCTATGTGAGAGAGAAGTGGGGTCGCTTCGAAGGGAATTATAGGGGCAAAAATTCCTAAAGCTCTTGCAGAACCAGGTTAGTGTTCATGACCAAAACGAACACATCTATGAGGATATGACCTTGTCAGGGAGAGTCCTGTGAGATTTACATTGTCGTCTACATAAATGGCAGATTAGTTCAAAGCCATCGAGATCTACTAACTGCTAGGAGATTAAGTGTAACTTCTTAAGGGAAGGTTCAAAGGGTAATACCTACCTATCCTATGCAGGATTCAACTGTTGAAAATTTCGTTTGGAAAATGGATGTGCAGAGATCGATCTCCATTCATGTGGGGGATTGTTGGAAATTTAGTAAAATTATTTATATTTTTTACTAACTTTGGACATATATAAGTATATACATATGTTGTATATATAACAAACTCTAAGTGGGTTTGTGTTCTCCTCCATGAGGGCTTCGAAACGATATATTATATGTCCAAAATAGAGTATAAGTGAATGAGATATCGATACTCAAAGATTGGTATTTGAGAATAAGTTTAGCAAAAGAGAGGAATGTGGGAATGAGTCCCACATTGTTAGAGAGACCAAACTCAACAAGGTTTATAAGCTTCATTGCATGGAAGGCTTACAAGCTTGTGTCTATGGTTATGCTACAATTCCTACCCGCGCGCAGGGGGGTGCAAATCTTGGTTCCGTAGACCAAAAACACCGAACTCGTGCATGGGCGCGACCTGCGGACACGAATGCAGCTCCGAAAACTCGGGCGAGCACTACCCTCGTTTTTTGCTAAACTTGACAGTTTTGGTCCCTATTTTTGAATTTTGTAATGGATGCATTAATTGCGTAATTAATGACATTTATTGCCATTAAACGCTCAATCAATTAGTGATTTCTTTCCGTTTCATAATTCGACTATAAAAGAAGACCATTGCCTTCTCATTCAGACATACGAATGAATTTACTACTCTTCTTCTTCCTTCTTTGCATTTCTGCTTCCGGCGATTCTTTCAGGTAAGTGGTTATCTCCGGCACTACACAATACTGTTTAGGTTGTTGTACCCTGGGAACAGACGGCGAATCTGTTAAGGGAATCGAGTCCAACTCGAGCCTCAGCCACATCGTTTGCTTCTAATCTTTCTTTACAGGAACCTCTCAAGGACGAAAATCGAAGACGTTAAGCTAACAAGTTATTTATCACTTTTCCATGTTAGGAATGGAGATGGATTTTTAATTATCTAAAGGTTTAATAGGTAAAATGATATTCTTATGTATTGGTAAATTATTTAAACTTATATAGAACAATTTCACTAACTTTTGTCAAAGTTAGTGCAATTGTTCTATATAAGTTTCATTTACAGCAATGAGTTGTAATACTAAAACAGCAATGAGTTGTAATACTAAAATGAAGTGGATTGCAAGTTTTTATGATCAATCATCCATTTTGAGGGAACATGCCTTTCGACAAAAGTCAACTTGAAAGGAGCATTGCATTCTTACACTTACTATTATTTTTATCGTTGTATTGGACTAAAATACAATGTGAATGGAATAATAGATTTATATTTTGGTTATTATGAAAAAAGATTTTTTTTTCAAAAAAAAAGTGGCTGTTTTTTACGAAGAAGTAATTGCGATATACTTTCTTTCTTACCCATAATAGCAATTTACTTTCAATGGATTCTCCCCTTGTTATCCACTATCATTTCTTATTGATAATGGCAATTTACTTTTAATCGATTCTTTCTTGATATCCAAATTTTATGCCACTAAGCATGGCTATTTACTTTCAATCGATTCTTTCTTGATTTTCTAATATGTGTCCTAAGGGCACATATGAAAAGTATTAATTATAAGAAATATTAACATAATTAAATGTGATAAATATTAATTACCTACAATATTACTATAACTAAATGTAAAAATACATTAATTATAAATAATATTATTTATATATATGAAAACCAAATAATTAACTCGAACTTGTAAGGGGAGATAATTCTCTAAAATAAAATCACTCTTTCTTTTAAGTAGCATTGCACATGTGCAACAGATGAAAACCAAATACAAATAGCAAAAAAAGTGATAGATGAGTCGTGTATGTAACCATATCTACACCAACGTAGGTATTTGAAATATATAACTGCAACTCCAAAGTCAAAGGTAAATGTAAGGAACACAACTAAAATAACATGTTTTTGATCCCTGAACTCATACCATGTTTAATCATTAGAATCACAATTTGTTGAAGAGATGAAGTAACAGGTCCTGTTTCGAGAAAATCAGAGTAAGACATCAAATAAAAAAATCTTACAATGTAAAAACAAAACCAATAGGTATTAAACACAATAATCATGGTAACGGTTCGATCTTCTTTGATTTATTCTTTCTCAGTTTCTTCATCATCATTATGAATCCTAATTCACATCCCTGCATCCAAATAACATATAAATTTAAAATCAGATGAAGAAACACCGCATTGGTTGCAAAATAAACCAAAAAATGGGACTTAACACAGATTCTCGCTAGAAAATTGGACTCAATCATGCGTTAGTTGCAAAATAAACCAAAAACTAATAAAAAAATAAGAATATGTGGAGACGGTGGAGAGATACACAAAAGCTTAAATCTTGACGATTTGATGTACCCCATCTGACAGTTCCAACTTAAAACAAAGAACTCAAATAAAATTGGTATATGAACCAAACGTCAAAAATGGAAATTTGTTTTTCTTACTTAGAGATGGAATAGGATGTTAGCCTAATAAGATTTTGGGCTTTATTTTGTATTGGGTTTTATGATTGGGTCTTTTTGCTAGGAAACCCTAATTAGCTTGCTTATATATTATGTCTTTCACTTTCATTGTATTTGTACTTTTCTTTAATAATAATATGAAACTCTAGCTGTTATATGTATTTCACTTGTTAGTTTACATGGTATCAAAGCTCGATTGATTATCTGTACTTTTTCGTTTTTGGGGGCGAGTTACTGTTCAATGGCACTGTTCATAGGCGTTAATGTTCATCGACACTGTTCACGATTACTGTTCATCAGCATTGTTCACGATTAATGTTCATCAACATTGTACACGATTACTATTCATCGACACTGTTTACGATTACTATTCACGTGCACTGTTCATTTCCGTAATTTGCAATTTTAGGTATGCTTTTCTTGCTCGTTTCTGCATTCGGTTTGGTTTGATTTGTTCGTTTTGTCGGTTTTGAGGATTTCATTTCGTCTAGCATTGTGGATTTCGAGATCTTGATTATTTTTGTTGCTACTCGTATTTACTGTTTGACTGATATTGAAATATGGCCCCAAGAGATGATTCTCTTCAGTCCATTAGTATGCAACTTGATGGCAAAAACTATGCCTATTAGAGTTATGTTATGAAAAATTTCTTGTAGGGCAAGACTATATGGGGGATTGTTACAGGTTATAAGAAGAAACCAACTGACGAAAAGGCCGATAATTATGCAACCTTATTGGATTCATGGGAGATTGATAACTCCAAGATCATTACTTGGATTAATAATTCTATCATCCAGTCTATTCGTACTCAGTTGGCGAAATATGACACTGCGAAGGAGGTTTGGGATCACTTGGCTAGGTTGTATACTCGGTTTAAGTTTGCAAAGCAGTATCAGTTACAGTTTGATATTCGAGCCCTCCAACAGAACAATCTCAGTGTTCAGGAATTTTATGCAGCTATGTCGGATTTGTGGGATCAGTTAGCTCTTACAGAACCTGATGTGTTGAAGGCTTTTAAGCCTTATATTGATAGAAGGGAAGAGCAACATTTGGTTCAGTTCTTGATGGCATTACATTGGGATTTTGAAGGTCAGCATGGATCAATCTTGCATCATACGCCTCTTCCTATTGTTGATTCAGTTGTTCACGAGTTGATTGTTGAAGAAACGCGTATCAGGTCCCATGCTGACAAAACTCCCAAGACAGCCACTCCTGCTGTCTTTTCTATTCCACAACGACCCCAAACTTCAAACCAAAATTGTCCTTAAGTTGCATTTGATGAGTGTGCTTTTCATAAGAAGAACCATTGGAAGGCAAATTGTCCTTTGCTGACAAGCAAGGGAAATCAACATCAACAACAAACAAGATCACCAACATAGTCTTAGTCTTCACAGCAGAACAAGTCTTCTGGATAGTCACGTCCCTCATTTTCATCTTTTAGACCACCACGCTACTGCTACACCTTCAGCTCGGAATGAAATAGATTTCACACCACCATCAACCTTAGATCCATAGATTGTTGAGCAGTTCAGACAGTTCTTAGCAACCAATCCAACTGCCATGTCAGCTTCCATGTCTCATTCAGGCATGTCTTCATCCAACACGTAAAGTATTCCTTCATCCTTGTGGATATTGGATTCTAGTGCATCTCATCACATGTCACCACATTTTTTATCTTTTGCTTCATTATCTTCCCGTACACCTGTCTCTATTATGTCTGCTAGTGCTATACCTAGGTCAGTAGAGGGTATTGGTTCTATTGTCACTCCTTATATAACTTTAACAGATGTGTATTACATTCCTACACTTGCTTTGAATCTTGCATCGACCAGTCAGTTGTGTAAATCAGGTTGTTGGGTCTTCTTTTCTGATCCATTATGATGTGTACAGGACATTCGGTCTCGAAGGGTGATTGGGATGGGCCATAGACTTGGGGAGATTTATGTCTTGGATCAGCTACATATTGCTAATGTTGCTGCATCTAGTGTCGATTTGTCGTCTTTACGTTTAAACCCTTCATCGTCTCCTTTTTATCTTTGGCATTCTCGTTTGAGACATGTGTCAGCGTCTCGTTTACAATTTTTGCTTTCCACTGGTATGTTAGGCTCTTTGAAATTTGATGATATTTCTGATTGTTGTGGTTGTAAACTAGGAAAGTTTTCTACTTTATCGTTTAATAAAAGTGTCACTCGTTTTGTTTCCCTCTTTGATATTGTGCATTCTGATGTGTGGGGTCCCTTTCCGATTACCTCCAAATCAGGAGCTAACTATTATGTTTCATTCATTGATGATTACACTAGTTATACGTGGGTTTATTTTATGAAGTGCATGTCTGACTTTTTCACTATATATAGTGAATTCAGAGCTCTTGTCAAGACTCAACACTCTGGTGTCATACAATGTTTTCGGTGTGATCTGGGAGGAGAATTTACCTCCCATGATTTTAAACATTTATTGGCATCTGATGGGACTATACATTAATCATCTTGTACAGACACTCCTCAGTAGAATGGTGTTGCAGAAAGAAAACATCGACATTTCCTAGAAACTCTCAGATCCTTACTACTATCTGCTCAAGTTCCCAATATGTTTTGACGAGAAGCTGTTCATATTGCCACTTATGTTATTAATCGCATTCCTATTGCGTACACTCTGGGGAAGTCTCTTTATGAAATGTTGTTTGGACAACTCCTAGATTATTCTTCATTACGAGTGTTTGGGTGTACATGTTTTTTCTTGAAGCCTTATGTAGAGAGAGATAAGTTGTCTTCAAGATCAGCTCTTTGTGTTTTTCTGGGATATAGTATTGGTCAGAAAGGTTATCGGTGCTATGATCCTTCAAATCAGAAACTATATGTATCTCACAATATCATCTTTTTGGAGCATATTCCATTCTATAACATTCTTGTTCAATCACATGATGCAACCCAAGAGGAGCTTCGTACTATTGATCCGTTTAGCATTGACACTGATGATCCACCACATCTCACTAATCCACCACTTGTTGCTGATCCACCACATGCGGCTGATCCAACACCTATTCGTTGATCCTCTACCTGCAAATCATCAAGACCCCCCTCCATCGAGGCCTTATCATAATAAGAAGTCCACAAAGCTTCCTGAGTTTGTCTATTCCTTTTACTCAACAACTTTTGCCTTTTTTATTGCTAATATACATCGTCATCTCTCTGAGCCAACATCCTACAAAGAGGCCGTTTCTGATCCCCTTTGGCAGACCGCTATGGCCGAGGAACTTGCAACTCTTTATCAGACTTATACATGTGATCTAGTTCCGTTTCCACCCGAAAAACACACGATTGGTTGTCGTTGGGTTTATAAATCAAAACAATGTATGATGGTTCCGTTGAGCGTTATAAAGTCGGACTTGTTGTGAAAGGGTACTCGCAAAAGTATGGTATGGATTATAAGGAGACATTTTCTCCTATTGCAAAAATGATGACTATTCAAACCGTGATTGCAGTTTCTTCCATTAGCCAATGGAAGATTTATCAGATAGATGTCAAGAATGCTTTCTTGAACGGTGATATTGTAACACCTATAAAATTCAAACCAATTTAAGACTTTATAAAAATTTAAAACCATTAAGTTATTACAGTTTGTTTCCAGAATTGTTTAATCATCAGAGTATCCCTTGAATCAAATAATGAAATCATGAAATATGAGGAGCTGTACGATCACGCCTTCGCCTCCCCGCGATCATCAGAAGTACCTGAAACAATAATCGATAAATGTAAGCTCGAAGACTTAGTGAGTTACCCCTAAAATACCAACGGCATACAGATATAACCATATCATATAAACATATAAGGAAACAAATACAGCATGCATAATGAGCCATCAGTCTGACTGGACCGAATCCCGGTCCTCAGTCTATCTGGATCGCTCTCCGAGCCCTCAGCACGTCTGGACCGCCCTCCTCGGGCCTTCAGCCTATCCGGACCGCTCACTGGGCCTTCGGCCTAACTAGATTTTCCCGGCCCGGGCCTGCAGTCTACCCTGTCCGCCCAGGGTGTCTTGGCCTACTGCACACAGTAGGACCTGCCCCAACCCTTTCCCCTAAACCAACAAACATGTGCACATACATATAAACAATTAAAAATTCATATCTAACAGATCACTAAATATGGAAACCATCCTTTACCTAGGATACCGATCTAACCGATCACTAACATAGCAACCACCCTACAACCATGATACTGATCTAACCGTTCTCTAACATAACAACCATCCTAACTACTAGGATGTAAATCAATGAATATATCATGCAATAAACCCGGATGCAAATCCGATGAGGGCCGACATTGGTGCCTTAGACCCTATTGATATAGTGAGGACAACTCACTTGACACAACAGAAGTCCCAATGATAAAACCCAGCTGCTGGTTAACAGCTTCTCGAACTGTCAACATCAAACAATACCTAATTAATAATTAGGTTCCAAGCCCAAGATCCAACTCACACTACAAAGGCCCAATAATCAAGTAATGGTCCAAAACCCAACATAAACCTTCACATGGGCCTTATCTTAAGGCCTATTCAATTATTCTTGTCCAAACTCTTGGTATTCCCATGGCCCAATATCACATAATCATAAAAGGCCTAGTTATGGCCCATCTATGGCCCGATTTTCCAAATTGGGCCCAATTCTCTCACATGGGCCTTACCCTAAAGCCCATCTAATTATTTTGGTCCATTAACTTGTTCTTGGATAGCCCATCCATAGTCCAATTACCAAAGCCCAAAAGGAAGGCCCAACTCAAGGCCCAATTGAAAATAGGGTTTCACATGAATGACGATTAGGGTTAACTGTTCCTACTTAACCCATTAAGGACTTAATCCATTAACAACTTAATTCATTAAGTCCATTATTGCCTTAGGTTAAATTGCCCATGATTATAATTTAATATTTTAAGTTTAATAATTAATTCAAGTGTGAGTCCCGATCAATCCCAAAATTAGGGTTTCATGGCATTAGGGTTTTCAAACCCTAATTAGGGTTTCCAACCCCATTGCTAGCCCATTAATCAAATGGTTGGGCTTTTGGGTCCATTAGGGTTCTTTGGGCCCACTAAGGTCTCATTGGGCCCACTAGGGTTTCATTGGGCCCATTTTGTCCAAACATCCCAAACGAGGTCAAAAAATGCAAAAGAGGCACACCACCGCCCTACACGGCGGTGGTGGCGGCAGGAGGCGGCAGCCACCACCCTACGGTGGTGGTTTGAGCATTTCTTTTCATTATTCCTACTCTATTATAGTTTTACAATGCAATATCGATAACACACACACACACTAAGCTACACACAACAATAAATTTACACACCTACAGCCACCCTTGTGGTGTTATATGGTGGTAGCCACCATGGCTCGCGATCATGGTGGGTTCTCCATTTTTCAGCCATCAAAAAACACCAACAACACACGTAATTCTAATTTATACAAAGGATTCCGGCCACCCACCTAGCGACAGTGGCGACACGGGAAAACAGGCAGCAGCGCTAGCGGCAATGTCGTTGGCGGCAGCCACCATGGCCGGCTGCCATGGTGGTTTGTCTTCGATTTTTTCTGTCCCTCGAGCATCCCTATCATAATCTGCAACCCAAGTCACCCACGAGCTTGCGAGGCACGACAAAAGCACGCACACCCGAGCTTAGCAGCACTGGCAATCCATCGTTGAAACAACGACTACATCAGTAGCAGCAGCAGAAGAAGGAGGATACGGCGGTTCACTGCTTAATGGTATTGGAGTAGCAACGGCACAAGGCAGTGGCAGCAGCGGCGCTATCGGCCAGCTATAGCGGAGCTGGACTCAGCTAGTGGTTCTCGATTGTTTGTTACATTCCCGGCAGCGGATGAGGGCTTCCATGTTGGCGACGAAGACAGAAAGGCATCCTAATCGAGCGGCGGCGGTGGTCACCCACACAACTTTGTCATTCCGGCGTCAGGGCGAGCACGAGGAGGGGTTGCTCCGGTGGTTGGGGTCTCAATCGGGGTGGCGGCGGCCGAAAGTTAGGAGGGTGGCGGCTATAAAACTAAATTTAGGGTTAGGGTTTGCATGTGGGTTAGGATGAATATATACTAGTCGAATCCTCGCGCGTTGCGCTTGAATATAATTATTTAATTAAAATAATAACATTTAACAAATTATGATTTAATACTTATACATGTAAAACCAATGTCAATAGCAAAACAAACTCTATATTAACATATTAGTTTTATTAATTTTAATAAATTTATATCATTAGTTATTTTCACTATTAATTCATGATTTTATAGTTCGCTTTATGTTGTGTAAATTATATATCAAACATATATTGATTTCAATATATATAAAAAAAAACAAAATAGTATGAAAAAAGTAAATACTAAAACTTTTGATGATTTTATAGAACATTTTAAGTTGTGGAAATTATATATAAAACGTATGCTGATGTGTATATAAAACAAATAACAAATAGTATGAAAAACACTATAGCTTTTAATAAAATAAAAACACTACAACATTATAACATTTACATCAAACAAAACTTATTAAACCCTTATAAATCATTGAAAATGAATATTTAGAAATCAACATACATTTGATATATATAGAAACATTGTTATAAAAAAAATGTGTTGAATTAACCAATAATGCAACAAAACTTATTTTTTTTTTCAACTCTTTCATGTTGAATCACAAATCTTTTCAAATATATGTTTTTTAATCAAAACTTACTTATATACTACTAATATAACTACAATGTGTAAAACAAATAAATGGAAAGTACAAAAACATTGCACATTAATAACCATAAGTTTAAAAAACTTTTGAATGAAGTGAAAAATATAAAGGCAAATTACGTTAAATTTGAAATCATAATTACATTTAAAATAAATAAAAAAAACTATTGAGCTGTAGTGGGAGTTTTAAACTCTTGATTTGTGCCTAATAATATAATATAAAAATGAACAATTATATGTTATAAAAAGAATATTATAAATATTTATTATTAAAATAATAATTTTTATACTAAATTGTAACTAATATTATAATAATTTAAGTATACGGTAAGAAATATGTAAAAAGTTGTGTTTGAATCAAATCGAATTAAGGTTTTGATTTAAAACTATTTTAAAGTATAGGTATTTTTAATTAATTTATAAATAATTTATTTGAATAATTTTTATTTCATATGTTATTATTATTATTATTATTATTATTATTATTATTATTATTTCAAATAAAAATGAGTTTTTAATATAATATAATTTATTCTTTAGTTTTACCTTATTTTAAACAATTATTACTTTTTACTAATTAAAAACTACTTATTTGAAAATTTTATCATTATATTTACAAAAAACTATCATATTTTTTTTATTGTACTTTCATTTTTTTTCTTTACAGCTATGAAATATTGGAAGATAATGAATGGTCCAAATAAAATGGTGATTTGAATTTTAAAATTATAATAATTGTTATCTACTGCGACTAATCTTAAAAAAATATGTTAAGAGTAGGTTAGGGGAGGAAGAGTGTTACACTTGAGGCATATTTTTATCACTTATATGGTCTTATGAAAATATTAATATTTTATTTATTTTACTTTTTCTATATGATAAAAAATGAATAGAGAAAAAGAAATTGACAAATGTAATAAATTAATTTATTTTTATTACTATAAAACATTGAAAATTGGGTACATCCATATAAGTTTTGGTAGAATATAAGCAATTCATTTCTATAACATACATAATTATTGGTTTTCAACAATAAAGACATATGATATTAAAAATCATTCGTTCTAATTTGTCATTATCACCAACAATTTGGAATAATAATTGTAAACTCTTTTTATCAAAATAAATTATAAAAAACTTAATCAATGTTATTTACAACAAAATAAGCAATAGAAACTAACATAGTATATACATAGCATAAAGTACATGCTGAATATATTTTTATCACGTATATTGTCTTATGAAAATATTAATATTATATTTATTTTACTTTTTCTTTACGATAAAAAACGAATAGAGAAAAAAGAAATTGACAAATGTAATAAAATAATTTATTTTTATTACTATAAACATTAAAATTGGGTACATCCGTACAAGTTTTGGTAGAATATAAACAATTCATTTCTATAACACACATAATTATTGGTTTTCAGCAATAAATACATTATCATATTAAAAATCATTCGTTCTAATTTGTCATTATCACTAACAATTTGGAATAATAATTGTAAAGTTCTTTCATCAAAATCAATTATAAAAAACTCAATCGATGTTATTTACAACAAAATAAGCGATAGAAACTAACATAGTATATACATAGCATAAAGTACATGTTGAATAATGTTCTCCAGTACTTAAAATATATTCTCTTAACATAAAAAAAAAAGAGACAATATAAAGATAGATACATGTTAACAAAGTTATTTTCTCTAACTGATAAATAGCTTGATGGTTGATTTACCAAAAGCTCATGAGAAGTAATTGTCAATCCCACTTCATCATCCTATGATTATAGAAAGATGCATAACATATAAACTTAAAAAATGATCTCAAGTATACCTTTACAAACATACCTTAATTTGAGCATTGGTTATAGGGATGTCAAAAAGTCCCGTGGGACCTCGTTCCCGTGGGGGCCCCGTCCCGTTTGGGGGATTTTTTTAAAAAAAATCGGGGGCGGGGGCAAGGTTAACCCCCGTTTAAATTTCGGGGGCGGGGGCGGGGGTAGGCAATCCCGTCCCGAAATCCCCATGGGGACCCCGTTAATAAATTACACATATATTTACATATATTAATTATATAAATATAATAAACAATAACATGATTTTGAGCTTCCAAAATTCATCAAAAAACATGTTTTTAAGTTGTTAGCATAATTTTTTAAAATGCCATAACTTTTTTTATTTTTAACATATAAAATTCTGCTATAAATAATTATTTTTTATCTAAAAAATAGCTTCTTTTAACCTAAATAACAACTTCTTTTAGCCAAAAAAAAGTAGCCCAAAATCAATCGGGGGCGGGGGAACGGGGGCAGGGACGGGGGTAATAAAGGGGATTCAGGGGCGGGGGCGGGGGTAGGAAGGCTGAACATTCCGGGGGCGGGGGCAGGGGTGGGGGAACGGGAAAATTTTGGGGGCGGGGCGGGAGATGCACTCCCCGCCCCGTTTGCCCCCGTTGACATCCCTACTTGGTTAATATCTAAAACTTTAGTTGCACCAAATTTGAGTTTACATGAATTTATATTTTGAAAAGTTGTAATTGCTTTATTATATCCATGAAACCACTCACATAACTCTTCAAATCATACAAATATAATCTATCATTTTGTGTTGACATACATGCAATATGTAATCTACAAATTTCTTATATAGGCTAAATATTTCATTTAACTTATTAATTAAATAGCATGATTTGAAGATTTTTAAGAGTTACAAATGATGCTATTTCAATTAATCATAAATTAATTTGTATAAGTTGAAAGGTCTTGAGAGTTTCAAATGCATGAGGTTCAAGAAAAATGTTAGCTTTATAAGATATATATATATATATATATATATATATATATATATATATATATATATATATATATATATATATATATACACACACACACACACACACACGGAGTTACAAGAGGGTGACGGGTTTAACCCATCTTCAACTTTCAAATCTATGCACATTTTACTTTTCTAGTCCCTCCCTTTTTATTCTTCTCAAATTAATCCAAATATTACCATTTAACCACTCCTTCTGAAAATCCTAACAATTAAAGTAAAAAATGTTACCAATTAGCCCTTCCTCTACAAAATCCTCTCATCTTAGGTCCAAAACTCACTCTTTAGTCCATGCTTCCATAAATCCTTACATATTAAGTTCAAATAATACCAAACACCACTTGACTTATGAAAATATTTACAAATTAAATCCGAAAATTACACTTTAACCCCTGGAGATTCAAATCTTGTCATTTGGCTTCTCGAAACCAACTCCCAGCTAATTATTATTTGGTTTCAGATTATTATAATATTATATAATAATAAAAATTACTTCTCCGGGTCCCGAGTTTATTATTTAATTATCTTATTTTAAATTGTATGTTATAACTCTTCCCCACTTAAATTTGATTTCGTCCTCGAAATCTTTTCTTATCATCCCTTACATGCCAGACAACTTGAGCAACACGGCCACAACTAGGAGCATAACCCTAGCCTTTCAAAGGCAACCGTAACCATCCCTCGCGAGGTTCTAAAACCTAAAGATAAACGAATTCCCCGCATTAGGACCACCTTACTCAATCTGAAATCTGAAGTCTCGAGATGGTCTGGTCCTGACAGACCGCCCACACTGGGTCATTGTTGAATTCGTTGCACTTAACTCCCAACTGGCTACTCACTTCTGATAACGTGAGGTTCCTACTAGAAGGCAGAGTCACATACCAAATCTCCCTGCAGTACACGTATACTTGATTGAAAACTCATTCAGAATACCAGATCCTTGCCCAGTTGCTGAACCAACGAGCGATCTTACAGTCGCTCCATATAATTCCCGAAGGAAACTTCGACTAGCAATAAATGACCTAGCTGCATCGCCATTCATGGCTCCATCAATCCTTTTGATCCATCTGATCATAACAGCCTAACGACCTGTCACCATTAAATCAAATACTAAAAGTAAACAATTCCAGAATAACTATAGTCTTACATCATGCCTGGTCTCCAACGACTTATTGTTTCCTGATTCCAATCATGTTGTGGTCTACCCACAATTCTGCGAACTGGTTCACTTTCGCCTAATAATCTGAAAGAATTTAGGAATGCTACAACTACCTCGCAATCTTACAACACTTGCCATACTGAATGATCGCTAAATCTAACAGATTACATATAGAGTCTTCAGCTTGACTGGACCGACTCTCCGGGCCTTCAGCCTATCTGGACCACTATTAGAACCTTCAGCATGTCTAGACCGCCTCTCCTGGCCTTCAGCCTGTCTGGACCATTCACCGAGCCTTCGGCCTGACTGGTACGCCCCGCTAGTCTTCAGTCTATTCGGGCCGCTCTAAGTCTGTTGTGTATAAACTTGGGCCCATCATGGTGCCCTTTCCCATATAGCCAGTTCTCCCCCACTTGGGGTTTCGAACTCTTGATCCAATATGCGGACTATAATCTCGGCCTAACTCTAGACCTTATGTTGATCGCCCACCCTTTTGGGAAACCGTGGTCTGATCTCTGACCCACATATCTACCACATACGCTAAATAACCCACACATCCGTGCCGAATGTACTACCACCTTTGCAGCTAACAAAACCCTCAATCTATCAATCCAAGATCCCTTAGAGTCAAGTACACACTTGACCGAACACCCGAACTGAACGCATCTCATGACTAGAACCCCAACTGGATTCCCCAAATTCTGCTATCAATCACCGAAAAGATGTGATTCACAAGCTGGGGAGTTTTACCGAACTACCAACTCACACAAACCTCAAACCAAACAGCCACTTGGGCTGTCTTCCTTCCTAACAACGATGCAAAACTTATCCCATATCCAAAACCGCTCCTACTTTTTTATCACGGGACGATTCTCCCCCACTAAGATTCGACTAAGTCTTCACAGTACATGAAAATTGGAGAATTCCCAATCATTCTCACTTCCAAACGATTGATCCAATAACAACCAAATCTTACCAATTACTGCTCCATTACTATCTAATCCCAAATGATCACACACTTCTAAGAACTAGCTCAACACTTCCTGAATCCTAGTGAAACCGACAGTCCCTAATGCTTGAATGATCCCACACTCAATCTTGAAAACCAAAGGATAAATGGTCCAACTAATACCTCAACAACGAGCTATGTCCTTTGGAGCCTTCATCCACCCATCAATAACGGTTCCTAAAACCACTGAATCCTGACAATGCCGAATAACCATCATGTGGGACCCTGTTTGTAGACCTCCCACATAATACCCTTCTTCCCAAGATGCTCCAAACAAGTTTCCTGCTCTCAGGCTGTAGAAATCACGTCATTCAAGGTTCGCATCCTGACTCACTCACCAACTCAATCGTCCATAGCTAAACTATAGTAGCTAAAACAACCTCTGCCCTAAATCGGGCTACAACTATGTAACACCCATAGATTCGGGCTAGTCAATTTAGAGGTAATAGGGGTCGGAAACGACTTTTCGACAAAAGATTATTTAGAATAAATAATATTAACCAAGTTGTAGAATATGTCTCAAGGGTTCCGTACATATAAAGAACGCCGAAATCCAAGTTATAGCGAAGAAGTTATGGCCTGTCGAAGTTTTACGGCAAAACCGACACGACACCAGGAGACGTAAATAGTGAATTTATGATGGACGACTTTTTAGCCTTAGTAATTTAAACAAAAGTCATAGTATATGTTAAGCTGAGAGCATCCATAAAAAGAACGTCCAAATCTGACTTCGTATGAGGAAGTTATGATTTTTCTCAAATTTAGTATAACAGTGCACAACCCAGAATTCGAATTTTAGATCGAGCGGTTTTTGGCCAATGCGATTTAAATGAGAATTGAATATATCATTAATAGGAACTCAACAAAAAAAAGATAGATGAACATGTAGTCTGTATGTAAAAGTTATGAATTTTGAAGGGATCAATCTTGTCCCGGTCTGTTAAAAATATAACTTTAAAAATAAAGTCAAAATTAGCCGACGGAGTCTAAACGAAAGTTGTAGGGTACGGTCCTGCCTACGCGTGGATATAAAGAACGTCAAAAACGGAGTCCGTATGAATGAGTTATAAAATATAATAGGATGTTTACGTATTAAAATAAAGTGTAAATCATATACACGTATACATATATATATATATATATATATATATATATATATATATATATATATATATATATATATACAAATGTATATATCATTAGAAAGGTATCGACGATGCGGTCATTATAAGACTATTGTTGAGTATTTTCGACATTAGTTTAGTACAAAAATCGTTAAATCTATTTAAAATAGTACTATGAAGGGGTGTTTAGTCGTTTATATAACTATAAGGTCATTAAGTAATTATGGAGGGTAGTTTTTGTAAATTCAATTACTATAAATAAGAGGCTTGGGCTCTCATATTTCTTGCACCATTCTCTTGATTCAAGAGTCTTTCTCTTCTTATCCTCCGAGCATTTCGGTCCCTCGTGATTCGACTTCTCTTTCTGTAGTTTTAAAATAGTAGGGTGAGCGCTGAAGCGTTGCCTGAATCTTTCTTAGAAAGATTCAGCGACGAAGTTCTGCCGCTGTAGAGCCCGACTCCTAGCTAAAATCCCCTTGTAAGTAAGTTATGCTTACCCTATTTTAAATATAATTTGTATTTAAAATTAGTATTGTTATTATGAAATTATAATAAATATTTGAGCTATTTTTATGACTTATATAAGTGTCGTTATAATATCTTTTTAACTACTCGCGGTACGAGGAATATGGTTTAAAGGGCTGCATAGGGTTGTCGGATTTTAGAAGTTCTATATGCTAAAATGATCCTGCCCTCCGGTGTTTTATGTCTGGCCCCTATGCCCCTGTCTGCACATAGTGGTTGGAAAGTATTGTTTAAACGCTTATATCATAAAAATAATAATAAGACTAATAATTAGTCACGGTAAATATTAGACTAAAATCTAGTGTAATAATAGTAGGTTTCGTCGAAATAAATTATTTTAAAGTAAACAAAGCGTTGTCTGAGTACCGAGTCACCACCTTATCAAGTGAGTGCATAGTTAGTTTCATCTTACACATAGATATGAAGTATTTTATAGAAAATTACGTGCTATGTGTGCATATTATCTGAGTACTTGCTGTCTATGCTGGATGAACAATTTTATACATGTTTTAAATGATTTAAACTGTATATGTATTTTATATCTACAAAATATGTAGGATAAAACATGGGTAGATCAATGATGAGGGATGAAGGCTAAAATAGAGGAACATTAGTAGTATGGACCTAGTGCCCTATAGATGAACATTGGCAGCAATGGACCTAGTACCCTATAGATGAGCACTGGCAGCTGCGCCAAAATCTGTAGATGTTTTAGATCTACGATAAACATCCTAGCAGCTACGCTCTAAGGATAGTATCGGCAACTGCGCCTAATAGAGAGCATTATAACCATGACTGTAGCGTCTAAAGGACAATACCGGCAGTAGCGCCTCATTGAGAATGTCATAATTTTGGCAGTTGCGCTAAGTGATAGAACTAGCAGCTGTGCTTGACAGCTGTGTCATTGACAAACGATGGACTTCGTACCTATTCCTTAGGATAATCCTTAGGAATGAATGAATGAGAAATAGATGATTCTTAGGGTATAACCTTAAGAGTAAATAAGATAATTGGCATGGGTAATTAGGTTGATTGTTTGATGTTTAAACATATTAATTATATTATTATGGGTTGAAAACCCTTTGTACTCACCAGGTTTCCAACCTGACCCACTCAATTTATTTATATCACAGGTGTTGATATGAAGTCACATTACATTGAGAGATTAAGGAGATATAAATCACTAGTGATAATGAATGTAAGTTATGTTTATGCTTAGGTTTTTGTATTAACGATGACATCCCAAATGTTTTAAAATGAATAAAAATACTTTTCTTCAGAAATGCTTTGATAACGTATTGATCATGTTTTACTGGGAACAAATTCCGCAACATTTTATTAAAAGAGGTACTATGATTTTTATAAAGCATAAACAAAATGGGTCTTTTCTGGCGTAAAAATGGGGATGTCACAGTTGGTATCAGAGCATTATTTTAAGCGAATTAGGAATTTGTAGGAAATATTTAGATTTAAACTTAGAATGCTAAGCGATGATTGTGAGATGAGTGTCTGCTATATTTTAGACACAAGCACTAGTTTATTTTAGGAAAGATACCTAAAATGTTTTATGTGCTAAATGTTTTATGTTATAGCTATAAAGATACCTTATATGCTATTATTTGTTCGAATCTATGGTCTGTTGCCGACCGGATCTAGAAATTTTATGTGTTCAGATTTATAAATGTTTGATTACGGTATTAGAATTGGCATATAACTTTTCGGTGTGACAAGGAGATCTAAACGTCTATTGTAAATAAAATCTTTGCTATCTTAAAATTCTCGCCTCGGTACACCGAACATCTACTTGGGTGTACAAAACGTCATGGTGAAGACAGACTAGGAAATATCTGAGGAAGATGACAACCTGAGCCTAAGAATGTGATGGATCATGCATCGGTCGTTGTGCCTGCACCCAAACCTATCACAATGGTAGAAGTTCAGGAAGTGGTGCGAACCATGATAGACTGAGAAAATAGAGGAAATGAGATGGATTACAATAGTGAATGATACCTATCAGAAGATATCATAAGAGAGGTATCTTGCCTTTAGAATATGTCTGATAAAATAACAGTACGTCTAGAGAAGTACAGTACATCTGAATGTACACATTTGATTGGTGGGATGATAGAACGATTGGTGTAATTCCTAAAGTTTTCCTATCATCTGGAATTTACATCACCAACTGAGTTGAAGCAGAATTGATGATTGAAGATACGCATGGAGGAAGTCCTAGTAGAGTCTAGGGAAATTTTTATGATTGGACACACTCGTATGTGTTAAATTGTTTTGTGATTTTGGGACTTAGTGTGACAACCGTCAAATTCTGGTCAATTCAACATCAAATAAAGTCAACAAGTCAAACCGGTCGACTCAACTAACCCTTGTGTACTAGGGCTTACGTTATGTAATTACTAAACAACTCGCTATTTTCATGAGAGATCATAAATCGAAAAGTGCGTACATCTAGATCTCCTTAACTTAAAACTGTAGTACGTGGTGAGCCAAACCGATAAAACACCATACTCATCGGGAGTGTGTAAGATCCTTAAAAAAGGCTTAACGGGGTTTACGGACCTCGCTTTGCGAAGCCGAACACTCAAAAAGGTCAGAAATCAAATCTCTCTCAATCGTTTTCACTCTATCTCTCTTTATCGAGAATCTCTCCCAAATCTCCCCACATATGTCAAATCTCTCCCAAATCTCTCTAAGTATGTGAAGTCTCTCCCAAAACTCTCTTTGTATGAGAAATCTCTCCAAGAATGTGAAATCTCTCCCAAAAATCTCTTTGTATGAGAAATCTCTCCAAGACTGTGAAATCTCTCCCAAATCTCTCTGAACAGTTCCTGTAACTTTTTGAAGTCATTCGGGTCATTCCGACCCTTAACCGGGTCAAAAACGGCTTGAAACGGGGTAAAAACGAGTAAGATAGGCTTAAGGACCCGAAACCCCTCTTAAGGAGCCGAAACCCCTCTTAGGGCCGAAAGTCCTCTTAGGGACCGAACCCGAAGGCTACTGAACCGAACCCGAAGCTACTGTTCATTAGGTCTATTTCGCTCCTGATGACTTCGGACCGAACCTGCCCTTCGCTCCCTGCTGTCTCGCCTCGCTTCGGACCTAGCACCAGAATGGACCGAACCTTCGGCCCCCTTCCGAGAAGCCTCGCTGGAAGTTCATTTCTTTCCGGTTTTCGACTACGACTTCATTTTAGCTACGTTTTTAATTGTTTTAATGCGGGATTTTCACCCAAAACTTTATTTTATCATATAAGGACCCTTAATTAATGATTAATCACGTTTTTTTAAGGATAAAACCTTATCCAAGAAGAGTGGGTGAAGTACAAAGGTTGAGTGTTGACTTATCCTTGTATTATGACACAAGCAACCCCCATACCCACTCCATGCCTAACCCACACTCCTCCCCACCATACCTTGTCACATCGTTGTCCTTTTTACCTCATTCACAAGTCATTCCCATGTTTTTGAGAGCTGGACATTCATCCTCTCTCGTCATTTTCTTTCACTTGCTCTCATTTCACCAAAAATACAACACAACTTTCCTCTCAAACTTTTTCTCTCTATTTCAAAACTCCAAGGCTGATTTTCAAGCTTGATTCTTCTCTTGGTAAGTATAAATCATCCTCCTTGTAATTATTTCACTTCCTTCTACTCAAATCATAGATTGCTTACACAAATATCGTCATATTTGTTGTTAGCTCAAATCTTCAAGCATCTCCCAAGTGTTCTTGAGTTGAACACTTCTTTTCTCCAACATCCATCTACTGAAATCACTCAAGGTGAGTTCATACCACTACATTTTCATGTTTTCTCAAGTTTTTAGGGGGGGGGGGGGGAATACAAGTTCAAACACCAAGAACATAACTAATATTTTTTAACAGCTTTCATCAGAAAAGTTGGACTCCATTCACGGACCGTTTTGGACAACATCAACATTTTAGTTTTCAAACTGTTTTAGGTGTAAGTAGTTCCACTTCTTAGCTTTAAAATGACTACTTGCACATCTCCACACGATTTTCCTACAATTTATGGTGATTTTTACAAAACAGCCTGTCTTTTCAAACACAAATCCGGACCAGTCTGTGAATATGAGCATTTTAATACAAGTTAAAGGCTTACAAAAATCATGATAAAAATTATGAGTAAACTAGGCACATTTTAGGAACTCTCAGAATTTACGGATCTAGTTTTCGACTTCGTATGATTTTTCTAAAATAGTGCAGAAAGGTTAAGAGTTAGTTAACAACTTATAACTTTCAAAACACTTTGTAACATGTTGAGCAAAGTGTTAAATCTTTGATGATTTCATATATTACATGTATTTCTTGTAGTGGTATATTTATATAATAGGAAATTACTTATAGAATTTATAAGAATCCTCCATCATAACCATTGGTACAAAACAAAACAAGATAAACACAGCTATATTGTAATATACATTTGACTTACATAGAAAGGGTTCTTATACACCACAAATAAACATACTAAACTATAATAAGTATAGTTAGGTTGCATATACATTTCAAACATTTTGATAAACCATAATAGGTATAGTTTATGATCATTTACATTACAAAAGGTTTTCACACGAAATGGGGTACATTCCAAAGTACCGGGTTTTCATATAAATGGGGTACATTCCAAAGTACCAGGTTTTCATATAAGTGGGGTACATTCCAAAGTACCGTGTTTTCATATAAATGGGGTACATTCCAAAGTACCGGGTTTTCATATAAATGGGGTACATTCCAAAGTACCAGGTTTTCATATAAATGGGGTACATTCCAAAGTACCGGGTTTTCATATAAGTGGGGTACATTCCAAAGTACCGGGTTTTCATATAAGTGGGGTACATTCCGAAGTACCGGGCTTTCATATAAATGGGGTACATTCCAAAGTACCGGGTTTTCATATGAATGAGGTACATTCCAAAGTACTGGGTTCTCACAAAATAGTTATTATGATATTAAAACTATATTTCATCTAGAATTGTTAGACTTCAACTATAATCGTTGAGCGTATATGCTAGAGTCGTATAAGAATTTGGTCTCGATTGGCTTAGAATTGGTGGGGCCCGCCTCATCTCCTGTTCCTCGTTGGGTTGTGGACCTAGGGCAGACCCACTATATTCAACGTTTTATCTAACTTTAATCTTTTATAACATATATACGCTGGACGATTATATGGGAAATCTACGGGTCATTCTAGGGTTCATTAACACATCATATAGGAATATTCTGTTCACATTTAACTAAGTAAATATTGGATTTTTTGGAAATCAAACTTTATCGATTTTACAAGGGAAAACGGTTTCTACTTCAAACAAAACTCTTATGAACTCACCAACTTAATTGCTGACAATTTTTCAAAACTACTTGTATTCTCAGGAAATCAGTGAAACAGGAAAACTTCAGCGCTTTGAGGATGGGACGTTAA
This sequence comes from Lactuca sativa, assembly GCF_002870075.4. Taxonomy (NCBI): domain Eukaryota; kingdom Viridiplantae; phylum Streptophyta; class Magnoliopsida; order Asterales; family Asteraceae; genus Lactuca; species Lactuca sativa. The sequence continues at coordinate 137,161,828 of NC_056627.2, forward strand.
ACCATCAACCATTTATTTTTGTCATCATAATGTAATTGATTTTGAAACATGTAAACATATACTTTGGTGTAACTTTTTCAATTATATTTATGATGGTTGTATTTACTTTGAGCACTATTATACACGTTGTTGTGATACTGTGCATGAAGTCCTGCACCCCCGGATGTTTCCGCCATCCTTTGTTTGGGGGTGTGACACTTGGGGACTGCGAGAGAATACTTGGGATGAGTATGAGTAGGTGTGAAAGGTAGTAGATGCATATACTACCGGAAGCACAGGACTCACGCTTGGATCAGCGAAAGTCACAAGGTTACCAAGAAGCCAATAATTGATTCCGTTTTATTCAAGCATGTCGTTACCATCGTTTCAGTAATGACTAAGTAGATTGTTGTTATTCTTACCCTAGTGGTCATATCAAATTGAGTCCGACTAAGATGAGTTTGATACGTGGTTTAGAGAACCAAGTTCGATGTAGTATCTGACTTAAACTAGAAGATTAAAATGAAAGCTAAACAAGGTGATCATTAGAAGTATTGTGATGATTGTTAAAGAAGTTGGTAGCTAGAAATGCTACATGTTGAAATATGATTGTATCACATTAGAACATGAAGGAAGGTATAGTCTGTTCTTGAATTTGACTCTAAGAGACCTAAGTCTGAGTGTTGCACCATACGATGAGAGGTCATTAGAACATGACACATCGACCTATTGTAGTAATCAAATATACTTATCTTAAGTTTGTTAAGAAGAAGAAGGAGTCTCCATTATGGATCGAGACCGTGACTTTAAGGTCATAATTTGGAGTCTAACGTGAGATAGGGAGCAAGTGCGAGATCAAGCACCGCTTGCAGTCAAGGAGTCAAAGAGTTAGAAACTTGTTCAAAGCAACATCGAAGTTACGATTATTACCTAGGATGAAAAGATAACGTATGGAGTCATCATGTGAGCCCTGTTTCGTTGATGATTTCGGGACATAATCATCCAAAGGGGGAGATAATTGTAATGCCTGTATATCCGGGCTAGTCAATTTAGAGGTAATAGGGGTCGAAAACGACTTTTCGAAAAAAGATTATTTAGAATAAATAATATTAACCAAGTTGTAGAATATGTCTCAAGGGTTCCGTACATATAAAGAACGCCGAAATCCGAGTTACAACGAAGAAGATATGGCCCGTCGAAGTTTTACGGCAAAACCGGCACGACACCGGGAGACGTAAATAGTGAATTTATGATGGAGGACTTTTTAGCCTTAATAATCTAAACAAAAGTCGAAGAATATGTTAAGCTGAGAGCGTCCATAAAAAGAACGTCCAAATCTGACTTCGTATGAGGAAGTTATGATTTTTTTTAAAATTTAGCATAAGAGTGCACAACCCGGAATTCGAATTTTAGATCGAGCGGTTTTTGGCCAATGCGACCTAAATGAGAATTGAATATATCATTAATAGGAACTCAACAACAAAAAGACAGACAAAAATGGAGTCCGTATGTAAAAGTATGAATTTTTAAGGGACCAATCCTGTCCCGACCTACTAAAAATATAACTTTAAAAATAAAGTCAAAATTAGCCGACGGAGTCTAAAAAAAAGTTGTAGGGTATGGTCCGGCTACGTGTGGATATAAAGAACGTCAAAAATGGAGTCCATATGAACGAGTTATAAAATATAATAGCATATTTACGTATTAAAATAAAGTGTAAATCATATATACGTATACACATATATACAAATGTATATATCATTAGAAAGGTATTGACGATGCGGTCATTATAAGACTATTGTTGAGTATTTTCGACATTAGTTTAGTACAAAAATCGTTAAATCTATTTAAAATAGTACTATGAAGGGGTGTTTAGTCGTTTATATAACTATAAGGTCATTAAGTAATTATGGAGGGTAGTTTTTGTAAATTCTATTACTATAAATAAGAGGCTTGGGCTCTCATATTTCTTGCACCATTCTCTTGATTCAAGAGTCTTTCTTTTCTTATCCCACGAGCATTTCGGTCCCTTGTGATTTGACATCTCTTTCTGTAGTTTTAGTATAGTAAGGTGAGCACTGAAGCGCTGCACGAATCTTTCTTAGAAAGATTCAGCGACAAAGTTCTGCCGCTGCAGAGCCCGACTCCTAGCTTAAATCCCCTTGTAAGTAAGTTATGCTTACCCTATTTTAAATATAGTTTATATTTAAAATTAGTATTGTTATTATGAACTTATAATAAAAATTTGAGCTATTATTATGACTTATATAAGCGTCGTTATAATATCTTTTTAACTACTCGCGGTACAGAGAATATGGTTTAAATGGCCGCATAGGGTTGTTGGATTTCAGAAGTGCTATATGCCAAATGGTCCTGCCCTCCGGTGTTTTATGTCTGGCCCCTAGTGGTTGGAAAGTATTGTTTAAAAGTTTATATAATAATAATAATAATAAGACTAATAATTAGTCACGGTAAATATTAGACTAAAATCTAGTGGTAATAGTAGTAGGTTTCGTCGAAAGAAATTATTTTAAAGTAAACGAAGCGCTGTCTGAGTACCGAGTCACCACCTTATCAAGTGAGTGCATAGTTACTTTCATCTTACACATAGATATGAAGTATTTTATATAAATTACGTGCTATGTCTGCATATTATCTGAGTACTTGCTGTCTATGCTGGATGAACGATTTTATACATGTTTTAAATGATTTAAACTGTATATGTATTTTATATCTACAAAATATGTTGGATAAAACATGGGTAGATCAATGATGAGAGATGAAGGCTAAAATAGAGGAACATTAGTAATATGGACCTAGTGCCCTATAGATGAACATTGGCAACAATAGACCTAGTACCCTATAGATGAGCACTGGCAGCTGCACCAAAATCTGTAGATGTTTTACATCTACGATAAACATCCTAGCAGCTACGCTCTAAGGATAGTATCGGCAGCTGCGCCTAATAGAGAACATTATAACCATGACAGTAGCGTCTAAAGGACAATACCGACAGAAGCGCCTCATTGAGAATGTCACAATTTTTGCAGCTGCGCCTAAGAGATAGAACTAGCAGCTGTGCCTGACAGTTGTGTCATTGACAAACGATGGAGTTCGTACCTATTCCTTAGGATAATCCTTAGGAATGAATGAATAAGAAATAGTTGATTCTTAGGGCATATCCTTAAGAGTAAATAAGATAATTGGGATGGGTAATTGGGTTGATTGTTTGATGTTTAAACATATTAATTATATTATTATGGATAGAAAACCCTATGTACTCACCAGGTTTGCCAACCTGACCCACTCAGTTTATCTATATCACAGGTGTTGATATGACGTCACATTACATTGAGAGATTAAGGAGATATAAATCACTAGTGATAATGAATGTAAGTTCTGTTTATGCTTATGTTTCTGTATTGACAATGACATCCCAAATGTTTTAAAATGAATAAATATACATTTCTTTGGAAATGCTTTGATAACGTATTTATCATGTTTTATTGGGAACAAATTCCGCAACATTTTATTAAAAGAGGTACTCTGATTTTTATAAAGCATAAACAAAATCGGTCTTTTCTGTCCTTAAAAATGGGTATGTCACAAACTACTCCCAATACATTGTCTCTAATCCCAAAAGTGCAATAGATCACAATCAATCCTTACCGCCCGATCCAAGAGATCCAAGGCGAACCGGACCTCACAAAATACTTATGCCACATCGACCCACCCTCGCTCACCAGCGCTAATGTACTGTCGCCAATTTGAGCAACCAACTAACCCCGAGCTGGATTACAACCTGATCCTGGGGTCCCAAGTCTGCTCACTTCTTAGAGCTCAAAAACTGAAAAGGCGCAATCATTTCCCTATAAAACGACATTCCAATCCATCAATTAACCAGTCTACTTCCAGCTGCAAAACCCCAGCTGAACATAATCATCACTCCTTTTTAGAGTCCCCCGGGGTCACATTCCATCCTCGAGCAAAACCCCCGAAGCCTCAAATCTAGACTCTCCTGTGCTAGCCTCTCCCGATCAACCTGCGGAATGTAACGAGTACAGAACATCTCCCTGATCACAAATAACTGCAACCCTCTTCTCATCAGAATATGTCCAAATAGCAAGTCCCGGTACTGAAAAGCTCGACCAGCTCCTCCCCCAACCATCGTTACAGCTGCTATAGCTGCCGCGGCAACCGTCTCGGCAATGACTGCGTAGCGCTCGTCGAAATACTCAACCATGGGGGTTTTAATAGACCCAAAAATCTCCGGAAAATGTCCCCTGACAACAGTGATCACCTCCTCCCGGATGATCTCACTAACACGGTCCTCTGACAATGCTGGCCTATCCTGGTTGCCAACTCCCGATCCTAACCTGGATCCGATCTCAAGACGTCTCGTAACCACCATTCTGGTGATACACCAGAAAGATCTCTGATAATCCATATAATGACAGGGAACCAACTCCCAACTAAACCCTAGGGGTTGTGACTTCCTTGATATGCGTATGGATCATGTGCTTTCAGTAGTACGAGCCCATACTACCTTCCACACCTACCCATATTTGTCTCAAGTATCCACAACACTGTAACAATATACATAAACATTAAGAGCGCTCGATCCTCACTCTTAAATGAATGCTAAATATCTCATAACCGGCCTCCCGGCCTCACACAGCCCACCCATAAAACTTACACCAACCATGCAGCCCTCGTGTATGCTAACCATACATAACGCTGGACCCTATAGACTTTAGAAAACTCGGTCATACCCTAAGCCCACAACCAGACAAGGAGCATGAAATAAAGCCAAACCAAACATTCTCAGGCTATAAGATCTTAATAATGTACAGTCGTGATGCATACACTAAGTAACTAAAATAATGATGTCAATTTCATATAAGGAAAACCCTAGGCTATCAGGCATCATATAATCAGGCAATTATATCATGCAATTCCTGAAGATCCCTAGCCTAGTGCTAGCATGCTATTCTATCATATCAAAAAATCTGCAAGGTATTTTGGGGTCTATCCGCGAGCTATAGCTGATCGTACACTTACATCCTCCTTTAGTATTTTGAAAACCATTTAAAAAATCATTTTAAAATCATGTCCTTAGTTTGAGACTGGAGACACATGAGTGTTTCCTCAAATTTACTCAAACCAAGGATCTGATACCAACTTGTAACACCCATAAAATTCAAACCAATTTAAAACTTTTTAAAACATTTAAAACTATTAACTTATTACAGTTTGATTCTAGAATTGTTTAATCACTAGAGTATCCCTAGAATCAAATAAAGAAATCATGAAATATGAGGAGTTGTTCGATCACGCCTTCGCCTCCGTGCGATCATCAGAAGTACCTGAAACAATAATCGATAAATGTAAGCTCGAAGACTTAGTGAATTACCCCCAAAATACCAACACCATACACATATAACCATATCATATAAACATATAAGCAAACAAATACAACATACATAATGAGCCATCAGTCTGACTGGACCAAATCCCGGTCCTCAGTCTATCTGGACCGCTCTTTGAGCCCTCAGCACATCTGGACCGCCCTCCTCGGGCCTTCATCCTATCCGGACCGCTCACTGGGCCTTCAACCTGAGATTTGCCCTGCCCGGGCTTGCAGTCTACCCGGTCCACCCAGGGTGTCTTGGCCTACTGCACACAGCAGGACCCGCCTCAACCCTTTTCCCCAAACCAACAAATATGTGTACATACATATAAACAATTAAGAATACAAATCTAACATATCACTAATCATGGCAACCATCCTTTACCCAAGATACCTATCTAACCGATCACTAACATAGCAACCACCCTACAATCAGGATATCGATCTAACCGATCTCTAACATAACAACCATCCTAATTACCAGGATGTAAATCAATAAACATGTCATGTAATAAACCTGGATGCGAATCCGGTAAGGGCTGGCATTGGTGCCTTAGACCCTGTTGATATAGTGAGGACCTCACCTGACACTGCTGAAGTCCCGCTGATAAAATCCAGCTGCCGGTTGACAGCTTCCCGAACTGTCAACATCAAACAATACCCGATTAATAATTAGGTTCCAAGCCCAAGGTCCAACTCACATTACAAACGCCCAATAATCAAGTAATGGGCTAAAACCCAACATATGGCACAATTTTCCAAATTGGGCCGAACCCTTCACATAGGCCTTACCTTAAGGCCCATTCAATTATTCTAGTCCAAACTCTAGGTATTCCCATGGCCCAATATCACATAATCCTAAAGGTCTAGTTATGGCCCATCTATGGCCCGATTTTCCAAATTGGGCCCAAGTCTCTCACATGGGCCTTATGCTAAAGCCCATCTAATTATTTTGGTCCATTAACTTGTTCTTGGATAGCCTATCCATAGTCCAATCACCAAAGCCCAAAAGGAAGGCCCAACTCAAGGCCCAAGTGAAAATAGGGTTTCACATGAATGACGATAAGGGTTAAGTGTTCCTACTTAACCCATTAAGGACTTAATCCATTAAGGACTTAATTCATTAAGTCCATTATTGCCTTAGGTTAATTTGCCCATGATTATAATTTAATATTTTAAGTTTAATAATTAATTCAAGTATGAGTCCCGATCAATCCCAAAATTAGGGTTTCATGGCATTAGGGTTTCCAACCTAATTGCTAGCCCATTAATCAAATGGTGGGGCTTTTGGGTCCATTAGGGCTTCCTTGGGCCCATTAGAGTTCTTTGGGCCCACTAAGGTCTCATTGGGACCACTAGGGTTTCATTGGGCCCATTTTGTCCAAACATCCCAAATGAGTCCAAAAAAATGCAAACGAGGCACACCGCCACCCAACACGGCGACTGGTGGTGCCAGCAGGTGGCAGCGACCACCCTACGGTGGTGGTTTGAGATTTTCTTTTCATTATTCCTACTCTGTTACTGTTTTACAATGCAATCTCGATAACACACACACACTAAGCTACACACAACAATAAAATTAAACACACCCACAACCACCCTTATGGTTGTCGGTGGTGGTATATGGTGGCAACCACCATAGCTGGCGGCCATGGTGGGTTCTCCATTTCCAGCCATCAAACAATATCAACAACACACTAAATTCTAATTTATACAAACGATCCGTCTACCCACCTAGCGACAGTGGCGACTTGGGAAAACAGGCAGCAGCGCTAGCGGCAACGTCGTCGGCGACAACCACCATGGCCAGCTGCCATGGTGGTTTGTCTTTGAGTTTTTCTGTCCCTCGAGCATCCCTATTGCAATCCGCAACCCAAGTCACCCACGAGCTCGCAAGGCACGACAGAAGTACGCACACCCGAGCTTAGCAACGGTGGCAATTAATCGTTGAAACATCGACTACATCTACAGAAGAAGAAGAAGGAGGAGGATATGATGGCTCACTGATTGATGGCAATAGAACAGCAACGGCACAAGACAGTGGCATTAACAGCTCTATCAACCAGCTATAGTGGATTTGGACTTGGCTGGTGGTTCCCGAGCGTTTGTTACATTCCTGGTGACGGATGAGGGCTTCCATGGCGGCGACGAAGACTAGAGGGCATCCTAATCGAGCGACGTTGGTGGTCACACACATAGCTTTGTCATTCCGGGATCAAGGTGAGCTTGAGGGGGTTTGATCTGGTGGTTGGGGTCTCAACCGGGGTGGTGGTGGCAGGAAGTTGGGTGGGTGGCGGCTGCACAACTAAATTTAGGGTTAGGGTTTGAATATGGGGTAGGATGAATATATATATATATATATGGAGTTACAAAAGGGTGACGGGTTTAACTCGTCTTCAACTTTCAAATCCATGCATATTTTACAATTCTAGTCCCTCCCTTCTTATTCTTCTAAAATTAAATCCAAATATTACCATTTATCCCCTCCTTCTGAAAATCCTAACAATTCAAGTCGAAAATGTTACCAATTAGCCCTTCCTTTACAAAAAGCTCTCATCCTAGGTCTAAAACTTACTCTTTAGTCCCTTCTTCCATAAATCCTTATATATTAAGTCCAAATAATATACAAAACACCCCTTGACTTATGAAAATCTTTACGAATTTAGTCCTAAAATTACAATTTAACCCCTGGAGATTCAAATCTTGTCATTTGGCTTCCCAAAACCAACTCCCAGCTAATTATTATTTGGTTTAGGATTATTATAATATTATATAATAATAAAAAATACTTCTCGGGGTCCCGGGTTTATTATTTAACTATCTTATTTTAAACGGGATGTTACAGATATTCATGAGGAAGTATACATGTCTCCTCCCCCTGGTAATTCTCACCAACCAGGTGAAGTTTGTCGACTTCGGAAGGATCTATATGGCCTCATACAAGCCCCTCGTTCTTGGTTTGAGAAATTTTCTACGGTGAATACTTTTCTTGGTTTTCAACAAAGTAACCATGGCTTGACTCTATTTTTTCGATGTATAAATGCAGGTCGGATTATTCTTTCCTTATACGTCGATGCCATGATTATTACTGGTGATGATCATGATGGTATCAAGTCTTTAAAGCATTTGGCTCACCGTTTTGCTATGATAGACTTGGGATTGCTTCGTTATTTCTTGGGGATTGAAGTTGCTCAATTTCCAAAGGGTTATCAACAAAGTATATTTCAGATTTGTTTGAACGTGCAAGACTCACGGATAATTGAACGGTTGATACGCCTATAGAGAGTAATGCAAAGTAGTCTCCAACTGATGGTGTCCCATTATCAGATCCAAGCCTTTATCGTACCATTTTTGGGAGTTCGGTTTACTTGACTGTCACTAGACAGGATATTGCTCATGCAGTTCATGTGGTTAGCTAGTTTGTCACTGTTCCCACTACTATTCATTTGGGAGTTGTTCTTCGTATTTTGAGATATTTACGTGGTACTCAGTTCCACACTCTTATGTTTCCATCTTCATCCTTTCTTGAGTTGCATGCCTATAGTGATGCAAATTGGGATAATGATATTTATAATCGTAAGTCCACTATTGGCTATTGTGTTTTTCTTGGAGATTCATTGATATCATGGAAAAGCAAGAAACAATATGTTGTTTCTTGATCTTCTACAGAATCTGAGTATCAAGCCATGGCTATCGCTACTTATGAGATTGTTTAGTTGAGATGGCTTCTTGTAGATATAGGCGTTCACATCTCTCAGGCTACCACTTTGTATTGTGATAACGAGAGTGCGATAATGATTGCCAAGAATTTAGTGTTTCATGAGCGTATAAAGTGCAATGAGATTGATTGTCATTTCACACGTCATCATCTCTAGAAAGGCACTATCTCCCTTCCTTATGTTCCTTCCTCTTTGCAGATTGTTGATATTCTTACAAAGCCGTTGACTGCTCCTCGATTCCATTTTCTATCTGACAAACTCTCAATGCTTATTGTTGTTGCATTGTGAGTTTGACGGGGGATGTTAGCTTAGTAAGATTTTGGGCTTTATTTTGTACTGGATTTTATGATTGGGCATTTTCGCTAGGAAACCCTAATTAGCTTTTTCTATATATTATGTCTTTCCCTTTCATTGTATTTGTACTTCTCTTTAATAATAAGACAATACCCTAGCGGTTATATGTCTTTCACTTGTTAGTTTACATAGGAGCGGAAGAGAACTAAGCCTCCTGGGTCTTCTGTTGCTAACACATAAAAGCCACTTGGATCGTCTACTATTTCTGGATCGACAAAATTAACATCATAATTTCATTTTTTGGTTGTAGAGAGAGGATAAAAGTGGCAATAACTGTAGGTTGTTGAATGCAGAAAGTGGCATCGAGAGCGACATAGTGGGTGTAGACAGTGGCGACTCTTAAGATGTGATGATGGCAATATTGAGTGATGATACTAAGTGGTTGGTCGTGGTGTTAGCTATGGTTTTTGACAGACACATTTATAGGAGAGTGCGGGAGAGGAGACTTTGTGGTGGTATACTGGTGGTGCGATGAAATCGATTACGTTTCTTTGTTTTGAAAAAATCCAATTTTGAATGTATCACTTCAGATATTTGAAGGTTGATGCTAGGGTTTCTAATGGTTCGATGATGGTTCCAAGAAATTACAATGGTGGAGTCATAGGAGGAGAATAAAGGGACTGGACCACAATCATTTAGTCATCAAATATATTAGATTGGGACGATTCATAGCAAGAGAGGAATGAGATGTAGAAATATAAGGCACCGACTTCATCAGAACACTAAAAACTTTGCTGTATGCTAGAAACAATCGAGGTGATAGAGGTGAGTGATCGGTAGGCTGTTTGATGGTGGTGAGGAAAAAGAAACGATGGTTGTTGTGGAGTATGATGGAAAAATAGTTGTGACAGTGTCAAGGTAGCACCATGGAGGTGGTAAGCATCAATGATAGTGGTGATTAGGTGGGGTGACGGCTGGTAATCAAGATACTTATATGCTATATAAATGGATTTAACAGATTCAATTCGCTAAAAATGAGGGAATGTTTTTTAACTTTGACTAATTCACTTGATGAGAAGTTATGGCATTTTGTAGAGAAGTTATGGCATTTTGTAGAGACTATTGTGGAAACATTGACGGAATGACGGGGCTTCTTTAAGGGGGGGGGGGGGTGCCCCCATATTTTTTTTTTTCAGAATTAGTCCTCTATTATTAAAATTTTTACATATTAGGCATGAAACTATAAAATTTGACTTTGGCCACCCCTGTTTTTCAATTTTTATACACATTATACTTTCGGGCCCCCCAAATCAAAACTTCAAGCCCCGTCACTGCACGGAAAGCAACGAGTTATATGAGACTCAGTCCATAAACCATCATCATTCTTTCTTGACTTTTTAGATATCGACCAAACTAAGATTTATAATTTTTTAATCTTGTAAATAACGCAATAAGATTTGTACGACTTAAAATTCATCATTCTATTAAATATGCTTTATAAGGTTATATATATCTATATATATATATATATATATATATATATATATATATATATATATATATATACGTCTGAACAATTATTCGTAGTATGTGCATGTATTTCACGTCTCACGACCGGAAACAGTTGTCTGAAATCACCTTCCAAACCATTATCTTTCCACCAAATGAGAGCCTCACCCCAGTTATATGTTTCATGGTACGCTCAAACGTCTCCGACACATGTCTTTTAGTCATTGAAGCTTCGTATATGATTATTTTTGTAGTCCATAGTAGTTGAGCATTACCACTTTGTCTTGTAATCTTACAAATATGATTATTTTTAATACAAATGGAAAATAAGTAAAAGTCATGGCTTTAGATGAAATAAGGTATTTTTCGGGCATTTAGGACACTTCTAGACTATATTAACGAATTTAATAAATTATTTTGATGCCAACATGTTGTCAATAGTTTAAAAAGCAATAAAGCATTACTACTTATTTTGCATAAAAAATTATAATTGGAAAAAATAGCAACCTACTTTGCTAAATATACAAAAATTGTCAAATAGCACCCTACATTGCTTTGAAAAAAAACTACTGAAATTGACAAATAATAAACAAAATCTTTAAATAGAAAGACTACAATTTGATATGGAAAATAAATAAAAACAACTTATTAATTGAAATAACAGCAAACAATTCACCAAAATAACAATATACTTTGTATTTTCTGAATTTCTATTGACCGGGTTTATTTTTATTTTTTAATAGCAAATTATCATCTTTTTTCTTGATAGAGATTTTTGAGCATTTTTAAATTAGAAAGCACTTCATGTCATTTTTAATCGAAAAACACTTCTATGTTTTGTTAATAAAAAAACCCCAAGTAAGGACCACAATTGCTAACCTACTATTAGACTATTTTAAACCTACTATACATGACACACACACACACATTTCAGGTAGTATTTAAACAAAAAAACATTACCCTTTAAGTCATCCTTAACAATTAACAACATGTTAACAAAAATTTGACAATAAACTGTCAAAGTGTTACAAAATAGTAAAAAATAACTCCAATAGGTTAACATAAAATTAGATACGCTATAACAGGTTAAATAAAATTAACCAAAACTTTAAGCATATTTTACAAAATATACACTAATTGTAACTTTAATTGCATAGTCTCCGCCTTTGTAGTTTAGAAGGTGACTCCACTCCTACAAACCACCAAGATTGGGTCAACTCCACCATTCAAGATCCAACTAACCGGTACACACTGGCTCAATAGAGGGGTGGTGGTTAATGTTGTCCCTAACCAAGATTGATAACCACCTTAACCTAACCAACCCATTAAATAACGCAAAACACATACAATAATCATAAATCTGGACAAAATTGTGTACATCGTACTTGTCAATGTTTTCCTGGTTATGTTCGTACCTCATTCAAAAAAATATAATCAATTTATGTTTTTTGCGCTAAGTATGAACCAAGTTTCAATAAGAGAAACTTACTTCATCCAAGCTTAAATAATAGCAATCATTTTTCATTTTTTGTTTTATTCTTTCCATACTTGAATTAATGGCTACTGTAGAGCAATTTTTTTTTTTCCTTTTCCGAATAATAACAAACTTTCCTTATTACTTGTATTTCTTTTTTTAACCTGCAATTTAGGGCACCTTTCCAATATCAGTATGCCAATATACTTCTATTTATTGATGTTACCGTTACACGATTTCATCTAAAGTGAATTAACATTTGTACATCCTATAACCTGCAACAATTACAAAAAAAAGGATCACATATTAGATGATAAAAAGTCTTATTTCATGGAGAGGCTTAGTGGGTAATCTTCCTACAAATATTTGCTTATCCTGACACTTTTTTTTTTCGAATTTTCACAGATATGTTGGTTCTTTAGAAAGAAATTTCAAGTATGATTGTGAAAATCTCATTCATTCGTTTACTAGAACATTTTAATAAGCATCCTACAAATTGATGCAATCTGAAGTTTATATATGTAAATTAAGGGAAGTACTTACGATATGAGAGGATTTGGTTTTGAGAGAAGTGTCGACTCCATCTTTCTTCTCTTGGACGCGTCCATGACTCTTTCTCTTTCTCTCATGAAAAGATAGAAGGAAATGAAAGCAGCGTGTAATAATAAATAATAAATAGAAAGTCTGAAGGTGTGATGTGGGTTCTTTTTCTAGGGAGTTCTTGACTATAGCTAAGATGGAAGTGGTTATTACCTTAAATCTTCACACTTGCAATGAGTTTCACAGTGAGTTATTCACTGCACTTAAGTCATAATAAAGCAAATGGTAAAAGCAATAGGGGTAATATGGAAACGTTTAAAGAAAAAAAAAAAGAAATACATACCATCCTGTCAATTGTTCAACATCCATGGCAAACACAAAACATTTTCTAGCCATTGTCATCAAGATTCAAGGCTTCAATACTAAAGACTAAAAATCAATCAAAAGACATTTTTTATGTATTTTCTTGTGCTTCATGATGAGGAAAAGATGGTTACCTTAATTGGCATATTAATTTTCGCTATATAGGTGTTTTGTTGAGGAAATAAAGTATCAATTGATAAATCCTCCTCCGTCTCCATAAATCAGAAGTAGCAAACAAAAAACCCTAATTTATGATAAAAACAATATAGACTTTATATAGATATAGAGAACAAACCAATATCAATTGAATCGAGAGTCGAATTTCACCTACTTTGATCGAGGGATAGAGGGAGAGATAGAGGAGATGACTGAGATATGATCCAAGTACAAAAACATGAGGGAATGAAGCAAGTGACTTTACCTCACTAAGATAGGATGAAGGGCAACAAAACCTTGGACTGTTTACCTTGGTTCATCGTCATCTATTCCCTAACAAAAGTCATTATCATCAACTATAAATTAAAAAAAAATATATATCTTCTGTACTTTTCCTACTTGATATCGCAACAACTATTCAATTTCATAAATAATTTCTTAAGCACAGGGCGACTTTAATAAAGATAAACAAACGCAAGAAAAACCATGAAAACCGAAAAATCGATAATTACCCGAGGCTATCAATGTAGAACTGTAGACGGGAACCCAAAAGAACAGAAGAAATACAAAAGAGATGGTCGGCGATGTGTATGGAGATATGGTATTGACTGCTTGTGAAGACAGAGATGGTGGTAGCGCCATGGTTGAAGGGGGTTAATGGTGGTTGTGCGCTGGTGCAATTGTTTGTATGTTGGTGGTTCAGTGGTGACATGGGTAAAAGGAGGTGGTGAATGGCGTTAGGGATTTCTAGTGAGAGGGAGAATAGAAAGAGAAACGGGAATGATATCAAGGAGACGAATAGCTCCTGATATAGGGGAAGATGGTCAACAATGAGAGATTTTTGCCAGGATTTCATGTTTTATAGTGTAGAAGTTGTTGGACCAGATAGGGAATGGGGACTTAGTCAAAACCATCGTGATTATTATTTTGAGTTTTTCAAAGACCAAACTAATATCCATGATTTGGCAATGCATAAAATGATTGTAAACAGTGTATAAGGGCTTGTACGACTTAAAATTCAGCATTTAACAAAAAAATATTTTATATGGTATTTTATATATATATATATATATATATATATATATATATATATATATATATATATATATATATATATATATATATATATATATATATATATATATAATGAAATGAAAGCGAGGGTATGGAGCGTTTTTAGGATTGGTATATCCGACCCCGACCCCATTCCTTGCTTTCGCTTAATGGGTATCCCTGACCCCATACCATATACCCGTTATAACGCAAAATACTTGTCCCCGATTGGAGCGGGTCAGCAGGGTTCCCCACTGGGTATTTTCATGCATATTCATAAATAAATATACTCTAATTTAAGACATAATATGCATCAATTTTCCAAGTGAACTTAACCAAAAATTAAAATACATACAATATTTCCATGTTCAACGATGAACATTGTTACAAAAACATAGAAATTGATAATGCTCATACACGTTTAATACTGAACACTTGCACGTTGAAATATTAAAATACACTTTTTTGTTTTTGTGTATTTATTTTTGGAAATGACAAATATATTATGTTGAAATAAAATATCTTCTTAGTATCAAACTTGACATTAATTTTCAGAATGAGTAAGTTTTGTATACTTCGTATTTGTGTTGGGTGTGTTGTGCATTTCTTATGCAGGGTTCCGGGTTTATGCGCGGGTTTATGTCTTGCTCCATGGAGCTGTGTACCCGGGGTATTTAATGTGTTATAGAGGTTCATTTGTGATCAGTCGTGATAGCTTACAGTCTGTATTCATTCTCTCTTCTCTATTGTATTAGGGTTTCACTCATATTAAGGTTTCTCTGTGTAAATCTAGAGGATCTTTTGTTGTAGAAAGTTCTTGAGGTTTATGTAATCATTTGAGTGTGAGTGTATATGTAGAGAGGTTTCTGATGTAAGTTGATGTTTGATCAAGCTGGTTTATAGTGAATAAACTATTCAAGTTGGGTATTGTTGGTGTTTTTACTTTCTTTTCATGGTATCAGAGCGTCAGGCTCCGTTTTCTTCTTCTTCGATGTCCATCGGTGATTTTTCTCTCCGAACGTCGTCATAAAAGGTTGTTTCTAACTCTTTTTTTTTGATTTTTTTTCTTCACACTTTTGTTTTAATCTAGAGGATGTTTCATGAAATCTCTAGATCATCTACATAAACTATATTTTTTGGTTGATCGTTTCAACTTAAGTTTTTTTTTTGTTATTTTTCGTTCATATCAAAACGATTTTTTATGATCCTGGTATTGTGAGTTCTTTGTGGATTCTTGTAGGTTCGGTTCACTCGTCGCATGGTTTTGGACGTCTGTGTGAACTTTAGTCGATTAATCTGTTTATCTAAAATAACTCTCTAAGGGTTGGATTTCATCACCGATAAACCCTAAGTAGGGACTGGACAAATATAGTCGATCTCTCAAGGCTTCGTCATAATAGCACTGTGAGGGGTTTCTTGTTTCTCTTCTTGACTCTTTTCATATTATGATTGGGAGATCCCGGATGTCTTGAGTACTCCGGTTATTGTTTTGTTTTTCCTTCTGTATGTTTCAATTTTTTTGTTGTTTACCTGATTTTCTTGACTCGGTATCGATTGTCTTGGGCCCCAACAAACGTGGTGACCATCTGGACTTTAAGTGAATACTTAAGTATGTTTTAATTTTCTGATTTCTTCTTTGTTAATGGTTGGCTATTTGGTTACTTGTTGTTTTATTTTTGATTAATTTGTTCTTATGGATGGTTCTACTGATCCTCCTAGTGGAAGTGGAGAGGATGATCAAATTAATTTTGATGATGCTTTCTTTATCCATCCCTCTGATAATGCTATTATAATTATTATTACAATAAAGCTAACTGGTAATGAGAATTTTAGATTGTGGAGGAGTTCTATGTCTAGAGCTCTTAGGGCTAGGAATAAACTTGGTTTTGTTGATGGAACTTAAAGATGAACCCACCGAGCCAGTAGTGAACCTTGAAGAGGAAGAGCTCGAGGGTGATGATGATGATGATGAATCAGATGCAGAGTCCGAGGTCATCAATCCTCCATATATGGCAGAGTACTGGCTTATTGTATGAGCCCCGATGGCCCCACACCCCCATGGGCACACGATATTTGGAGATGGAGTCACCAACAGGGGTACAACCACACTACATTAGAAACTAAGGTTTTTTTATATCTTACTCATAGAGGACCAGCTGACCGGGCCCTCCCAGTCACGCTCTGGCACATCCGAGATATTGATAACCAAGCTTAGGACACCTTAGAACAAACAAACCAAATGCGGACTACTGTTGAGAGAGATAAGAGATAAACATAGGAAGCATTTGGAGACTTCCAAGCGAGATAGTTTGGGAGGCACGACTACGACACACCGAGCAACAAGTAGCTCATCTCCAGGGTGCATCTGTTGGATTAATGTCTATGTCCATAACTATAATTGGCAAGACTTGATCCGACCCGGCATGGTCCATTTAGGTTGCATGGCATCATGCATTTGGATAGACTAAAATGAGAGAAATAACACTTAAGGTTTATTAATATATTATAAGTTCTAATATATTAATAAGGATATTTAATTTGTATTGATCAAGAATTAATTTAGAATTAATTATGTGATCAAAAGAATACTAATTAAATATATGGGTTGATTGTGCAAATCATCCATAACGTATATAGTGGGCCAAAGCTCCATGGATAATCAAGTTGGGTTAAACCCAAAGGATGCTCCGTGGATGCTCCATGGGGGTTACATAACCCATGGGTCATGGAAATGAAAGGTCATGACAATTAGGGTTTACATGGTGTAACCCTAATTGTAACACACTATATAAGCATCATATTATTCACAAAAATTGGCTACTAGTGTGTGTAAAAGAAGGGCTAGCCGATTTCATGAATTGTGGATTTCTCTCAAGTCATTCCAAGTGTATTTGGTGTTGTGTGAACCATTTGAGGTGTCACACTTGAGGCACTAGGCACTCAAGGTTCATGAAGACAATCCACATCAAAGAGGTATGTAATTCTAACTTGATATATTCATATGAATCAATGTTATTATGCTAGTTAGGATGAATACCTTAGAAAGTTCATATTTGCATGTATAATAGAGAAAACATAGATCCAAGGTATTTAGGGTTGCATGTACACTTAGGAGTGCTAGAATGCTCAAAACCCATCAGTGGTATCAAAGCCTAGGCTTGTTTTCTTGTTATACTTGCAAAAGTAGCTGAAAAATCAAGTTTTGATGCTGTCTGTACAGCAGACTCGTAGAGTCCATGAAAGGACTTGCCGAGTCCAAGGCAAAATGCATCCAACTCGCTGAGTTGGTTCATGCACTCGATGAGTTGGACCCCCAGACAACATATATTCGACTTTTTTGGCTGGAATTGGACTAGGAACATTACCCTAAGATGTTTGTGGACTTATAAACTTGTTTTTGATGTGGTAAAGTTCATGCTAATCCAATTTCAAAGATAATTGTCAATAGATTCATGTTTTGTATTAGTGTAGTGATTAGGCTAATTACATGAAAAAGTTTGATTTGAATTATCTTGTTCTTATGAGTTGCTTAGATTAATAGAAAAACTAATTTATTATGTGTTTTCAATCCATTTTAATCTAATAGTTGATTCTAAAATGTGTTTTTGTAACTTGTCCTCAAGTTATATGGAAAGTCACATTTAAGTTTCATCAAACTCATAAAAGTTGGCAAAGGTTACAAAATGAAGAGTCTTGTCTCATTGAATGGTTTTATGACTCCATAACTTGTCCTCAAGTTATGGAAGTTCAAGAGTCACTTCATTAAGTAATAAAATGTGTAACCTTAATTAATTCCATAAGTTATAAAATAATGAAAAGTTAATTCTTTTATTAGTTTAAAGTCTTCCATAACTTGTCCTCAAGTTATGGAACTTGAAGAGTTTTTGGATTAAAACTATTTTAAACACATAGGTTATGGAATTAATTAGTTTTGAATAGTTTCAAAACTTGCCCTCAAGTTTTGGAATTTGAAAAGTTTTCACTTATGAATACTTTAATTCCAAGTTAGCCCTTAGAATTTTAAAAGTTAAAATTCAACTCTTATACTTTATAATATTATTAGTTAATAATATTTATATATATATATATATATGTATAAGAGTAAAGTCAGTCTTACCGTTAGTAGGCCTCATTCACGAAGCCGGTCTATAAGGGGGTATAAGGTTACTGCCTATAAAATGGTAGTTTAATGGGTGTCCACTCTCACCCACCGCTTCCTTGACTGGTGGAGGGTCGTTAGCCGAATGGGTAGGACAAGGACTATAATTCTCCCTTCATTAAAAGTATTAATGATAAATACTAAGTAACTAAACTCTTATTAATACCCAATCATAGTTACTTAGGAAAATGTGAATTTGGTGCTAAACTCTTATTAATACCCAATCTTAGTTACTTAGGAAAATGTGAATTTGGTGCTAACCCATGAAATTACACTTCGCACTTTACTTAAGTCGTTAGTGGAGCGTGTGTGGTTAATCGTCACACTAACATGGACTTAACATGGTAGGCAAATGGTAACTTAATATTTATCATAATATCGGTGGAGCGTGTGTGGTTAACCGGCACATCGATTAAGGGGTAAATATTAAGGTTACCAAGTATATTTGCATGGTTATTCACACCTTGTTTTGTGATCCTCGGCATCCCAGTCACAAAACCTGAAGGCACACTCGAGATTGAAACATGCCATTGAACAGTTCAATGAATCTCAAAGATCTAGGAGTTTCAAATCCAATTAAAACCTAATAATAAATTTCGTTTATGTTGGTGGAAATTGGTGAATCGTCATTCACCTACCTTCAAATATTTTATAGCTTGGATTACGGCATCCCTCTTCTACGTTATAAAATAGTTTGTTGGGTCCTAGCCTTATTATTTCATATTGGGTGTTATGTTATGGACTTTAAATCAACTATCTTGAATATCTCCCAAAAGATGTCTGTTTTAGACATTTATGATCTTCCCAAATCTCTTGAAACAAGCTTTCTTAAATGAAGATGATGTCCTATGGAAATCATACTTCTTTCACCTCCTCCAATTATTCTCCCTAACCCACAAGTTCCTAAAAGTTTAAGGTCGCTCAAGCCCTATTGGCAAGGCAAGGTCTAGGTGTGATCACATCTTGGAGATGTAGTCACATATTGACAAGCCATGAGAGTTGGGTGTCAAAGTCTTGAGAAAGTTGGTGGTTCAATCACTTTCTATGTCACATAGTGAGTTCCTTTGGGATTCTTATGAAATAGACTATGACAAGACCCTTAATGATCTTATCTATTTGCTAAGATCAACTTCCTAAAACTTTATGGACATTGACAATGATGACATTGGATATCCAGTAAAGCTCTCTCTTCCTAATGGAAGGGGATCGGCCATAGTCAACTTGGTTGACCAAATGGTAAAGAGAAAAGCTAAGTCTGAGATAGTCCCATTATCAAGGGTCCATAGGTATCTATTGCCAAAGGAAGGGGCATTGGTTGCGAAGCTGCCAAATTTACCTAAGGATGTTAAAGAAAATAAGTTTGACTCTACTTCAGGTAAAGTCCACTATCTAACTCTGCTAAGGTTCTATTATGAGATTCTTGATACATGATGTGACTGGGTCACATGGTGATGTTTTAAGAATCAAAGAAAAAGTGAATAAATTTAAAGAAAGAACAGGCCGAATCTGATCGCGTTGATGGATTTCTATTGCATAGTTTGAAGATCGGATTCTTGAGCTACTTCTTAGGACTTATGATATTTTGCTTAGGAATAGATAACAACAAAGTTTTCATGTGCGTTTGCACTGTAGGGATAATTTTTCCGCAATGTTTTAAAATAAAAGGAAAATTTTTGATTTTATTTATTTTAAAATATCCTTACAATGGCATTTGTGGAAATTTTTTTTGCTTATAGGATTCCATTAAGAGCAAGAGTGGAAATATGAATTTGATTCTTTCATTAGTGGTAGTGTTTAAATTTACCAAATAAGGAAAGATTCTCATCACCCAAGTGTCAGGTGGATAGAAACTTGGAATCATGCAAGTTGTATAGCATGATGGATGAGAACTTTCAAGCATTGGAAAAATTAAGACTAACTACTTGTTCACATGGATGTGTGAGTCAAGTAACAGACTAAGGGATCGAGTACACTTTCTTGTGCACTGGTTAAGTCCACCACAAAAGATCACTAAGACTATTCGTCATAGTTTACTATAGCTTAGTAAATATGGTTATACTTACAAGCTTAAGTGTAATTCTGAGACATTGGAAAAGGTTCCATTGTATGGCAGAGCGAATAAGAAGAATCAACTTAGGTAGAAAGATAAAAGTTTCTCAAATCTGAAAAGATGGGAGAGTACTTTAGTATCAGTTTTTGTGATCATCTTAATGATTAAGAAACCATAACACAATTAGTTCTCCAAGGAAATCTTAGTGCATTCTTATGACTAAGAAGAGGAATCTTGAATTGTTGAAATGGTTAAATCAAGAAGATGAGTCATACTTCGTTCCAATACAAGTCTTAGAGTCATACTCCAAGATTGTAAGTTGAGTGACATGTCTTAGAAAAGGTTTAAAACACATGTCAAATGTATGAGTAAAAGTTTTCTACTCTTGTACATTTGAAATTGGTAAGTTGTGATGTTTTGGATAAAACAAAGACTAACTAAGGCCAATTATGTGAAGTTTTTGTCTTGATTAGAATCCACACTATCTCTTGAATATCTAACAAGAAGGTCTTATATGTCAAGAGGACAGTGGGAGTTTTAAAGGTCTTGAAAGTCCCAAGAACTAATCAAGAATAAAACCTGAAGTTCTTCACTAGCACACGACTTGAGGTTTATAACCTATCGTGTTGACATATTATGTGCCCATTCTAATTAAATTTGGCTTTGCATATGAGTTCTTAGAGTTCTCAATTGGTTTCACAACAACTTGGAAGCAATGGCAGGCCCTTGAGCTGCCAGGTGGCAAGGAAGTCAGATTGAGTTCAGTCCATATGAGCTTGGATTGGTCATTATCTTTGTCTTGTGACTATGGTTTTGACAATTCACATGGATAAGAACACATACAACATTAAATCTAAGTGTCATAAGGTTTCTCTCCGATTGATGAAAATGATGGTGAGGAAACACTTTCACTAAGTAGATTTTAGCTAGATAGCAATTATGATATTTGCATTCTCAAAGTCGTTAGTGGAGCGTGTGTGGTTTACCAGCACACTAACATGGACTTGTGAGAAGTAGCAAAGGTCTAAACAATTGAGACTATGATTATTACATCCCTTTTCATAGTTCTTAAAATTGTTTAGACACACTTGTGAGCTATCATAGATAAGGTGTATGATATTGATAATATTTTATCAAAGAAATCTAGTATCAGAAATCTGAACTTTGGTACGAAAGTCAATAAAGTATTGATTTCTAGAAGTCCAGTTGATTTCTGAGTACATGTCAAAGCTAGTGGGAGCATAAGTGTTATGCTAATAATCATCATGTTAATGAGAGGATGATAATTATGATAAAGGTTGCGAGTTAGCAATGTTAATTATAGAAAACAAAAGTTTCAATTTGTGAGGGTGCAGGGGTTGGAAAAGTTGTTTTGCTATAATTAAGGGAGAGGAAATTATACTTCATCTCAAATCTAAAAGCTTAGATTGAGGTTTTAATCGTATTTAGTCAATTATATATATGAATGTTATGAAATTCTATATATGGGTCCATTATTTGCGTTCTAAAATTCGATTATGATTACGACATCCCTTTTCATAATCTGAATTATGAGAACTTGGAAAATAGAAATGGAAATGTGATAACAAAAGACTGGTTTAGTCTTTATGTGAGACATCATGAATTGCGTCCCATATGCTTCGGATATAGGATCGATTACATGTGCTATATTCATCCTTTCTAAAATTTTCCAAATGCCTGGGACATTAAGAAGGGAAAAGGTCTAGAATTGGACATGACTAAAGTGATTAAGCAATTATCGAGGACAATCTAAGGTTTACCAAAGATTGGTTGCTCAAGGACAGTTGGAAGTATAGTGATAATTCTCGAAGGACCATATTGACATAATCTGTGAGGAGGCAACTCTTGTTCAGAATTGATAGTCAAAATAGAATATGGAAATATTTCAAAGATAGAAAGTATTCAATCTGTGTAAGATTAGGAAACTTAGTGCAAGAAGGATGTTTCCAAGGAGTAGATCTCCTTTGGAATGCTCTGTAATGGTTGTTGTCAAGTCTTTCTGACTTTGTGCATAATCATTACAAGAGGATCAATGCATATAAGTTTACAATCTAACAGATTTCAGTAAATGGCATGAATTTGGAGTTCTTGCATTTGCAGTAAGGATTTGGGACTGTGAAAAGAGGATTATTGGAGTTATGTTGAATTGATCTATTTCACAAAGTAAACATCATAGACAAACATAGTATGTATACTTGGTATATGGCATGACTAGTGTTTAGAAAACATAGTGTACATGCTTGGAGCATGGGACAACTATTGTTTTAAAAATCCAAGAATAAAGTTGATAGCTGAAATAGTATATAATGAATAATGTGTAATCATATGGTGATAAATAAAAGGTGTTTTATTTATGTTCATAGGTTTTGATACCATATTGGATTCAATTATTATTGTGTTTCACTTTGCATGTTTTAACTTCCAGAATAACTAGGTCATTGTTCTGGATGACTAAGTTATTCAAACCATCCACAGTCGGTCATATGTTGGAAGTAGATATGAATCAAGACTGTCATGGGTTGGCTTGTAGAGGTCTAAGATATTGGACAAAGGGCTACAACACTCATGAGTGCTCATAAGTTCTGAGTATTGGATTCAACGCGCGCTCATTGGAATCACTTCATGGATTTTATCACGAGTGATCATGAGACGATAATGTCTTATATTCTTCAAACCTAGAGATATGAGTTGTTACTATGAGTTGTTTATACATTGATTGCACGGAAACGCATTGGTAACTCGATGCTATAAAACGTGGCTTTGTGTATAATTCAACAAGTAGTAGAACAAGCCATATGAGTCGAAGTTTATGCATTCCTTTTTCCTTCGGGATAAAAGCGATATCTGTGGGCCCCTCGATGATTTTGTGATGACAAATGTAAGTGCTCGGCCGGGCCACGACTAATTTGATTTGTTCAATTAGTCAGTCGTCATAAATCGGAAATCGGGAAACAACAAATGGACAGAGAGAATGATTATAATCCATGTCTCAGTCCATACAATATCTAGAATGGAGGAATATATGATCCCTTATCTAATGGACAAGTCATTGACAAAGGTCAGAGTTCATCTACAAGGTCAGAGTTCGGCAGAAGCTTTTGAGAGCTACGATTGACAGTCGGTTCTTGAAGTCATACACAATAATAGTTTTAGACTTATCCAAGTGGGAGACTGTTGGATTAATGTCTAAGTCCATAACTATAATTGGTAAGACTTTACCCGACCCGTCATGGTCCATTTGGGTTGCATGGCATCATGCATTTGGATAGACTAAAATGAGAGAAATAACACTTATGGTTTATTAATATATTATAAGTTCTAATATATTAATAAGGATATTTAATTAGTATTGATCAAGAATTAATTATGTGATCAAAAGAATACTAATTAAATATATGGGTTGATTGTGCAAATCATCCATAACTTATATAGTGGGCCAAAGCTCCATGGATAATCAAGTTGGGTTAACCCATAGGATGCTCCATGGAGGTTACATAACCCATGGGTCATGGAAATGAAAGGTCATGACAATTAGGGTTTACATGGTGTAACCCTAATTGTAACACACTATATAAGCATCATATTATTCACCAAAATCGGCTACTAGTGTGTGTAAAAGAAGGGCTAGCCGATTTCATGAATTGTGGATTTCTCTCAAGTCATTCCAAGTGTATTTGGTGTTGTGTGAACCATTTGAGGTGTCACACTTGATGCACTAGGCACTCAAGCTTCATGAAGACAATCTACATCAAAGAGGTATGTAATTCTAACTTGATATATTCAAATGAATCAATGTTATTATGCTAGTTAGGACGAATACCTTGGAAAGTTCATATTTGCATGTATAATAGAGAAAACATAGATCCAAGGTATTTAGGGTTGCATGTACACTTAGGAGTGTTAGAATGCTGAAAACCCATCAAGATCCACTTCATCAGCACCACTACTAGACACTTTCCGCCATAATTAGGATCAACCTTTTCTTTTCTCCCCTAACTAACCGATATGACTCTCTTTCGTGTACTAAGATGGTACTTACCAATGAAACAATTATGTGTTATCTTTATTTCATGTTATTACATAAATTCAATTATGTGCATAACCAAACCCTCGAAACCGCTAGTTACTCAAGGATCTCGAAATCCAAAATAATCTATAAACCCTATGGACAGACTTAAAATTCGTGCAAAATCTGCGATTACCTACTACCGTAAATACATCATAGGGATGTGGATGGAAACAATGAGAATCATAAGACAAGACGCGGAATTTATAAAGTACAACCAAGAATGACAATCATTACTTACGCTCTGGCATAACATCATGCAGCATGAAAATGTCATCCCACAGAAATAACAAGCACCCCTGCGAGACACTGCTCCTACAAATGGATTCTGCTACATTACAAGCTGCTATAACAGTGGTAGTAACTGCTGCTATGGCACAACTCAACACAAGCAACACCAATAGAGGTGGAAATAGCATCAGCAACTCTAGCAGAAGGAACGAGCATGGAAACCAACAAGTGATAGCTTATCAAGGCACTCTAAACCCCAAGCTTAAAATCAGGAAGCAAAAGTCTGGAAGTAAGAGAAACGGACAGGCAACTCAAGGGTTCTCGAAGAAGCAACATGTTATTGTTGACCATGACACCTACTACATCAACACCAGCGAGATCATATGTTGGAAGCCTTCTAAAATGCAACCAGTGCAATTTCCATCATAAGGGAGCCTGTCGGGAGTCGTATTATAATAGATACAACCAAAAGAGTCACACCGCCAGATACTATAGAACTTATCCACAACGGAATCAACAGCCAAACAACAACAACACCAACTCTGGGGCCAGTCATGCCTGCTATGGGTGTAGAGGAACCGGTCATTTCAGACGCAACTGCCCCAAAGCCAACAACCAGGGAGCAGAAGGATCAGGAAGAGTCCTGACTGTGGGTCAATGAGAGACAACTAAAGAACTGAGGATTGTCACTGGTACGTTCCTACTTAACAACATAAACACATGCGTCTTACTCGATAGTGGAGTTGAGCGAAGCTTCGTTCGTAACAAATTCAAGCACTTACTAAAACAACAACCCCAGAAGCTAAGCGAAGCCTGCACGGTGGAGATGGCTAATGGGAAAACCGAATCAACCAAAGATATTTATATAGGGTGCACCTTAACACTAAACAACCATTCATTTCAAATAGATTTAATGCTAGTAAATATTATGAGTTTTGATGTGATAATCAGCATGGTTGGGTTAAGCCCCCACCATGCTAATACTATGTGTCGCGAGAAGGCCATTTGCCTTCACCTCCCCAATCACGAAACTCTAATAATCTATGGTGATAAACCTAGCGCCAATCCTTGTCTTATCTCGTGTATCAAGGCAAAGAAGTGCCTGCACCAGAAGAACTATGTTTTCCTCGCTCACGTTGTGGACAAGACCAAGGAAAAAGTAAGCATACAAGGTATTCCAGTAGCATACGATTTTCCGAATGTATTTTCCAAAGAACTTCCGGGAATACCCCAGAGAGACAGGTCAAATTTCGAATCTACCTCATACCGGGAACCACATCAATTGTCAATTCACCCTACAGGTTAGCTCCCGCCGAAATTCAGGAGTTATCCAATCAATTAAGAGCATTGTGGAGAAAAGGATTCATCAGACCAAGCTTCTCACCCTGGGAGCTCCAGTCTTGTTCGTCAAAGAAGACGAATCCTTCAGAATGCGCATCAATATTAGAGAATTGAATAAGCTCACTATCAAAAACCAATACCCACTTCCTCAGATTGACGGCTCATTTGACTAGTTCCAAGGAGCTAGTTACTTCTCCAAAATAGACGTAAGATCCGATTATCATCAGCTCCGAGTCTGAGAAGAGGACATTCCAAAAACTGCTTTTCGAACTCGATACGGCCATTTCAAATTCGTTGTGATACCCTTCAGTCTAACGAATGCCCCCACGGTATTCATGGACCCTACGAATCGAGTTCTCCGAACCATTCCTAGTCAGCCTTTTAAATTATTTTCATCGATGTCATACTCATCTGCTCACGAAGCAAGAACAAAACACTGTCAACACCTACGACTGGCCTTGGAAAGTATCAAAGCCAGAGAATATCGTGGAGGAAGCATTGCATGGATCGAGATAACAGAATTACTTCAAGATTTTGACAGTCACTTTGGAAGGCTATGGGAATACAGTTAGTCATGAGCATTGCTTACCACCCTCAAACCAATAGCCAAAGCGAACGGACCATTCAACCACTTGAAGTCATGCTCCGAGTCTGGGTTCTTGAATTCAACAAGTCATGGATACCCAGTTGCCGTTGATTAAATTCTCATGGAATAATGGCTATCGCATGAGCATCAAGGTTGCCCCTTTTCGAGGCTCTTTATGGTTGTAAATGCAGATAAATCGCCAGTACTCTCACGGGACCAGAAACCATTCGCGAAACGACATAGAAGATAATCCAAATCAGAACTCGACTTCAAGCATCACGAGACAGACAGAAGAGTTATGCTGATAAATGGAAAAAACCGCTGGGATTCCAAGTCGGACACCGGGTACTATTGAAAGTCTTTCCCTATAAAGGAATGATTCGCTTTAAGAAACAGGGAAACTAAAAACCGCGATACATTGGACCATTTGAGATTCTTGCCCGAATTGGTCCAATGGCTTATAGGCTGCAGCTGCCTACAGAGCTCAACAACGTACACCCTGTGTTCCATGTTTCAAATTTTAAGAAAATGCTTATTTGATGAAACTCTCGTCATTCCTTTAGAAGAGATCGAAGTAAACGAGAATCTCTGTTCACCGAAGAACCACTCGAAATCATGGATAGAGAAGTGAAGTGTGCGAAGCAGAGCCGCATTCCAATTGTGAAGCTTCGATGGAACACCAGGCGCAGACCAGAATTTACATGGGAACATGAAGACCAGATGAAGCAGAAGTACACTCACCTATTCTCTCATTCATGAACCTATCTTTCGAAAGAATTTCGGGACAAAATTCCCTCTAACGGGGGGATGATGTCACAACTAGCATTTTTGCTAGGAAATTCTACTCTCATGTAATCCTTCACCTTGTGTAATAACTTGTACTCTAAGTGAATACTATACTCTATGCTTGTTCAAATAAGGGTTGGAAACCCTAGAAATCCCGGCTCAAGTTCATTATGGACTAGGATTCTCTTATTGGGCCTAAGGGACCAATAAATCATCAATTCGTCTATTTTGGGCTTAAATACCCTAATTGGATTCTAAATAGACCTAATTCATAAACCTATGACATTTGGAACCATTTGGGCCTATGATGATTCATTCTAACCCTAATGGGCCTCATTGTGCCATAAATGAATTAATTTTCCCTAGTGGGTCATAAACTCCACTCCTTTTATTTTAATGGGCCGAGAACCTTCCATTTGGGCCCATAATATCGAAATCAAGAATTCTAGGCCCAAACCACTCCTCCTGTCTCCTTTTCTTTCTTCCTCTCGGCCCAACAACTAAAATAAAAAAAAATGAAGAAAACAAGGTTTATGTGGGCTTGCCACCTAAACTTTATTTAATGGTAATCTAGGCTAAAAACTCTTAACCATCAAGTATAAACCATTTGATTCTCTCTCTCTTCCACCTCCTATATATTTAGCCGAGAACACACACATCACTACCATCTTCATTTTCTCAAACTCTCACAAGAAGTCTCTCAAGAACTCTCCTCATTCTATCTGAATGTTTGAGATTTGGTGTGTGTCTTCAAGAGATTCTTCTTCAAGATCATCAACTTTGGTAAGTTTCCACTTAGATCTATGATTTAACTTCTTCATCTCTTAAAAAATCTCCTCTTACACCGATGTTTTTGTGGATCATGATCTTAGAACCATCTAAGTTCAAAAACCTCCTCAAGAGGCTTGCTAAAGCCGAGATCCTCTCACTTCTTCATAAAAAATCGAATCCAAACCCCAAGGTGAGTTCATACCCCCTTGTTTTTGGTTTTCATATGATTTTTGGGGGAAAATACAAGTTGCTTTGTGTAGATCTATGTGTATATGCATGAATATGTGTGTTTCTCATGACCTATTTGCTGATTATGTGTTATTACTTCCTAAATCTAAAAATATGTTAAGAATATTAAGTTTGTCACTTGGATCTACATGAAAACCTTGAGAAAAGTATGTGTTATCACATATAATACATGTAAACTTTTAGATTTGGGATTTACACACTTAAAATAGCAAAAATGAGTGATGTCTTCAAAGGTCTATAAACTAAACTCATAAATCAGTCATTGACAGAAAAGTTTTGGTCCAATCTTGGACTGTTTTGACCAACTTAATGATAATATTTTTCAAAACTGTTTTAATGCAAAAATTTCAGGTTCATACCTTTAAAATGACTACTATCACGTTTTCATACGATTTTTCTACAATTTTTCGGCGAATTTTACAAAACTGCCTATCATATTTGAAATAATTTCGGACCAGCCTGTGAAGGTGAGTAATTTCACACTTGTTAGAGGCCGCTAAAAAATTATGAACAAAGTAGACAATTTTCAAACTTCCAGAATTTACGGATCCAAATTTCGACTTATGATGATTTTTCTACAAATTTTCCAACAACTAGGTCAGAAAAGCCAAAAACTAGAAAAATGTCTATTTTCACAAAAATCAAGCCAAAAATGATATTTTTGATAAAAATGGGTTTTAAAATGTTATTTTTACCAAAAACTAGTCATATATACAAGTTTTGGACAAAATAGGGACTAAAGTGTTATTTTTACTAAAATTGGGTCTTAATTGTAAAATTTTGGCTTATTGGGCCAAGAACGTCATTTTTGCAAAAAGTGGGCCTTTTATGCTATTTTAATGAATAATTGAACCAAAACCAACAATAAACCAATAAACGGATTAATTTTTATCATTTTTAGGTTATCGGGCCTTAGCGGCCCATTTATATGTTTAATAGGTCATGAATACTATGTAATTGTTTATTGGGCATCACTGACCCATTAACATGCGCGACAGACCTTGTATACTATTTGCATGCTATTTGGGCGTATAAATACCTTACATGTGAAATGGGCCTTAGTTGTCCTTTTACATATATTTCGAGCCCATGTTATATAATCTCATTCATATTAGGTTTTGAAATGACTTACATGTTTAACGATGCCCCAGTGGCTCACTTACATGGTTCGTTGGGCCTAGAATGAGTTTTATACGTTTATCTTCGCGTAAATTCGATTAAGGATCTAGTGAGTTTTTTTTCGGTTGACACCTATTAAGAGTACGATCGTAGCTTGTAGTTATAATCAGAGTCTCTTTGAGGGAGAGCGGGGTTTTATGGATAAATCTTTACAGGGATGACACCCCACACCTGAGTTGTCCGCTACAGTTAGACTACATCTGTCTAGGGTGACTATAACCTTATTCTATTTTTCAGTCGACGTTCACAAACGCCAAGATAGGCGAAATTGTCATTATTTAGTATGGTTATGACAACTCACTTAGAGGAATTAACATTATGAAGTTTGCGGATGACCGTTTTCTTTTATGTTGGATTACTCGGAAACTTACTCACACTGGTACTCAACCTCAGTGTTGGTACGACAACATTCTCTATTCTTCTTTTACGGGAAACATCGGGTTGTCTGGGGACATTCTATTTACATTCTCTTCAATCACTTTTGGCACTCTATTAAACAATAACACACATGTAATAATACAAGATCGGACATAAACATACCAAACTATTTTAAGAAAATATAGGATTTTCTTGTGATTACAAAGCTATACAAATCATTTTCCCAAATATACTTATGAACTCACCAACATTTTTATGTTGACCTTTTTAAATTAACTTGTATTCTCAGGAAACCGTTGAAGCAGGTTGAGTGAAACAAACTAATGGATACTTAGCTATATTTTGTTTTATCATACCTTGAATAATTTGGCATGTAATATTTAAATACAATACTCGATGTAGACAATGAATGTTGTTATATTATGCATGGTGATGAGGATGTTATGTTTCATTTACATTCATTGTAATGATACTGAAATGTTGAAAGTCACACTAAGCCCCCGGACGTTTCCACTGTCTGGTTCGGGAGTGTGACAGATTGTTTTAAGAGACGAAGTGCTGCCCAATTATTGTCAAATCAAGTGAGTGTGTTGTCACTTTCATCTTACACATAAATATGAAGTATTTTATATAAAATACGTGCTATGTATATAAATATTGTTTGTTTATTTGAGATGGATGTTGAATGAAGTTTTTATACATGTTTAGAATGATTTAAACTGTATATATATTTTTATCTACAAATATGTTGGGTATAACATGGGTAGATTAAATAATTGATGTGTCTTAAAGTGATGAGAGGCCTCGATGTTGTTGTTGTTGTTCCTTTCATATAGCGGAGTATAGATGATGACCACAGACTATGTTAGATAGTCCCGTGGAACACTAGCAGGCTCGCAACCTGTAGGTGTTTTTGAACTTAGTTTTCGCTGGTGTACTCCATCCCCCCTGGTTGCTTTATTTGACATATATTTGTTGAGAAATCCTCTAAGCAGTGTTATCGCCCCGATGATGATCCTTAGACTAGGTCCCTCGTGACAGGTGTTTAGGGACGTAAAGTGAGGATAACGGGAATGAGTAATCAGGGTTATTGTTGGTTGATGAAAATTAATAAATTTATTATTTGTGGGTTGAAAAACCTATATGCTCACCAGGCTTTCAAGCCTGACTCACTCAACTTTTTATATTACAGGTAGTGGACCCAGAGCATTGTTGGATGAGGAAGATGGATTTTTGGATTATAGGCCATTAGATGTACATATCTATAATGTACTGTTTATGCTTTTGGTTTGTATCAATGTGGACATCCCGAACTTTTGTAATAAAATGAAAAATATATTTCTTGAAGAAATGCTTTGATAAATATTTGTATCATATTTTTTTGGGGGACAATTTCTGCATATTTTATTTGAGAACTTACTCTGATTTTATTTTAAAAGCATAACTAAATCGGTCTTTTCTGGCCGCGAAATTGGGGGATGTCACACACACACACAGACACACACACACACACACACACACACACATATATATATATATATATATATATATATATATATATGTATGTATGTATATATGAACCGATAAAAACATGTACGTCTCCTTAGCCTAGTCATAAATAGAAATATGTAGTTACTTGTTAGGGTTAATACCTTAAAAACCATTATTTATACACCATCGTTTCGATTTAACACCAACTTTATTTTTTATTCTTCATTTGCCAATATATTTTAGAAAACGTTTCAGTTTTGGGCCCTTGAGCGGTCATCAACAGGTAATGCTGACGTGTCAGTTCTGCATTTTTTTCTGTTTGCATTTAGCCCCAACATTTACGTATAAGTTAACGCTTAACCCTAACATTTTTTTGTTCCCCATTTGCCATTGTTTTTCAGACAAAATTTTGTTTTAGCCCTAGGCCAACCACGAATAAGAGTTTTAAAATGGAATAACTTAAAATGAAAAAGGAAAAAACGGATATAAGAGTTGAAACTATGACTTCTCCTTAAGGGCGATGCGTGTTACCTAGTAAGTTAATGACTCTCTTTTTGTATTATCAATGTTTGTTGTATTTAATCTACACATGTATTTTAAAATGAAGGAAAATATCTAGTGTAAGTCTTGACTCTGTAACATCTAATAACCAATATATGACATGCTAATTTTTAAGCTAATCAAAATTGTTAATTTATTCATAACTTATCTAATAACAATTGGTTATTTCTACCGACATATTTGTTGAGAAACCATATATTTCTAAAGAGTCGAAAATGTATATTCTCTTTAAGGGACGGGGTGTGTTAGCTGATAAGATAATGATTTTTTTTATATATATTAACAGTGTTTGTTGTATTTAATTTAATGTATACATATATTTTAAAATGTAAAAAAATACCTAGTGTACTTCTTGACTCTATGACATCTAACAAATAATATGCATGCTAATCTAAAATTGTTAATTGGTTTGTAACTCATCCAAAAAATAACTGATTATTTCTAATAACACAGTTGTTAAGAAACCAAATATTTCTAATGATATATTTATTGAGAAACCAAAAAAATGAAAATACCTATTATTAATAACTGGCTAAGGGCTAAAATGAAAGTTTTTCTAAAAAACAGTTGCAAATGGGGAACAAAAAAATATTAGGGCTAAATGCAAACTTGTAGATAAATATTGGAGCTAAATATAAATTGATGAAAAAACAAAACTGACACGTCATCATGACTTATTGGTGACTAGTCAAAGGTCCGACAATGAAACGTTTTCTAAAATATAATGGCAAATGAAGAACAAAATACAAAGTTGGGTTAAATCGAAACGTGTTTGTATAAATAATAATTGTTAAGGTATTAACCCTACTTGTTATAAAAAGAGTAGTGTAATTAATTTTTGAAGAATTGCGGTGGAATATTTAAAGGGTATATAAACCAATTAGGGGGTGTCTCACAAAAATGGTTATTAATTAGTTATAAAATTATAGCATATAATTAATTATTGGTTTACATCAAATAAGTTAGAAGAATTTAGCTAACAAAAAAATAACTTATTAGCGGTTTACCATCGTTATAAACTATTTTTTATCCAAACATTTTTTTAGCTTGTAACGGTATAGAGCCGCTAATAAAGTAATAAGTAGTTTTTCCAAAAATTTAAGGGTTGTTAGGCAAAATAAACTTATTACTTAGGCCACAATGTCTACAGTGTGAAAAGAGTGATGAAAATTTCCCCCACCCTCAAACACCATACCGTGGATGACGGAAAAGGAGCGAGGGAAAATAGTGAGGAGAGTCAATCCCTCACTCTCCCTCCTCGTGTGATTGACCGGTATTTTCTTTTTCAGTTTTTTTAATATTTATTAAATTATATACCAATAAAAAATTATAAAAAATACGTCAAAATTCAAGATTTTTAATTCTTTACAAAATGAATATTATATATATATATATATATATATATATATATAAATAAGAGATTCATTCGATACAAATCCTAGGTTTGTGTGACGGAAAGAAAAATAAAGAAAAGAATGACATGGCACGCAAAAAGTGAGATCCTTTCCGTACACACCATCGGGTCTTATTAAACGTATTGACTTTTATTTTAATAAGTTAGGAAGAATTAACTTAGGAAAAAATGATTTAATACGGTTTTCTACTGTTTTAAGCTATTTTTATTTAAACATTTTTTTTTAACTTATAATGATATGGAACCACCAATAAATTAATAACATGGAAGCCCTTAGTGTGGTTTATTTTCAGAGATCAAAACAATAAAATAGTATACAACAAATTTGATGATATGAACGCCATTTATAGGTATAATCACACCAAAAAAAGGCTTACTTTATACATACACCATTACAACAACGTAACTGGACATTTTGAAAACATAATTCGAGATAATATAGAAATACTTGAAAGCCATATTTTCAAACAGTAAAAATCAAACGTTCATGATGAAAAACGCAGAATCCCAACGATCAAAACACACACAAACACACACATATATATTAGAAAGAAAAGATGGAGCCAGGGTACCAGCCATATATGCTAGACCACGACCACCAGGAGTTTACTGAGCATCCCTTACTTCAAATTCATTAGGATTTTTGACCATGATATCATAGATGTGCATTGACTTGAACTTATTGAAGTCTTTTGGGAGAGATATGAGGTGAATTGTCGTTGTCTTACGAAACTGGAGATATTCAGGATCTTCATAGCACCTTTCCCATCCCATAGATGTTAGGATTCCTTCAAGAACCTCGTATGAAGTGACCACTTGGTTCGTCGATGGGTGCACCAGCACCTTGCGCCGAGTTGGACCTTGCAAGGCGTCAGCACCTGGGTTCTCCACTAGCCTAACAACACCATTCTTGAACACCCAAACACCCGACATGGTTTCTTTCCGATGTTATGGAAGTGAAAATATATGGATATTGAAGATAGTGAGATTTGGAACGTAGGGTGGAGGTCTATATATAGGGTGTGAGGATGGGTGGGTTGGTGATGACGATATAGAGGTATATATTATTATAAGTATAATGGCAAATGGTTTCCAATGAGGTATCGCTTACACGTAATAATTTTTTTTTAATATGCACATCTGAGCTTCTTGCTTGCATTGATCGGAGTAGAAACCAATCAAACTTGTACAGCCATGTTTGACGTTGACTGAAAATTTTAGCCAAAAATTGCTACTTTCTCGGGATTACTGATCATCCTGCTGAATAGATTAGGTTTAGATCAGAAATTCTGAAAATATCAGGTCTTTTTGTTTCACCTATAAATTAATCTGCTGGAGCCGAGCCCTATGAAACCCACACAAAAAGCTGAATAAGTTTCTACTGTTGCAACATGGTAAGTTTCCCTGTGTTTCTAAATCTTGCTCACCAACTGTGCGATTATTGTACTCTATTAGTGTAGTTACTTTCTATTATATGATTCTATGCTGAGTTGATGACAAAAACTCATATCATGAAGATGGTCATCATATGGCGTCCATGTTCATCAAAGCATCACAATAAGGGGTCCATGTTCAAAGGATCACAATAAGGGCAAGTTCATATATAGTGATAATAGTTTTTGTGTTCATACAAAGCGATTATTATCATGATTATTTGTTAATTATTTGTTATTTGTTTATTTCATCACCATTTCTAATTTATTATTTTACATTTGGTTGAATGTTTTTATCAGATTATGTGTGAACTGAATTTCCTTTTGTGTTTGTAATTGTAGTTGGTAAGTACCTTTTTCTTTGTTACATGTTAAATAAATGTAATTCTAGCAAGGAGTCAAGACACTTAGCCGAAGATTGCAAGAATAAAAAAAACAGAGGAATTATATGGGTTTTATAGAGTACTGGAGAGGTCAGACATATGGGTTTTTCATCCATTCACTCCGTTTCAGTTTTTGAGATCCGATGTTGGGTAATCTTGACATGGGTGAACTGATTTAGATTATGAGTATGAGTCAAAGAGTTAGATGTTGTTTGATTTTTCTGAGACAAAATGTCTGTATTCTGCGGACCACGTCTGCAGTCCTTTGCAATAGAAGATGTGGACCAAACATCTACAGTTTGAAAAAAGACTGTTTGTTTTTTTTAGCATCTACATGCTACTAGGATAAACTAAAATCTAATGAAATCGATTTCCTTTTTTTCTTTTTTTAAATTTAAAAGTGTTTTTCAATAATTTTATGACTTTATTATAGATAATTAACAAATATAGATCGATTTCTATGTATATTATTGTATACAAAGTGAAAATAAAATAGTACAAATTAACATATATATATATATATATATATATATATATATATATATATATATATATATATGATAGAAACAAACAAATTTTGGTTGCAAAGATATACCTAAATATTGTATTTAATGATAAAAGAATTTAACACGTAAAATGGATAGAAAGAAACTTTGATTTTAAATAAAATTTTCATTTAACTTTTCAGTTAAATCAGATAAAAACTGGCAATAAATATTTACTCCAAGAAATGAATGATATTGCATTAAATAATGTTTTATGAAATTTGACAGAACAAATATAAGACGATATTACGTTTTTTTTTTTTTTTTTTTTTTTTTTTTTTTTTTTTTTTTAAATATTTATGTAAACAGTCCTAATGAATTATTGTAATTAAATTTCTATTTATAAATTTGTCACAAAAGTCATGATTGTGTCGTCGAACCTTTTTT
Organism: Lactuca sativa; assembly: GCF_002870075.4. Taxonomy (NCBI): domain Eukaryota; kingdom Viridiplantae; phylum Streptophyta; class Magnoliopsida; order Asterales; family Asteraceae; genus Lactuca; species Lactuca sativa. Next base: position 137,198,356 of record NC_056627.2, read on the forward strand.
CTTTAAGTATTGTAACTTTGTTTTTTTTTTTTTCCAAATTGTTTATCATAGATAAAGTTGGAAAAATCTAAGTTAAAAAAAAAACCCTAAGATATTTGTATTTTAGACTAGAAGATGTTTGAAAAGGTTTGAAGACTCTGGTCCACATCTGCGCCAAGAAGAGGACGCACAGACCTTTTTAGGTCTGCAGTCTTCATAAAAGCAAACAATCTGTGAAGCCGAATGCCAGTAAGTGATCTGCGTGACACAAACAGAAGAGGCTAAGAAGATCTACATACAAAAAACAAACAACACGTTAGTCATTAGTTTGTTTTTAGTTAATGTTTGAATAAAGGATGTTTGACTCAGTTCAAAGAGGGAAAACGTGGGTATACTTGGTCCTTGTTGTGACCTATTCTTAGTCTTTAGATTTCTCCTCTTCTTCCACCCATTCCTAAAATTTCTCCAGCTTTGCAATAAAGGCTTTTGGTAGAGAGATGTTCTCCTTCTTTATGTGGGCTAGCAGCTTCTTATAAAAGACTTCATAACTCTCCGGGCTTTTAGATTCTTTCTTCTCTTTACATTCCCTGGCAAAATGGTCATGTCTTCCACAGTTAAAACAGTTACTTGAATTTCTTTTCTCTCAGTTAAGTCTTTTTGGTGGACTACCTCCCTTGGACTGAGCTCTTTAGACTCCATTTGATTTGATTTCTTCATAATGTTTAATAATGAGTGTAGAACTAGCATCTAGTTCATCAATAGTTTCATCTTTAATTGGTTCACCTTGATTAGAAACATCAGATTCGCTTATGAGATTCATTGCTTCTTCTTGAGAGACCAAGGATATAAACTTCTCTTTGTTAGAGTCCTTCGTGATGTCTTTATGAAGAGCTTTGGTTTCTTCGTACTTTCGTACATTTCCAAACAATTAGGTTAATCTTCTCGCTATTCTTAAGAACATTGGCGTGATCTTACCAGCTTTTCGCAAGAGAATCAAAGAACTTTAAAAATAACTTAGAAGAATGCTTGACAACTCCTAACATACATATATCATTCACCAAACAATTAAGCATGTTAAAGGTTGAGTTAGAGATTCACCTTTTTGAGCAAAGAAGTGCTCATATCACCGATTGAGTTTGTTGATGGTTGTATCTTGAACTTCCATAATGCCTTCATAGGCTACCGTCAGCGTCTCTATCATCTCTTGATCTGACTCATAGTTTTGAACAAGATGATACACATGACAAGGAAGAGAGTTTCTTCTGACTATCCTTGCTTTAACTTCTAGACTAATAAGGCTTCTACCATCATCTTCATAGCTAGCCTTTGGATTTTGTTTCAAAGGACCAACATGAGCATTATTAACCATAGTTTTATACATAGTAATGTGTGGAGCATTTTCAATAAGGTTAAGCATATCAAAATCTATGGTTTCAAGTACAACCATGGCTTTTGATTTACACATTGCAAAGTTGTGTTCATCGAATGGAGGGATCTTGTTGAGAGCAGATGACTTGAAATTATAACAGGTCGATATGATAACTTGAGTGTATCGTAAACCTGCTTTGATACCATTTGAAGATTTGTATCGATCAGATACACTTCAAGTATAAATAACAAGGAACGAACTAACTAGGTAAAACATTAAACAAAAAACACAGAACACGAGTAATCATGAAGATGTTTTCACTAAGAAGTAGGGTTCTCACAAAGAGAACAAGGTCACAAAGATGGTCACCAAGACATAAATTAGGGTTTCACCCTAATGTTGAATATATACAACTATAATAACTAAAATCCCATTAATTAAGGGATGTACCTATCTAAGTAAATGTATGATCCTAATCACTAAGTTTATGGATCGGATATCTATTCTGTATATATACATATAACGGCCTAATATACAAAGTTTACATAGATTATAAAGTTCACGTTGATGTTGGTACTTGTGTTGATGCTGATGCTGGTACTAGTGCTGGTGGTCAGCGTGTAATGTATTTGACTCATCTGATCATATGGTATGACCTTACAGCTAGCTACAACCATCATCAGATGAGTTAAATTGGGCGTTGTTGCTTAGTCTCTACATATTCTACTACAATGATGAAGCATTGGTGCTGACTTTCATCAAGCCCCTTATAGTGCTGGTGCAGACGTTAATCTATCTGATAGCTCGGTTATAAGCTAAGTATAGACCCCTAAGTTTGTTTTAATTCATATACGGTGGAACTAGTATTTATATGTGGTTTGATCACTCATATGAGTTGAAAGAAGACTTTATGTATTGGGATTTTTTGCTCAGTTGGATAGTTGTCAGTTATCATATTAAGTAAAATCATACTTGATAAATATTATGACACAACCTCATGATTATTTATAAACAATACTTTTATATAAAATACATCTAGGGTCATAAAAGTACATAGACTCAAAACTTTTAAAATTCACCAACAATCTTTTGTTGATGTATCTTAATGCTTTTGTTCTCGGGATCATTAACATGGCGAAAGAGCTCGTATGGAAGACTTTCCGTTATTGCATATATGTTTATAAATGTCAAATTTTTAGGCATGTGTTGTGATTTAATAATAGAATACAACAACGTAAATTCCATTTCGATAATAATAGAAGTTTATTGCTATAACCTGGTGTTTTCGCCACCAGTCGGGGGTGTGACACATTACTAGTTTCAAGTACTAGGTAGATTTTAGTTAATTATAAAAAACTTAAACTAAATCTACCTCACCTCTTTGCCTCTTGTCCACATAAAGGAATCCGTAAAATAAATTAGCCTATAATTTAACTCATAGTCATTTTTATTCAACTTCCTTACCGAAAACTAAAAAATCATTTGTACTCATAACTTAAGTTCAATAATTATCAAATATATTAAATAAAATTAAGAAATTTTTTTATTGAGTGGTCTTTAACCCCCCTTTTTGTCTCGTTGAAAATCTATTTGGATCCTTTATTCGGATCTGTGAGACAACTGAAGCGGTGTTTCCTTGTTCTGGGATCCCCCCCCTCTTTCACACATACACACACATACTCTCTCTCTCTCTCTCTCTCTCTCTCTCTCGCTCGCACACACACGCACACGCACTTACAAGTCAAAATCTTCTTTAAAAGGGGGTGAGTGTGAAATCATCGCCATTTCCATCGATTCTGAACCTCACAGAGTAGTCGATGATTAACTAACTCCTCAAAGAAAGACTCCATTTATCCATAAATGATAAAATACACAACAATTTTTACTTTCTTGGAATCTTTCATATTAAATCATTTGGAAGAGTTTAAGGCTAAATTGACGTATTTCATAATATTCTAGTTACAAATTGTTTCCATAACTACCATGGGTTATAAGACTTACATATTAAAAGCTAAGTTCAGAAAATTGTAAATTTACATGTAGAATCAACTGTTGGAAATCTTATCGATGAAAAGAGATTACATTTTTACACATGAACAAATGGAAAAATCTTATGAAAACATAGAAAAACGATATTTCATACAAAAGAGAACGGCATTCAGAGACTGAAAAGAGAAAGATCATCATCTTAGTGTGTAGAAGATGTCATATGAGATAATATCAGCATTCATCTGACAGGTTCAGAGGTGATGTGTTGTACGACTGTATGTGGCAGGAGTTTACGAGTTTTAAGTTTGAAAAGTTGGGCTGGATATGTAACTGTGGGTGGGGTTTTTTCTGGCGCTGACGCGGCTACAAGTGCTGGTGAAGCTGGCAAAATAGCCAAAGCTATGGGGAGTTCTGGTATTTCCATGGTTGTTAGTGGCTAGTATTGGTGTTAGTATGTTCATAATGAGGTCAATTGATGGATCATCATTCTTGAGGATGATGGACAGTTAGGAGAGGGTTCATAGTGGTAGATGGTAAGATTGAAGGGTTCTACTTTTTAAGTGTGTGTGTGTGTGTGAGAGAGAGAGAGAGAGAGAGAGAGAGAGAAGTAGGGAGGGAGACAAAGACAAGAGTTGATAGGATAGAGGGATTAAATAAGCAGGTGTAAACTGACCTTATTCCCCCATAAAGCAACGACAAAAGTTTAGGGACCGAATTGACAAATTTCGAAAACATCGTAGCGATATTATGTTATTTTTTCTTTAGTAAACTTACTAAATTAAAAAAAATGCATTTTAACTTCCAAAATCATTTTTTTCCTACATATTGTGACATCCCGTAATTTAGGTCTAAAATTGTAGACAATCAGTTCACTGCAAACCTTTTTGTAATCTGGTTTATTGGGCTTTAATGCTTGTTTTGGAAAATAAATAGTTTCATTATAATTAAAATAAGATATTGGGCTTTAATGCTTATTTTGGAAAATAAATAGTTTCATTATAATTAAAATAAGATATTAGAAGGTATCTTACTTCCAAATTGTGGAAAATCTCAAACGAATCATACAACATAATCTATAACCCTAGTTAATGCGTCGGAAAAACAAAAATTTTGAATTAAGCAATTGTAAGAGAAGCAAACACTCAAGTCTCGTAGTATATGTTCACCTAAGTCCGTAAAATATAAAGAACGTCCAAAATGGAGTTCGTATCCAAATAATACAACCGTTATAATAAAACAAACCACTATAACACCAATTTTCTTTAATCTGTATAAAGCGTTTCGATCTGTTGATGCACTTGCACACCTTAGATTGAAATTCTGAGACTGTTTTTTGACTCGGACTATGGTCTATAATTTAATTCCATACTAATTAATTTTTAGTAAAAATATTTGTAAAAGTAAAAAAATCGGCTGTTTTGAGCCAATTAAACGCAAACCTTTAAACATGATTTCTCGGAGTTCTACAACTAGAAAAGTTAATCTACTTGGGTTTTTGGAATCCTTGAACTTAGCTCCATCGTTCTCCACTTTCGAAAAAAGTATTAGACTTCGGGATATTCGCACACAAATCTAGCAGTGTTTTAGGGACCTTGTGAGATTAGTGGCATCATGCAAGTACATGATGCCACCTTGCATGGAACGAAGAAATCTACCAATGCTCCTTTTCATTGCCATTACCCACATGCATTACCCTCCATCTGTTGGATTAGGTGTCTAAGCCCATAACAATAATTGATATGTATTTGACCCGAGAGTAGCATGGTCCATTTGGGTTGCATATAACCAGAACAATTTGATAGGATAGACTTTTGAGAAGACGTTATTTATGATTTGTTAATATACTATAACTTCTAATATATTAATATGAAATCATATGATTTAAGTAGTATTGATCAAGAATTAATTTGGAATTAATTTTGTGATCAAAAGAGACTAATTAAATATATGGGGATTGATTTTGTAAATCAATGATTCTTATAGTGTTGGCCAATTATTATTTAGGATGGGCTAAACCAATATGGTAGTCCATGGATAGTCTATGGAGGTTTAACCCATGGATGCTAGGTAATATGAAGAGTCATGGGCATTAGGGTTTACATGGTGCTAACCCTAATGTTTCCACACTATATAAGAAACCCCTTAGCATCCAAAATGGTGCACTAGATGTTCCAAGAGTTCATGAGCCGATTTGAGTGTAAGAATATTCTCTCAAAAGTCATCCTTTGTCCAAAGGTGTGTTTTGATTCCATTTGAGGTGCAATACTTGGGGCACTAAGTTCTTAAAGGCCAAAACTACAAGCTACAACAAAGAGGTAATTCTATAACTCATTTCTATGTTGATTATATCAATTGTATGTTAGTTGTAGGATTAAAGCTTTGGAATCAATATTACATGTATAATTAGAAAAAAAAACATAAATCCAAAGCTTTTAGGGTTGTATGTGCACCATAGGATGTTGTAGTATACCAAAACCCAACAGTGGTATCAGAGCCATGGGTTGTTTTCTTCTATATTAGATGCAATGTTTTAATTTTCAAACCTGAAAATTGTTGTCTGACAGCCCTACTCGGCGAGTCCATTCTTGTAATCGACGAGTAGGTTGAAGTTTGCTTTGTACTCGTCGAGTCCAGTTTGGGGCTCAACGAGTTGCCTGTCCAGACAAAAGTTGTTTGAGTTTTTTTGGCCTATTTTGGATTAGAATCATTACCACAAAATGTTTTAGTTCATAAAATATGATTTTATTAATATGGTAATGATGATTCTCATCCAATTAAAAGATAATTGTCAAAGTTTCATGATTTGTATTAGTTTATATGATTAGGCTAATTTCTTGAAACTTGTTTGATATGAATTGTCTTAACTTATGAGTTTAATTAGATCATAGGCAAATTGTTTGATTTTGTTATTGTAATTTTTGATCTAATTGTTTTGGTGAAATCCATAACCTATCCTCAATTTATGGAAAATGAAAGGTCTTATTTTTAAATGTCATCATAAATGGTTTTAAGTCTTCTATAACTTGACCTCATGTTATGGAACTTAAAGAGTCTTTTACATAAATGCTTTTATGAACTCCAAAACTTGTCCTCAAGTTATGGAATGTCAAGAGTCTTTTCATAAAACCTATATTAAACTCATAAGTTATGGATACCAAAAGTTTTTGAATAGTTCAAAACTTACCCTCAAGTTTTGGAATTTGTAAATGTAAAGTCTAACTTTTGAAGCATTTAATTCCAAACCCTAGAGTTTTAAAAGTTTAAAATTCAATCCTTATACTACTATAATATTATAGGTTTAATATTAATATAGGTATAAGAACAAAGTCAGTCTTACCGTTACTAGGCCTCATTCACGAAGCCGGTCTATAAGGGGGTATAATGTTACTGCCTATAAAATAGCAGTTTAATGGGTTTCCACTCTCACCCACCGCTTCCTTGACTGGTGGAGGGTCGTTAGCCGAATGGGTAGGATAGAACATTAATTCTAATTATATGTATAATGATAATTATAAAGTAACTAAACTTTTATTAAATTCCCAATCGTAGTTACTTTAGGAAAAATGTGAATATAGTGCTATCCCATGAAATTGCACTTTGCACCTTCTTAAGTCGTTAGTGGAGCATGAATTCTTCTATCCCAATGTTATGTATGAGGATAACAGTGGATTCTCCACTAGTGGGATTGATCAGAGGCTCATGCAGAGGGTGTACGACAGGAGAACTGGAGGCTTGATAGGATTATAGGGGAGATCACTCGTCGGGGATTGTTGTCCCGTTGTGGTCGAGTATGGGTTTCGATGTCTGGTGGAGTCATACAGATTGTACTGGAGAAGGCTCATAATCCTCACTTCTTTATCCTCCTGGGGGCTACCAAGATGTACCGAGATCTGAGTCTGAGCTACCGGTGCCTGTGCATGAAGCGAGAGATCGCTTGGTACTTCGAGAGATGCCTGACCTGCAGGATGGTCAAGGCTGAGCATCAGAGGTTGCATGGAAAGCTGCAACATCTAGAGATTCCCATATAGAAATGGGAACAAATCATGACCGACTTCATTACCAAATTGCTAAGGACGACAAAGGCATTTGATGCTATATGGGTCATCGGGGACCAATTGACCAAGAGTGCCCATTTTCTACCCATTTGAGAGAGCTCATGGGCTGAGAAGCTGGCCAACGTGTATATTCACGGGATCGTTGCTCGCCATGGGGTTCTGGTCTCGATTATTTCAGACTGTTATGTTCAGTTCACCTCTTATTTATGGCAGAAGTTCCACGAGGAGCTGGACGCAGCTACATTTTAGTAGAACTAATGATCCGCAGACAGACGGCTAGAGTGAGCGGATGATACAAACCCTTGAGGACGTGTTGAGGTCCTATGTTATTGACTTCGGTGGGATTTAGGATTCCTACCTACCCCTAGGATAGTTCGCCTACAACAATAGCTATCATTTTAACATTGGTGCTCCACCTGTCGAGCTGTTGTATGGGCGGAGATGTCGTATCCCAGTCTGCTGGGGTGAGGTTCGTCACCGGGTGATGGGTCGAACCGAGCTAGTTTTGCAGATTACTGAGAAGATTCGACAGATCAGACAGCGGTTGCAAACTGCTCAGAGTCAGCAGAAGAGTTATGTCTACCGACACCGATCCGAGTTGGAATTCCAGGTCGGCAACATGGTACTACTGAAGGTCTCACTTTGGAAGGAGGTGGTCCACATCAGGAAGAGGGGAAAGTTGGGTCCCCAATACATTGGACCTTTTTGGATTATTGCCAAGGTTGTCAAGGTGGCTTATAGACTGGATCTTCCAGAGAATCTCAATTAGATTCAAAACACTTTCCACGTCTCGCTATTGCGGAAGTGCATATTAGATGAGGAAGCGGTGGTATCATAAGATGATATTCAGGTTGATGAGTGCTTGAATTATGTGGAGAGGCCAGTGGATGTGTTGGAGAGGAAAGTGAAGGTTCTACAGAACAAGAAGGGACCTTTGTTAAAGGTACAGTGGGAGCATCGGAGGGGATCTGAGTGGACATGGGAGCTGAAGGGCGAGATGCTGGAGCATTATCCGAAGCTATTCACCGCAACATACTTTTAGGAGGAATTCTAGTTCAAGTGGGGGAGAATTGTAACTTCAAGGACGAAGCCTACTCGACGAGTTGGAGGACCCGAACTCGACGAGTTGAGGTTGTGCATAAAAACCCTAATTTTTAGGGTTTGCACCCTGTTTAAAGGACCTTAAGTCCTTTCCCCAGCGACCCTTGCCACTTTCAATACTAGAGAGAAACCCTAATTGAGCTAACCCCATTTTATAGGGTGTGTAAGGCTAAAGTGTGTGTGTTTGGTGCATTCTTGAAGAGGCTTGAAGATTTAGAGGCCTAGAATGAGGACGAGCTTATAGATCCAACATCTACTTCATTTTGGCATCCATTGGGAGGTATAAAGTCTCTACCTTGGCCTTTCATTTCTTAGATCTCTTCTTATATGTGTATATGGACATTTTCGGAACAAAATGGAGTCATTCTTGAGTTTAAGCTTGTCATAAGGACATGGTCTTAAATCTGGACTCCTCTAGGCCTCATGAGCATAAAGTCATCAACTTTATCTAGTCCTAGCCGTTCTCCATTCCCTAAACCTCTTCCTATGCTTAGTTTAAGTGTTTTAGCCTCATAAGACCTTGCATGCATGTAAAGTTGGCAATTGTACATGGTACCTATACCCTAGGAGGCTAGATCTACAGTTTGAAGCCTTGGTTTTGCTTAAAAGCGTCTGAATGAGAAAAGGACTGAAGGAACTCGACGAATTGCCTAGCCAACTCGATGAGTTGGACAAGGATTTTCCTATTTTATGGATTCTGAGTTAACTTGGCAAGTTAGGGTGATAAATCGACGAGTTGGTTAAGGTTTTCCTGATCTTCTGGACTCAACATAGACCCGAAGAGTTGTTTGTCAACTCGGAGAGTTGACTCAGGGTTTCATGTTTTCTAAGTTTCCGAGGAACTCGAAGAGTCAGTGGATGCACTTGACGAGTCGGGTCCACATGGACTGTTGACCTTGACTGTTGACTTGGACTTTGACCAGGGTTGACCAAGTTTGACTGCTGAGGGTATTTTGGTAATTTGGGTCTTGATGCAATTGGTCGTATGACGGTTATATGTGGTTGAGTTTGGATCCGTGATTCAACAGTTAATCTTCTTGATTCAACACTACTTGAGAGGTGAGTTGTCATCACTATACTAACAGGATCGAAGGCACCAATGTCGGCCGTTAGTGGATTGTTATCCTGGACATTGCTTTATGCTATGTTAGTCACCTGTTAGGTCAATATAATGGTATATAAGATGATGCTATGTTAGTGACATGTTAGGTCGGTATTCTTGTATATAGGATGATGCTATATTAGTGACCTGTTAGGTTAGTATCCTAGTATATAGGATGATGCTATGATTAGTGATCTGTTAGATCGGTTTGACTGTTTATGCATGCTAGCTAGTGTATGATAATTATGTGATTGATTATGTGGTTGAGGGTGGGTTGAGGCGGACCTACTTTATGCTGATGGTCGACATACCCAGGGTCGTCCGGATAGACTACAGACCTAGTGAGGCGTATCAGTCAGGCCTAAGGCCCGAAGAACGGTCCAAACAGGTTGAAGACCCGGGAGGGCGGACCAGACAAGATGAAGGTTCTGAGAGTGGTCCAGATAGACTAAAGGCCCGGTAAGGGTAGTCCAATCGTACTGCAGACTCTATATGCTTGTTGTTTGTTATGATATTGAAATGGTTTGTATGGCGTTGGTATTTTGGGGGAACTCACTAAGCTTTGAGCTTACAATTTTGAATTTTGTTTTAGGTGCTTTCGATGATCGAGAGAATGCAAAGGCTTGATCGTGCACCTCCTCGCATTTTATGATTTTTGATTTCTAGGATACTCTGATATGAAACTATTGTGAAAACAATTTGTAATTTAATGGTATTTTAAATGGTTGAAAAGGTTTTAAATTTTGATGAATTTTATGGATGTTACACTCATGGTGCAAGAGGGATCCTCATAGCGTAAGAGGAACCCCTCATGGCGCAAGAGGGAGCAGGATGGTGCAAGAAGGAATACTTATGGTGCAATAACATCCTTCTTGGCGCATCCCTTTATCAGATGTCGCAACAAGGTCCCCTTGTTGATCTATATCACTCCAAGTTCTTCAAACGTATTCCAGATAGTCCAAACCCCCTTCTATATGATCCTTTCCTTTAGCCCATGATCCATTCCTTTGTTAGATGACCCTTTCCCTTCTCAAATGATTCGTTCCTTTCTCACATGCTCCATGAACCTTAAGTGATCCATTGAGTTCCTAGTACTCTAAATGCTCCATAAATGTGATCCAAATGCTCCATGTTGGACAAGCCTTCATACCTTAACAAACAATTCCCTTGACTTTTCCAATTTTTGGAACCCATATGTGGTTCATGAAATATTTTGTTCCATCATCCTTAATCTCGAGTTGTCTCCCATTCCTTTGAGGCCTTCTTCTTTAACATTTTCTGTTAAATCCTCGAGTTGATCGCTTCTAATCTGCGAGATTTGACTAGAATTAATAGTCATCATAATTGCTTTGTCTATACATGGTTTAACTCATTCTTTACGGCTCAAGGAGTCAGCTACGATATTAGCCTTTCCTGGATGGTAACGAATCACACAATCATTGTCATTTAGAAACTCAAGCCATATTCTTTGTGCATTTTGAGCTCCTTCTTATTGAATATGTGATGCAGTCTCTTGTGGTCCGTGTATACTACAAACTTTGTTCCATAAAGGTAATGACGCCAAATATTTAGGGCAAAAACTACCGATCCCAACTCTAAGTCGTGGGTGGTGAAATTGTTCTTATGCACCTTGATTTGTCTTGAGGTTTATGCTATGACCTTCTCCATATGCATGAATACACATCCCAACCCCTAATGCAAAGCATCGTAATATACAACGAAGTCATCACCACCTTTTGGAAGGGATAGTATCGGTACAGTACACAACATTTCCTTCAGGTTTTAGAAAGCTATTTCCTGTTGGTTTCCCTAAGTGAACTTTGTTTCTTTTATGTTTAATGTTGTGCGGGGTTCAACTATACGAGAGAAGATTTCTATAAATCTCCGATAATAGCCAGCAAGTCCCAAAAAATGACGAGCCTATGTTGGGGTCTTGGGTACTTCCCACTTCTTTAGCGCTTTGATCATGGAAGGGTCGACAATAATTCCTATTTCTTACCACATGCCCAAGAAAGTATATTTCTCTTATCCAAAGCTCTCACTTAGAAAATTTTTCATACAAATTTTATTTCCTTAAAAGCTCTAGGATCACTTGGAGATGTTTCCCATGCTCTTCCTGGGTTCGTGAGTATAATTGAATATCATAGATGAATATAATCATGAATTTGTCCAAGTAGGGATTGCATACTTGATTGATGAGATCCATAAAAACATTCGGGGCATTAGTCAATCCAAATCACATGACCAAGAACTCATAATGACCATAACACGTTCTAAAAGCATTCTTCGGAATATCCTTTTCCATGAATCGAAGTTGATAATATCCAGACCTTGGGTCAAGCTTCAATAAGTAACTAGATCCTTGTAATTGATCAAAGATATCATCTATCCATGGTAGTGAATATCTATTTTTAATGGTCAACTTATTTAGCTCTCTATAGTCTATGCACATTCGAAAAGATTTGTCCTTCTTCTTGTCAAGCAGAATGGTTGCTCGCCAAGGTAGGAATCTTTTTCTAATAAAACCCTAGTCAAGAAGTTCTTATAGTTGGCTAGATAGTTCCTGCATCTCCGGCAGTGCCAATCTATAAGGAGACTTTGCTACTGGGGCAGTTCCTGGAACTAGATCGATCCGACACTCTACATGTCAAGATTACAGAAATCCTAGTAGAAACTTCTGATGACCATTGTCTTAAGGTTGATGAGAAAAGCATGATTATCTAACATTAAGGTACAGTTCCTAAGTATCTCTTGAATACTACTGATTCGGATGTTATCCATTTCTACTCTATAGGCTTCCCTAATTTTACTGGATGGGTGGTCTAACAGTTTCCTAAATTTAGGAGTAACATAGATTCTATCGGCGCCTGTATGAAAAAGTATATTTGCATATAAATTATTGATTAGGAATGTACCCGTAACCATCTTCGGATCTAGGACATCTTCTCTGGCTCCTATAACAATGCTATTCTCTTAGCACCACCCCCTGATATGTGTATTTATATATATATATATATATATATATATATATATATATATATATTTATGCACTTTATCTTAATATTTTGGCCTTATTTATTCTATTTTAGAACTAAAAAGTACTCATAATGCTTTGAATTATGTTTTGCAGCTATTCGTTGTCAATAAAGCACAAAAGAAAAGACTGAAGCGGAAGCCGGACTTAGAAGCTAAAAGAAATCAAAAATGCTGAGGGAGTGACTTACGCCCCGCGTAATGTAATGGTACGCGCCGCGTACACCTTTGCACCGGATAGACTTGATCGCGTGATTATCTTGAGTACGCGCTGCGTAATCCTAAGTACGCCCAGCATACTTAGGTCGGCCATAAAGACTATAAATGTCGATTTTTAGCTAACCAGGAAGGGGGATTCGACTTCTAACCTAATTTAGTCGACAATTAACTTCTGTCAAGCCGTTTTGAGGGTCTAGAGGGCGGCCGGAAGGCCGTTAAGCTAACGGGAGCGGAGATCGGAAGGATTGGAGAGCGGATACATGTCGGTTATCATATGGATTGCTGACGTGACCATGTTTAGCATTCCATTGTGGTACTTTTCTGTATTTAGTTTCTGATCTAGGTGTAAAAACCTTTTGCTTTGTGTTTATGATTGAATGAAGCTTTGATTATTAGACTAATTGCTATATTAAATAGATTATTTGTGTTTAATTTATCTTGCCAAGCTTGTTTAAAGATCCTTATGTGTTAATGATGATTATTTTCTGTTAATTGTTAAGCGAATTGAGTTGCTTGAACATCTGCTCGATTGCTTGTCTCTTATGATTTTTGATGACCATTGACATTATAAGACTAGAAATAACGAATGTGAAACTAGAATTAATTTGAGAATAAGTAAGTTAATGTGTGAGCCTTGTTTGATGACCGTCAACAAGAGGTTAATTAAATGTCTAAATTGACTAACTATATTTACAAGTCTTGCTTGATACGAACTGAACACTAGGAAGCATGTTAGTTTAATCAACTGATCACTGTTTGAATTGACTTGTTTGCTAAAGGATTAGTTATAGTGAACGTGAATCTAATCATTTTAGGAATCGGTGAACATGAATAAATGAATTTGTGTATGCAATTGTCTATGTTTTTAAGGTGTAATTTGTCTAAACCAAAGTACCTGAAGAGATTTGCTTTCCTGTTAGTTTCCGGGGAGCGGTTTGTCATTAATTTAGTTTATTTTATTATTCGTTATTTGTTTTTAGTTAGTTTTTGTTTTTAGTTTGATTTTCGATGATATCATTTCACTTGTCGGGAAGGTTCTTGTTTTTATTTTGCAGGAATTTGGGATTGTACACATTGCTTGACGTTACTTTTTGCATGGGTTTCGGGAATGAAAGCGATTAGGGAATTCTTGACCTGCTTAGCCTACTACTTTGTTGATTTGTCCAACTCAATCCATGAGGCGTAGTATAGCAAGGCGTATTGTGGTGGTTAAGTGGAAGACCGAGCTCTTGCTGTTCTTGACTAGTTAGGTCACTTCCTGTTCCGCTTTTAGTTAAAGGTGCGAGGAAAACAAAGGAAATATTCTAACGGGTCCTGAAAGTGGGTGTTTTCGCAAACCAGTTCTTGCATGCAAATGTTTTTGATCAACCATTGTTGTTTGATCTGGACAAAGATAAGTGATTATGACATCTCCGTTTTTTTTATCACTCATCATGAAGTCATCATTAGCTTAAGAAATTGAAAAGAAAAGGAAAAAAATAAATAAGTTTTAAGTCCCTAGATTAAATAATTAAAAAGAAAAGGAAATTTAATTAAAAGAAAAAAAGAAATTTTCATTTAAACTTACGCCTTGCGTAAGTAGGATTACGCCTTGCGTAATGTGTCCGGATCGCGAATGAACATTTCAGGGGGATGGGGTTACGCCCCGCGTAACCTTGTATTACGCCCTGTGTAGGGCGACGACCAGGTATATCTTTTGACCCTTTGACTGTTTTGTTATTCTTTTCAAAACCTCTTTCTCGCATACGCTGTGGATGGAAGAAGCCTCCAAAGATTCTCAATTTTTTTTGTGTTTCTTGTTAAATCCAACACACAAGTAAGTATTTCGGATACTCAATGGCTTGGATTTGTGTTTAATTTGATGAAATAAGCTGCATTTAGTTTTTGTTCGAATTCTAGGGTTCATAGTGTTCTTGATTTAGGGCCGAATTCGCACATGCATGTGTTGATTAGGGCTTGAATGGACCGATTTCGATTAATACACTAAACCCTCGAACCTAATTTCGTCTTAATTCCGTCCCACACCATCGATTTGACCTTGGGGTCGTACGCCAAGCGTACCCCTGTGACTTCGAGTTCTTGACTCTGGCTTCGATTTTTGACTGCTATACATGTTTCCTATTAAATGTTTTCTAGGGATTGATTCATATTTTTTTAGGGAGGTCCCGATTTTTCTCCTACTGCCTTGGACCACACGGTTGGTTCCGTTTGCTAACATGTATGCCCCATGTGTTTGACTTATTAGACAACCTGCGTATGAGCTTAAATTGACAGTTTTTTTTTGAGATGGGTATTAATTTTAGAACGAAAAGGGACAGATTCGTGAACTCGGACGTACGCCCAGCGTACGCTAGACGTACACCCCGCAAACGCTGAACGATGCTACCCGGGCGCGTTATGTCACCAACTTGAGCTTGCTTCTCACAAAGGAGATTGATATTGCATCCTCATTTGATTGGGAATTGGCTACCAGGACTGGACTTGCTGCATTGATCCAGGAATTTTTGCAATACACACACTCGGACGCGAGTGGTGTGGAATTGTTTGTGTGTCAGGGATGGGCGCGTTTGTTCAGGATCCAGGAGCCTGTGTATCAGGAGTTTTTGCTGGAGTTCTACGCTACAGTTTCCTATGATCCTAGGAAGGCACTCGATGACAGGACAGCCTTTGCTTTCAGACTGGGAGGAGTGAGCCGGGAATGCAGCGTGATAGAGCTTGCGGCTCGGGTGGGTATTTACACAGCCGATGAGACGAGGAGTGTCCACTTCCCGACATTCCTTGCTGACTGTCTCACGGACCGGCCAGAAGACTATAACGAGAACACCTTTTGGGCCGAGATTACGGGAGGAGTTTATACACCATCTACCGCTCGAGGGGGGATGATTCGGTCCACTACATAGCGAATGTTGCACCGGTTGATTTCTATGTCTCTCACGCATCACAAGAATAGTGAGAGAATGCCTTCGACGGACCTGTATTTCCTATGGGCACTAGTTACTCCAGGGAGGCACCTGAACCTTCCAGTTGCTTTAGCTGCATACTTGGGACGGAGGGCCAGGGGACTTAGGGGAGATAGCCCGATATGCGGAGGGCATTTTATCACACGGTTAGCTCAATCATACCAGTTGATGACACGTGAGATCACGAGATCGATGGTGTTTCACAACATGAGGCCGATGAGTCTTCAGCTATTGGAGTCGATGCGCGTATTAGAGCGGGGTGGTGATGGTGTTTTGAGGGTTCGAGCAGATGATGTGGCAGATGAGGAGGGTGCTGCCGAGCCACAGCCGAGACGGGTCCAGCGGCGTCGACATGCTCCTAGGGGAGCGCAGCAGGGACCTGAGCGGGAGATTGATATGCGCTACCTGGCTCAGGGCATTGACCGTTTTAGCGAGTATGTTGAACATGTGGACATGCAACAGCAGTGGTATGGGAATGCGTTGAACGCATTCTTTGCCTATCAGGGGTTTCAGTATTCGGTTCCCTTTCCACCACCATACCAGTCACGATTTTATGGGGCCGATACTTCTGGGACACAGCCACATGATGATGGAGATGACGAGTGATCCTTTTTATTTTGTTTATTTGTTTGTTTTGTGTTATTTTTAGTTTAGTTTAGTTTTTAGTATTTGGTATGTAATTAAACTGTGATTTAGTTGTTTTACTTTTGTTTTCCATGTTGATGCTCTTTGGTTGTTTAGATTTCTGCAGAATTTTCGCCCTTAGGAAGCTGGCAGTAAGTTCAGCAGCTAGGTCCGACTGTTGCTAGAGAGAGCGGTATGAGAGTTGAAGATTATAGTCAAGACCCACAATTGGTCATAAGTGTGGGGTGCATATTTATTTCGTGAGCGATCGTTTTGAAGATTGGCATTGTTACGATGTTTTGACTCTTATGATATGGATGAGCAGTTCCCATACCATAGAGTTTTATTTCGACGCAAGGAAGAAGTATCTTCCCGACTGCCACGACATGGTTGACACTTTCCTATGTTATGGGGGATTTTTCATCGCAAGTAGAGGATGTCATTCTCGACGAGACGACGTGGTCGACACTTTCCCACGTCATGGTTACTACGCTTTGCATTTATTTGCAATATTTTGCACCACATTTTCGAAGATGGTGGTCTTGATTTTATTTTTCGGCAAATTCAGAAGCAGCAGTTCTAGTTTTCAGTTATTCAGCAATATTTGAAGCAACTTGTAGCAGCCCCATTGGATCTCACCACAACTACCTAGGGGAGTCTGTTCCTTTTTCTCCCTTTTTATGTTCTTAATTTGTTTTAGCATACAATGAGGGCATTGTATGAAATAAGTGTGGGGTAGGGGGTCGGTAAAAGTAAATTAAAATTAAGAGAAAAATGAAATTGCTAGATTTTAGAAAATTTAAAAATTTGAGAAAACTTGAAATAATAGTTTAATTTAGAAAAATCTAGTGATAATTTAAATTTTGCTAATATTGTATGAGATAATCCAATGAGAACTCAAATGTTTAGTTGAGCCAATATACATTATAGTGCATTTGTGGCTTCCCTTATTTTAGTGAAATCATGGAACAAAAACACAACCCCGCTTAGTTTGAGGGATGCAATATGTTTAGTAGCCTAAACCTGAAATGTATCCAGGAAAATTATTATCATTAACCAATAAAGGTTGAGGTTGAGCGCCTCTGCTTAAGCATGTAGGGATTTGAGTGAAAAAAAAAGTGAGTTACATGTAAAAAAAAAAAGAGAGAGAGAGAATTACAAGAGAAATTGTATGAATTTTGGAGCAAATAAAGTGAAGATCAAAAGATCAAAATTCTGAAGAAATCCAAAAAGTTGAAGATACCAGAAATCAAATCAAATAAGGTGTTGAATTTAAAGAAATCAAAGATCAAAATGCCAAAGAAATGAAGAATTCAAATAAAGCTCCATAGTGGTATCGGAAAATTGTAATTTTAGATTATGTATGCTTAGGTTGCTCAACTAAAAATACCTTGAGGTTAGGAGGTTTTCTGTAGATGGATTCGGAGGGTTGCATAAAATGAGCATTGTTCAGAAAAAGTGGGCGAGTGTTTATGAAGATTGTGAGTATTTAAAATATGGGGGGGTACTTTAGGAAAATATTAGACACAAATGTACGCGTTGAGGTCTTGGCATAATGGCTGAGTTTTAAATGGATTGTTTAGTGCGATATTGGTAAAATAAAAGTAAATTTGCTTGGGGGCAAGCAAAGGCTAAGTGTGGGGTATTTTGATATGTGTATTTATATATATATTTTTATGCACTTTATCTTAATATTTTGGCCTTATTTATTCTATTTTAGAACTAAAAAGTACTCATAATGCTTTGAATTATGTTTTGCAGCTATTCGTTGTCAATAAAGCACAAAAGAAAAGACTGAAGCGGAAGCCGGACTTAGAAGCTAAAAGAAATCAAAAATGCTGAGGGAGTGACTTACGCCCTGCGTAATGTAATGGTACGCGCCGCATACACCTTTGCACCGGATAGACTTGATCGCGTGATTATCTTGAGTACGCGCTGCGTAATCCTATGTACGCCCAGCATACTTAGGTCGGCCATAAAGACTATAAATGTTGATTTTTAGCTAACCAGGAAGGGGGATTCGACTTCTAACCTAATTTAGTCGACAATTAACTTCTGTCAAGCCGTTTTGAGGGTCTAGAGGGCGGCCGGAAGGCCGTTAAGCTAACGGGAGCGGAGATCGGAAGGATTAGAGAGCGGATACATGTCGGTTATCATATGGATTGCTGACGTGACCATGTTTAGCATTCCATTGTGGTACTTTTCTGTATTTAGTTTCTGATTTAGGTGTAAAAACCTTTTACTTTGTGTTTATGATTGAATGAAGCTTTGATTATTAGACTAATTGCTATATTAAATAGTTTATTTGTGTTTAATTTATCTTGCCAAGCTTGTTTAAAGATCCTTATGTGTTAACGATGATTATTTTCTGTTAATTGTTAAGCGAATTGAGTTGCTTGAACATCTGCTCGATTGCTTGTCTCTTATGATTTTTGATGACCATTGAAATTATAAGACTAGAAATAATGAATGTGAAACTAGAATTAATTTGAGAATAAGTAAGTTAATGTGTGAGCCTTGTTTGATGACCGTCAACAAGAGGTTAATTAAATGTCTAAATTGACTAGCTATATTTACAAGTCTTGCTTGATACGAACTGAACACTAGGAAGCATGTTAGTTTAATCAACTGATCACTATTTGAATTGACTTGTTTGCTAAAGGATTAGTTATAGTGAACGTGAATCTAATCATTTTAGGAATCGGTGAACATGAATAAAAGAATTTGTGTATGCAATTGTCTATATTTTTAAGGTGTAATTTGTCTAAACCAAAGTACCTGAAGAGATTTGCTTTCCTGTTAGTTTATCGAGAGTAGTTAATTAATTGTTAGTTTGAGATTATTTTCTTTATTCTTTTCGTGTAACCTGTAACCTATAATTAAATATGTTAAATTAATCCACTGTTCCCTGTGATCGACACCCGACTTACCTAAGCTATACTGTAATCTGACTAGGTACACTGCCTATAAGTGCATAGATAGTCTAAGTTTGTTAGGTTATAAATATTAAAATTAGTGGGTACTTTTGTGCACATCACCCCCTCATCCCTTCGGCCTTGGATAATCCTTTCTGATGTGTCCTACATCTTTACAATCATAGCACGCTTGAAATCCAGGATTAGCCACATGATAAAGGTATTTTATTCATTCTATATTTTTGTACTTCAAGACCAATTGATAACTTCATTTTATTTACTTCTTTTTATAGTTTATTTTAGCACATTTCATTCGCATTTTAGTTAATTTCCATGCATATTTTCCTTTTTGATATTTTATGACCATTTCAGGCACTTTCTAGTTTCTTGAGCATTATTGTAGATTTTTTCGGAGACTAGCGGAGAGGGATTTTTGGGAGGCGATTGGACTAGAAGGGCAATGGGGATTTGGTGCTTGATGGCTACGGAGGTGATTAATGGAGTAGCTTCTCAAGTAATTGAAGGCTTGGAAGATTTGAACTTTAAGTTTTCAAGGCGTGGGAGAATTTTCAAGTGTGCAGAGATCGATGATCGAGAGTTTGTGGAAGCCTCAAGTGATTTGGAGAGGAAAATTAGGCTCAAATTGAAGAAATATTGAAGAAAAATAGGCTAGGAGCTGATTAGACTCGAACTGGGCAAATGGACTAGTTGTGGGGGCCCAAGAAGCTGTGGGGGTCCAAAACATGAAGGAGCCCAAAAACCTGCCAAAGTCATGCGACCCGCGTAAGAAAGCCCGCAGCCCGCATGGATTCTTGACAAGGGCAATTTCAGGATTTTGTCTAGAGCTCTATATTGGGAAGGTTGGTGTGCCTCTTCAGCCTTATCTTTTACATCCGATTGGAAGGCATTCTCTCTGGAGTTTTGGAGCATTTTGAAGGCCATGAACCCTCAAGGACTTCACCATTTCACCTCTTAATTCTTGCTAAATGTTTGGTACAATCTTTAATTTTGTTTCTTTGAGTTTAGCCATGCTTGGCTAAACTAATCTTTGTTGTCTTTGGTGAAATCGTTTGACTATTTGTTGAATGTTGAAGATTCCATGAACTTCTGTTTGAATCTTTATGAAAATGTTTTGTGTTTTAACATCTTATCACTACTTGTATGTTTTTATTCATGAGTTTAAATATGTTTGTGGTGATTAGTTGGCTAATTTCTTGATTAAGTACAAGATCCTCAAATTAGCAAGCAACAAATGATTTTTGTGTTGTTTTTGCTTCACACAATCATAAAAACATTTTGTCTAACATGGTAGTGAAAGCATTTGACTCCTCGTGGATTTGGTGGCTTTTAATTCTTAATTCTAGTTGACTTTCACTAATTACAAGCTTAATGGAAATTGTGACTTTGACTAAAAAATTGTTATGAGCTTCTATAACCATTTTAACAACTAAGAAAAGTCTAGGTAATCTCAAGTGTCTTAGATTACTATAGCCAAATTGAGGATTTAAAGCAAGTATTGCACCATTGGATTCTAATGATATATTCATCAAAAGTCAAAGTGAGGAAACTTGAAGTCAACTATCATTCTCTTATTGATTTTACATCAAACTCTTATTTTTGTTGAAACTGTTTATTTAAATCTTAGTTTAACTCTAGTTTATTTCAAGTATTTCAAAAGACCACCCCCTAATTTTAATTTATTGTCATTTTACAAGTATTTTTACAAAGAGATTTTTCAGAGAATTATAAAATTGAACCAATCTCCGTGGATATCCCCTTACCACTATACACTATTTTAGTGTGTAATATTTAGAATTATTAATTTTTTGGCCTCGACAACCAACAAATTTTGGCGCCGTTGTCGGGGATTGATTTATTTTTAATCAATTTGTTTCTATATGCCTAGATCTCAACATACAGGTGACTTGATTTACAACCCAGAAACGGAAAGAGAAGCATGGCGTTTGGCGAAGGAAAAGCGAGTTGTACATGGTGAAACTTCCAACCCTCACAGAGACACGGAAGTTGAAACCGCTTCATCAAGTGACACGGAACCCAATTCTAGTCCCGACCCTCGCCAAGAAATTTCGGAAACACCACCCCTACAAACAAAATCCACCCATTATTGAACCAATTGCAATGGCGGATAGAGGAGAAGTTCCCGAGATAACTTTGAGTCAAATGATGGAAACCGATGTTACACAAACTCCAACCGGTATCAATTACCTGGTTTTGGAAGGAGGCTCAGAGTTGAAGTCAAGTTTAGTCCATCACCTCCCAACTTTTCATGGATTTGAGAATGAAGACCCTCATAAGCATTTGAAGATGTTCCACATTATTTGCACTAGTATGAAGCCATAAGGATCAACCGATGACCAAATCAAGCTAAGGGCATTCCCCTTTTCATTGGCCTATAAAGCAAAGGATTGGTTATTCTATATTCCCTCGGGGTCAATCAACTCATAGACCGACATGGCAAGAGCTTTTCTTGACAAATTCTATCCCGCTTCAAGAGTCTCAAGTCTTAGAAATGAGATTTGTGGAATCCTCCATGGTCAAAATGAGACTTTTCATGATTATTGGGAGAGGTTCTACAACTTGTGTTATAGTTGCCAACAACACCAAATTCTGGAACAACTCCTCATTCAAAACTTCTATGAGGGATTGTGGGATATGTGCAACAATGGGGTATCCTACGGATATGTGTCCCATTCTTCAAGAAGATGCAGAGCATGTAAATGCCACAGGGTAGTTCCAAAACTACCACAACAAGCCATCCGGTTATCAAAATGCATATAATTCAAGTTGGAAGCCAAATCCCAACATAAGCTACAACCCAAGACCATTGCCTCAAAATGCATTGGTTAGACTGTCGTATCCACCATCACAACCTCATTACCAACATCCACAATCACACTATCAACCCAAATCGCATCCTCCACATCATCATCAACAACCTCCTCAATCCCAACGAAGTAGCTCCGGAATGTCTCTTGAAGACATTGTCAAATCCCTAGCCACTAGTACCCAACAATTTCAAAAAGAGACAAGGACTAGTATCTCCAACCTTGAAGCACAAATGGGTGATATAGTTACATCCATAAGCAAGTTGGAGTCCCATGGTAAAATTGTGACAACCCAAAGTTCGTTCCGTCGTCGTAACCCGGTTCCGTCTATAAAGCCGTTACGTTCCAATTTTTCCATTAACTTTGTTTTAATTTAATTTACTTTCGACTTCTATTTAGGTTTCATAAATGATGGGATACATTTTAAAACATTAAAATATTTTCTATTTTTATTTAGAAAATATTTAGTTTCATCTAAGTCGTAATTACGGTAAATTAATCGAGTGTGACCAAAAGCCTCGTCTATCGTCAGTATCGGGTAGAATTCCACCGTGCCCCAAAATTTGAGCATATATAAAGTTGAGAGAGCCTCATTTGAAGCCTTTTTCACTCTCTCTCTACTTTCTCTCTCTAAAACTCGAAATCAAGCCAAAATCATCCAAATCAAGCTCCAAATCATCAAGGTAACTATCCTAGCTCCTAGTATAACACCTTTGGCATTCAAATTCGTGAAATATATGAGGAATAGGACCATAAACATGTGTTTACGGTCCTGGAACCTCCCTAGGCCGTGAACACATGTAATAAGGGGTTTTGAGCCTTAAAACCTTTCCAAACCTCATTTGGAGCTTAGATATGACTAAAGAACTTATTTGCATCGACTTAGAACACCTTTAACTCATCATTTGGGGAATAAGTATGAGTTTATGGCCCAATCACATGGTTGGACCATAAACACCTATTCATGGGGAGTAAACTCATTTTAAGGTGTTAGTTTGCCCCTAAACACCTCCAACACGCTTCCATGAGAGTATAGAACCTTTTAATCCTTCAAGAAATGCACCAAATCATACACAAATGGGAGAAGCTTGAGTTTACGGCCCAAGAACATTCTTGGACTGTAGACTCATCTCCTTAGACCTTAAACTCATCCAATGGGTGTTAAAGTGCCCATAACACCTTGTATGGTTTAGAAATGGGTCTAGAACTTAGTATGCTTGACTTTCAACCACCAAAACCCATGAATCTTAGACAAACATGAGTTTACGGTTGAAAAAATCATGTGTTTAAGGTAGTAAAGTACCAAGAACATCTTCATAGACCGTAAACTACTTTTCCAAGGTCAATTCAAGTCCCAAACACTTCCTAAGCCATGGAATCAACCCTAGAACCTTCCTATGTGAATTGTAATGACCTAGGACCACCAAAACAACAAAGGATTGAGTGTGGGGGAGTTTACGGCCGTAAACTCCTAGTTTACTGCCATAAATTCCATTAAATGGTCCATATGTGAGTTTAATCCATTCCAATGCCCTAGATTTGATCCTAGCTAATTTTCCCAAGTGATATAAGGCCATTTAGCATCATAGAACACCCCACCATGAGTTTACGGTCGTAAACTCATAGGGAGAGGGTCATTAGGGCCGTAAACCCTCTTATGATTTTACTCTTGAGGAGTAAACTCCATATCCAAGCCTTATACGTCCTTAGATGTCACCCGGGTCACTCCAAATACTTATTTTGAAGTGTTTTCGCGTCTTGGAGTGTATAATCTTATCTAATTAGTGATTCAAAGTATAATTAGATAAATTTGTGTATCAATTCATATTACATAGGAACCTCACGCATTATCAAGCCCCGATCTGACACTTAGCATCCTAGACGACACATTCTTCGACTGCTGAGCTCATACCCCTACGCTTTTTCCGTGTTTTTCATTGTTTTCAGTGGGGAAATACAAGCAAAATATAAATGTTTTCAAAACCTAAAACTGATGTATTTCTATAAATATCTGGCTAACTTTTAGATATCTTTACCCCTTATGTATTATGTTGAGCATAAAGGATGTTTTATCGATTATAACTACATGGATTTCAGTAAAGGAAACAATCAAATCTATCAAATTATTATGGGAATAATTTGGGATCTTTAGTTCTTATTTAACGAGCACAGATATATGTAATGCTTTTAGATAGACTATGTCTGATTCAGTTTATCTCTGCTTAATTTAGAGTATATTGCCAGATAATTCCATTGTATTTAACTGTTTTCACTGTATTATGTTTCAAAACGATTAGTATGTTTGATAACGTCTGAAAACACCATGAATAATTCAATACTAGCTTGTGAGATTCGTCATTACCCTTTGGTTTATCAGTAAATCCTCCCCGGATGTGTAACCAGAGTCTCCTGGAGGGAGAGCGTGGAATTTGTGAATAGATCTATTCGGGACCGACAATCCCACACCTAAACTGCTAGCTACAGTTAGGCGGGCACGCCTGGGGTGACAAATTCTGGATATCGTCCGACGTCTGACGAACGTCAAGGAGGTCTCGGTGTCGCATTAGCATGGTTACCCGACTCACAAAACGTATTAATCTAAGTTTATTCACGGATTTGATTTTATATCTATCTTCAATCTATAGTATCTATATCTAGTACGAGATGTTAATCCCATGGTTTTGAATCTATATCTTCTCTAATCTATGGTTTTACTGGATGGTATTCCCAGTGGGTTGAATCTATATCTTATCTAATCTATGGTTTTACTGGATGGTATTCCCAGTGGTTTGAATCTGTATCTTATCTAATCTATGGTTTTACTGGATGGTATTCCCAGTGGTTTTGAATCTATATCTTATCTAATCTATGGTTTTACTGGATGGTATTCCCAGTGGATTTTTTAAATATATGTAGTTTTATGTATTAAACTATCTACTGTTGTATCGAATGAAAGTATAGAACTTTAACTAAACTACACTTATAAGAAAATATGGGATTTTCTTGGATTCGGAGAACCAAAGGAAACTTGTACATTTTCAGAAAACAAACATCTTATAAACTCACCAGCTTTATGCTGATTTTCAAACTGCTTGTATTCTCAGGTCCACATTAGACAGGTACCCGATGATCCTTTTGGCGAAGACGGAGTATGTAGAAGACACGTCTTTACTTTTGTTCATATGATATGTATATGTATAACGCATGTAACTGTTTGTTTTCAGAAAATGTAAATGAATCTATGTAATGTAAAGTTTTGTGTTTACTATGCTTACTATGTACATTGGTTGCGATATTCATGACGTCCTCCACACCGGAACGTTTCCGCCTTTGGTTTCGGGGTGTGACAGATTGATATCAGAGCCCTTGTTTATAGTGAACTAGTATACCAAACCTTACATGGTATAAGACTATAAACACTATGGGGCCTAAGTGCTCTAAACTAAAAGTATACCTTAAAATATAAGTATTTTCAAAAGTATACTAGTATACCCAACCGTCGAAATCCGTAAGTGCAAGTAGAACAAAACATAAGTAAATGGGTGTTGTAAGTTGCGGTTAAACCTGGGCAATTATGTAGTCGTGTCTAGGATCAATATAGTCTGGCCAACTATATTCATTCGAGACACGACCAGCATGTGCTTGGGAGTGACTGTGGTATGCGGCATGCCTAAAACTTACCCAATACCCAAACAACGAGCCGTCGTCACAACGAATCATGAAATAATATGGGAGTATTTCACGATCCAAATCCGTTATAGAAATCCTCATTCCAGCATTTCTCCTCAATCATTCCTTTAGCGATAGTTTATCTGCTTTGATAACCCTTTCCTGCTTTATCGCTTAATAGAATGCTATATCTGTCTTAATGCGATATCCCCTGTTCCATATCTCCTGATTCAATTCAGAGGACTTATGATCCTCTCTTTCTTGATCTTTTTAGATCAAGATGCCTCCAAGAAAGAGACCCAACTCAAAGAACAACAACAACCCTCCGCCACCGCCTCCTCCCCAATTTGATCCTGTGATGTTCTAGGCAGCTGTTACTGCCGCAGTAGCAGCCGCCATGTCTCAAATGAACCCCGATGGTTCAGGAGGTGGTCCCCAGCCCCAAAACCAAGATGATAGCCAAGGACACCGGAAGGAGTGTTCCTATAAGGACTTTATGAACGCGAAACCCACATCCTTCGATGGCACTGGAGGTGTCATCTCCCTGACCCGATGGTTCGAGAAAATTGAATCTATCTTTGAAATTTGTGCCTGTTCGGAATCTGATAAAGTGAAGTTCGCTGCTTGTACCTTCACCGATAAAGCCTTGACTTGGTGGAATGGCCGAGTCAAATCCCTAACCCTACCCGTAGCCAATGTCATGGGTTGGGAGGCCATGAAAGAACTTTTGCTTGCGGAGTACTGCCCTCGGGGCGAGATGCAGAAATTAGAACATGAACTATGGAATCTAAAGATGCAGGCTTCCGACATAGTCGCTTATACCTCAAGATTCGATGACTTGGCGTTACTCTGTCCGGGAATGGTTACCCCGGAGAGTAAAAAGATTGAGAGGTTCATCTGGGGGTTGACCCAGCCAACTAAAGGAAATGTCTTGGCTGCGAAGCCAGACACCTATGACAGCGCTAAATGTCTTGTGCAAATCCTGATCGATCACGGAGATAACCCTGATGAGGAGACCACCACTCCTGAGCTAATTAAGAGTAGTGGTGGAAGTAAAAAGGTATTTTGGAACAAGCGGATGGCCCAAAGTACACAAGGATCCTCTAAAAAATAGCAAACAGTAGTAGTCCGTGCTGCTACTGTCCCTGCTGCTGTCTCTGCCGTCGGATCCACAACTCAAACTCCTACCAGCGGATATACGGGTACCCTCCCTTGGTGCGATAAGTGCAACTACCATCATCGTACTCCTGGGCCATGTCGTGAAAGACTTTGCAACAACTGTGGCAAGAAGGGCCACCTTGCTCGAAACTGCAGAAAACCAACCCAATCAACCAATCAAGCTTCCGGAGCGGGAATCAGTCCGACCTGCTACGATTGCGGTGAAGCCGGGCATTTCAAGCAAAACTGCCCCAAGGCAGCAACAACTGGCAACACTGGGAGACTCCTAGCTATGGGACAAGTTGAAGCAGCTGCCGATCCCACCGTTGCCACAGGTATATATTCTTCCTCGACAACCCTTATACTTGCAAACCTTTTCGATTATATTGTTGAAAAAGAATCCGTTATCTATTCAATCAAACATTATATTAACTTTAGTCCTCCATTAGTAACTGAAATGCCAACTGTCGAGATGTCTAACAACAAGAAAGAGGACGTTAGCGATAGATTCATAGGTTGAACCCTTACCCTCGGCGATCATCCTTTTCTCATCAATCTTATACCAGTTTCTTAATTAAAAGCTTTGAAGTATTCAATGGCATGGATTGATTGAGTCTCAATCGTGCTGATATCCTTGGTTCCAAAAGATCTATCCATCTCAACCTTCCCCTAGTCAAAATCTTTTAATCTGCGACGATAAACTTAGTTTCAACTATTGCATCATTTCGTACATCAAAGCTCAAAAGGTTTCACCGTAGGGAGTGCCATAAATTCCTAGCCTATGTGACCATCGAGAAACAAGAAGTTCGTAACACCCAGATTCCTAGGTATTATTTTTATTCTTTTATTTTTGGGTGATGTGAGGAGACTTGGCGAGTTGGAGTCTAAACTCGCCGAGTAGGATCGTGGTTTTGCACGCGAGTTCGCGTCTGGACTTGACGAGTCCAAAAGTGGACTCGGCAAGTCCACGCTGTTTAATGAAACCCTAATT
Source organism: Lactuca sativa (assembly GCF_002870075.4). Lineage (NCBI taxonomy): Eukaryota > Viridiplantae > Streptophyta > Magnoliopsida > Asterales > Asteraceae > Lactuca > Lactuca sativa. The sequence continues at coordinate 137,226,366 of NC_056627.2, forward strand.
TCTAGGGTTTGAGACCTATTTAAAGGGGCTTATGGCCATCATTTGCGGCCACCAACCCCTGAGAGAAACCCTAAAGAGATCTTGAGCGTTTTGGGAGAGAGAGGAGGCCATTGTTAACCTTTGAAGCATTGTTTGGAAAGGCAAAGGAGATTCTAGCTAAGAGGAGGCAAGGGAGGTGGACATCCTTTGAGTTTGGAGCTCAGAGCATCACTTTAGATGTATATTTTGGCTCCCTTTTCTGTTGTTATGATGAACATGGGGGTTTAGGGTTTCTTGACCCCTTTGTTGGCTAGATTTGATGTCCATTTCATCCCTATTTGTGATGAGGCTTGAAATGGGATCCATAGAGGTCCAGAGAAGCTTTATTCCTTAAGCTTTATGAGGATTCATGGGAGTTTTGACCAAGGGTTATGAGATATGGGGCTAAAACATCATATAGGAGCAAATAGATGTTGTTTGAGAATCAAGGTTTGGACTTTACGTGATTATCATGCTTGGGGAGGCCAGATCTATGATTGTATGGAACAGATCTAACCTCAGACGAGGGTTTGAGTTTATGCATGGCATGAATTCATCGAGTCTGAAGAACAGACTCAGCGAGTAGCATGAAGTTTGTCTGTAACCACTAAGTGAGTTGTCTTGTCGAGTTGAGGGAACGACTCAGTGAGTCAGGGTGAGTTGGGGGGACTAAGTCAAGCCGGAACTCGTCGAGTTGTTCTTGAGACTCGGCAAGTTGAGTCGTGGTGACCCCACGATTCATGCCAGGTGGAACTCGTCGAGTCAGAGAAGTACTCGGCGTGTCAAGAGAGGATCCAAGAGAGTCAATGGACACGTATAGACTCGTCGAGTCGCCCTAGTGCACTCGCCGAGTCCGATCAAAGTTGACCGTTGACCTTGTTGAATTTTGGGGTTGAGTGCAGTTGTATTTATGAGTGTATTACTTTGTGTGATTAGGCGGAGGCTAGATCACATTTATTCCGAGACAGATATTTACCGAGACATTGAGGTGAGTATTCTCACTATACATTACCTAGAGTGGTATATCGTGTAGACCAGAGGGTCTTATGTGTTATGTATGAGATTATGTGCTATGTGTTATGTGTATGTTGTATGTTGTTATAGACCGGACCGAAGGGTCCATCGAAACAGACTGGGCCGGAGGGCCCAACGAGCTATGATCGGACCAGAGGTTCCAACGAGCTACGAGACTGGAGGGTCCCGCTGAGACATATCAACCGGAGGGTCGTATTATAGCCTTGAGTGGCGTATGTGTTGTATGCGGTATATTGGTGAACTCACTAAGCATTTTTGCTTACAGTTGTTGTGTGATGTGTTTCAGGTACCAGTGATGAGCGCGGGAAGGCGTCGGCATGATCCGTACACACTTGAGGAGTTTTATGTTTTGGATTCTGGGAAGATGTCTTTGTGATAAATACAATTGAAACAATATGTTGATGTTATTTTGTGAAAAATGATTGTTTTGAAAATGAAAAATTTGTTTTGAAAATTTACGTTTTTACAAGTTGGTATCAGAGCCTTGGTTTGAGGGATTCGGATGCATCTTCGGGCGTATCTGAACTCAAAATGAGGAATTGAGGAGAATTTTTATAATAAAATAATTTTTTTGAAAAGAGTAGTAGAGTTTTGAGACAAACAGAGCAGAGTCGTGTGTACGATCAGCCAGCACCCGAACGACAAATTCCCCAAAAGTACCCTTACTTTATGTGTTATGAGATATGTTATATTATGCATGCTAGAGTAGGCTAAGTATACATATTAGGAGTAGAGTGGCTTGATTTGTGATGCCTTAGCCTAGGGATTTTATGCTGCTGAGATGCTTTGAGGGCGAGTGATAGCAGTTAGGAGCTCATGAGAATAGAGTACTTGTAATCCAAGATCGAAGGAGGAGGACTTGAAGTGAATGCTGGTACGGTGTGGTCAGTAGTATTTGGCCCGTACTACTAAAGATACTGGATCAGTGGGCATTTCAAGTAAGAATCTTTTGGACGACGGAGGACAAGTAGGGTTGCGTCATCGAGTATGAGCATGTTCGATCGAATCTCTGATAATTTTTGTTGTATTACAAAGACATCATGGTTGGGACTCGACACACACCTGAGACCAGTGGTGTCAGCGACGACGAGATCCGTCGGATGATTCATGAGCAGGTGGCTGCTGCCATCCGGGCTGAGATTCCTGAGATGTTTGGAGACATCAAGACCACATTGATCGAGACTTTTGATGAGCGGTACGCCGCGTTGACTGAGGCTGCTGCAGCTGCCAGACCTCAGGGAGGTGACTCGTTGTTGTTCCGGGAGGTTAGCAACACGAAGCCACCAGAGTTCGACGGGATGCAGGACCCGATTGCCGCTATGAGGTGGATCTCTGGCATCGAGGGATGTTTCTATACGTGCTCTTGTCCAGAGCACTTGAGGGTTCAGTTCGCGTTAAACCAGCTCCGCCTGGGAGCAAAGGATTGGTGGAAGTTCGTGACGGCGAACTTCGCTTTTGCTGAGATTTCTGAGGTGACCTGGGAGAGGTTCACCGCTATGTTATGAGAGGAGTATGTTCCCCCGGTAGAGAGGGAACGGTTGATCCAAGAGTTCTTGACCCTCAAGCAGGGTACTGATTCAGTGACAGTCATCACCAGGAAGTTCCATGAGAGGGCGATGTTTTGCCCTGAGCAGGTGTCGACTGAGCAGGCTCGTATGAGCCGTTATCTGGGTGTTCTGAGGAGAGATATACGGGAGTTCGTGGCGAAATCGACTTACCAGACATTTGCTGAGCTCCAGGAAAATGCCCGAAAGAGGGAGATCGAGCTGGAGACTCAGGCCAGAGAGGAGGCCGAGTCTCAGAGGATGGATCGGCGGCCAGCCCAGTCGCAGCCGGCAGCCAAGCGGGCTAGACCCGCTGATTCGAGATCTGGGGGCGTGAAGTGCCGCACTTGTGGGAAGTACGGTAAGAGTCATGAGGGGTCGTGCAGGGCTGGGGTATGTTACAAGTGTGGGAAGGAGGGGCATATCGCGAGGGAATGCCCCAAGGGATTCTCGGTTTGCTTTCATAGCAACCAGACCGACCATAGGAAGGCCGAGTGCCCGCAGCTTCTTCAGGGATCAGCGCAGGGACCTGTGCCTGCTGCTAGGGTTACCAAGGCTCGGCTGGTTAAGGTCGAGGCCCTGAGGGCTCGTGGGAGAGCGTTTCAGTTGACCGCGGAGGAGGTCCGCGCAACGCTTGATGTTGTGGCTGGTATTTATTTTATTTTCATCTTTTATTTGAGTTGATATTTTCTGCTTATATGATCATATGCGTAGGTACTTTTCTTGTAAATTTTGTGCCTGCATTGGTGTTATTTGACTCGGGCGCGAGTCGGTCGTTTGTTTCCATAGCATTTAGTCAGTATATTAGTACCCTTCGAGAGGTATTGGATCGGCCTCTGTGAGTTTCCATAGCTGATGAGCGAGCTGTGTATGCTTCGGATGTGATTCGAGGATGTGTCCTTGAGATCTTCGGTGTGGAGTTTCCGATAGATCTGGTCCCGATCGCGATGGGGGACGTGTGTGTGATAGTGGGTATGGATTGGTTGAGCCGTTATGGAGCTGTGATAGACTGCAAGCGTCATTTGGTGTCGATTCAAGACCCTAGTGGGGGAGTTCTTACGGTGTACGGTGAGGGTACGCGTTTGGGGTCAGCATTTTGTTCGGCCGCCAAAGCGAGACAGAGTCTACAGCAGGGTTGTAGGGGTTTTGTGGCATATGTGATGGATGCGAGGGCTGATGTTGAGAGACCGAAGTCAGTTGATGAGGTTCCGATAGTGCGTGAGTTTCCGGATGTGTTTCCAGAGGACTTGCCGGGTGTGCCTCCGGAGAGGCAGGTAGAGTTCGGTATTGAGTTGGTTCCAGGAGCTGCGCCTATCGCTAAGGCGCCGTATCGCCTTGCACCTCCGGAAATGCAGGAGTTGTCCTCGTAGCTTCAAGAACTGCTGAGGAAGGGGTTTATCAGGCCGAGCAGTTCTCCTTGGGGAGCGCCTATCCTTTTTGTCAAGAAGAAGGATGGCTCGCTCCGGATGTGCATCGATTATCGTGAGCTGAATAAGCTAACAGTCAAGAACCGTTACCCGTTGCCAAGGATTGATGATTTGTTTGATCAGCTGTAGGGACAATCTTGGTTCTGTAAGATCGATTTGAGGTCTGGGTATCATCAGGTAAGGGTGCGGGAGGAGGACTTACAGAAGACATCCTTTCGGACTCGTTATGGGCATTACGAATTCATGGTGATGCCTTTCGGACTCACCAACGCACCAGCGGTGCTCATGGATCTCATGAACAGGGTGTGCAGACCAATGTTGGATTGCTCGGTGATCGTGTTCATCGACGACATTCTGGTGTATTCGAGATCCAGAGAGTAGCATGAGGAGCATTTGAGGGAGATCCTCGAAGTTCTGAGATCGGAGAGGCTTTATGCCAAGTTCTCCAAATGTGAGTTCTGGTTATGAGAGGTCCAGTTTTTGGGGCATCTCATTAACCAGAAGGGGATTTTAGTCGACCCGGCCAAGATTGAGGCGGTTATGAGGTGGGAGGTGTCGAGATCACCCACCGAGATCAAGAGTTGTCTAGGATTGGCCGGCTATTATCAGAGATTTATTAAGGATTTCTCCAAGATCGCTGTGCCCCTCACCAAGTTGACCCGGAAGGGTGTTGCATTTTCTTGGGGTCCGGAGCAGCAGACCTCGTTCGAGACACTTCGCAGGAAGTTATGCGAAGCCCCAGTGTTAGCCCTTCCGGAAGGGATGGAGGAATTTGTGGTTTATTGTGACGCATCGATATCCGGATTGGGAGAGGTGCTTATGCAGAGGGGGCATGTGATAGCATATGCATCGAGGCAGCTTAAGCCTCACGAGTCGAGATATCCCACGCATGATTTGGAGCTGGGAGCGGTAGTGTTCGCTCTCAAGATCTGGCGACACTACCTGTACGGGGTTCGATGTACGATATACACGGACCACAAGAGCTTGAAGTATTTGATAGATCAGCCCAACCTAAATATGCGACATACGAGGTGGTTGGACGTGGTCAAGGATTATGATTGTGAGATCCTGTACCACCCGGGCAAGGCTAATGTTGTAGCCGATGCACTGAGCCGTAGGGCGGAGAGCGCCCCATTGCGAGATGTATGTTTGAGATTGACGGTGATGACCCCGGTTTTGGATGCTATTCGAGAGGCCCAGGCTGAGGCTGTGCAGCCTGAGAGCCAGAAGAGGGAACGAGTTGTCGGGCTGGTACCGGAGTTCGTTACTGATAGCCGAGGTCTTATGACATTTTAGGGTCGGATTTGGGTACCCTCCGTGGGCGGGATGCGTACCATTTTGATGGAGGAGGCTCATCGATCGAAATTCTCGATCCATCCCAGGTCCACTAAGATGTTTTTGGACCTGAAAAAGGATTATTGGTGGCCCTGTATGAAGAGGGATGTCGCATGGTTTGTAGAGAGATGCTTGACCTGTCGCAGGGTTAAGGCCGAGCATCAGCGTCCACATTGTAAGTTGCAGCCATTAGAGATTCCCGAGTGGAAATGGGAACAGATTACCATGGACTTCATCACCAAATTGCCAAGAACCGCGAGGGGTGTCGATGCAATTTGGGTGATTGTGGATAGGTTGACAAAGAGTGCTCACTTCCTGGCCATCAGTGAGAGCTCTTCCACGGAGAAGTTGGCGGAGATGTACGTGAGAGAGGTGGTATCGCGGCATGGAGTGCTGATTTCAATTGTCTTAGATCGAGATGTACATTTCACTTCTAGATTCTGGAAGAAGTTTCATAAGGAATTGGGAACGAAACTGCATTTTAGTACTGCGTACCACCCCCAGACCGACGGGCATAGTGAACGGACGATTCAGACGCTCGAGGACATGCTCCGAGCATGTGTGTTGGATTTCGGCGGAAGTTCGGACACGTTTTTGCCCTTGGAAGAGTTCTCTTACAACAACAGCCATCATTCGAGCATTGGCATGCCGCCCTTTGAGCTGTTGTATGGGAGGAGGTGTCGGACCCCTATCTGCTGGGGAGAAGTAGGGCAGCCCGTGATGGGTAGTACCGAGATCGTGCTTCAGACGACAGATCAGATCTTGCAGGTCAGACAGAGGTTGTTGACTGCTCAGAATCGTCAGAAGAGTTATGCGGACCGACGCCGGTCCGAGCGTGAGTATTAGGTCGGCGACTTTGCGCTCCTGAAGGTCTCTTCTTGGAAAGGAGTGATTCGATTCAGGAAGAGGGGCAAGTTGGGGCACCGATATATTGGTCCTTTCAGGGTGGTCGCGAGGGTAGGCAGGGTAGCCTACCGTTTGGAGTTTCTAGCAGAGTTGGGTCATATTCGAAAGAGTGTAGCTGACGAGTCGGTAGTAGTGCCACTAGAAGATATTTAGGTGGATGCGAGCCTGAATTATTCTGAGAGACCAGTGGTGATCAGAGATTAGAAGATCAAGGTCCTGAGGAATAAAGAGGTGCCACTGGTGCAGGTCCAGTGGCAGCATCGGAAAGGGTCAGAGTTAACTTGGGAGCCGGAGCGTGAGATGCGTGAGCAGCATCCGGAGTTATTTGTAGAGTGAGACTTCGAGGGTGAAGTCTGATTCTAGTGGGGGGTACTTGTAACACCCGGATTCCCAGGTATTATTTTTATTCTTTTATTTTTGGGTGATGTGATGAGACACGACGAGTTGGAGTCTAAACTCACCGAGTAGGATCGCGGTTTTGCACGCGGGTTCGCGTCTGGACTCGACGAGTCCAAAAGTGGACTCGGCGAGTCCATGCTGTTTAATGAAACCCTAACTTCCAGGGTTTGAGACCTATTTAAAGGGGCTTATGGCCATCATTTGCGGCCACCAACCCCAGAGAGAAACCCTAAAGAGATCTTGAGCGTTTTGGGAGAGAAAGGAGGCAATTGTTAACCTTTGAAGCATTGTTTGGCAAGGCAAAGGGGATTCTAGCTAAGAGGAGGCAAGGGAGGTGGACATCCTTCGAATTTGTAGCTCAGAGCATCACTTTGGAGGTATATTTTGGCTCCCTTTTCTGTTGTTATGATGAACATGGTGGTTTAGGGTTTCTTGACCCTTTTGTTGGTTAGATTTGATGTCCATTTCGTCCGTATTTGTGATGAGGCTTGAAATGGGATACATATAGGTCCAGAGAAGCTTTATTCCTTAAGATTTATGAGGATTCATGGGATTTTTGACCAAGGGTAATGAGATATGGGGCTAAAACATCATATAGGAGCAAATAGATGTTGTTTGAGCATCAAGGTTTGGACTTTACGTGATTATCATGCTTGGGGAGGCCAGATCTATGATTGTATGGAACATATCTGACCTCAGAAGTGGGTTTGAGTTTATGCATGGCAAGAACTCGTAGAGTCTGAAGAACAGACTCGGCGAGTAGCATGAAGTTTGCCCGTAACCACTCAGTGAGTGGTCTTGTCGAGTTGAGGGAACGACTCAGTGAGTCAGGGTGAGTCGGGGGGACTGAGTCAAGCTGGAACTCGCCGACTTGTTCTTGAGACTCAGCGAGTTGAGTCGTGGTGGCCCTGCAATTCATGCGAGGTGGAACTTGTCGAGTCAGAGAAGTACTCAGCGTGTCAAGAGAGGATCCAAGAGAGTCAGTGGACACGTATAGACTCGCCGAGTCGCCCTAGTGCACTCGCCGAGTCCGGTCAAGGTTGACCGTTGACCTTGTTGACTTTTGGGGTTGAGTGCAGTTGTATTTATGAGTGTATTACTTTGTGTGATTAGGCGGAGGCTAGATCACATTTATTCCGAGACAAATATTTACTGAGACATCAAGGTGAGTCTTCTCACTATACATTACCTAGAGTGGTATATCGTGTAGACCAGAGGGTCTTATGTGTTATGTATGAGATTATGTGTTATGTGTTATGTGTATGTTGTATGTTGTTATAGACCGGACCGAAGGGTCCAACAATACAGACCGGGCCGAAGGGCCCAACGAGCTATGATCGAACCAGAGGGTCCAACAAGCTACGGGACTGGAGGGTCCTGCTGAGACATATCGGCCGGAGGGTCGTATTATAGCCTTGAGTGGCGTATGTGTTGTATGCGGTATATTGGTGAACTCACTAAGCATTTTTGCTTACAGTTGTTGTGTGATGTGTTTCAGGTACCAGTGATGAGCGCGGGAAGGCGCCGACATGATCCGTACACACTTGAGGAGTTCTATGTTTTGGATTCTGGGAAGATGTCTTTGTGATAAATACAATTGAAACAATATATTGATGTTATTTTTTGAAAAATGATTGTTTTGAAAATGAAAAATTTGTTTTGAAAATTTACGTTGTTACAAAGTTGCATCCCCGAAGTCTGCAACTTTTCTAGTGTCTTTTCCCAAAGAGCTTCCAGGAATTCCTCCAGAGTGTCGAGTCGAGTTTCACATCGACCAAATTCCAGGAGCTATCCTCGTAACCAAGCCTCGTATCGATTAGCGCCAACAGTAATGCAAGAGTTTTCCAGTCGGCTATGAGATCACAGGAATGATGTTTTCAAAACAGCATTCAGGACTCGATATGGTCACTACGAAGATGTAGTGATGCCCTTCGATCCAACCATTTTCTTTGATCATGTAGTAACCAAAGAAGGCATGTTACCTTCTGAAACATGTATCCAGAGGTACATAGAACTTTTCAAAATCCTCGTTAGGATCGATCCCGTGGCCTATAAACTCCGACTACCCTCAGAACATAGCAGCATCCATCCGGTATTTCACGTCACTGTCCTAAAGAAGTACCTACCCGATGAAACCATAGTAATCCCTTTGATGAAACCGAAATCAACGGAAGTCTGAACTTCATGGTAGAACCAATCAAAATCATAGATCAAAAGGTTAAACGTATGAAACAAGCCGTATTCCGATAAGTAAAAGGTTCCCCGAAATGCCATGCGAGAATCCGAATTCACTTGGAAGCGAGATGATCCAGTAGAACAGAAGTATCCGTACTCTCTTTCTAAATCCGTGAGTCGCATCTAAAGTTTGAATTTCGGGACGAAATTCCCTCTAACGGGGGGATAATGTGACAACCCGAAGTTCGTTTCGTCGTCGTAACCCGGTTCCGTCAATAAAGTCGTTACGTTCCAATTTTTTCGTTAACTTTGTTTTAATTTAATTTAATTGCGACTTCTATTTAGGTTTCATAAATGACGGGATACATTTTAAAACATTAAAATATTTTCTATTTTTATTTAGAAAATATTTAGTTTCATCTAAGTCGTAATTACGGTAAATTAATCGAGTGTGACCAAAAGCCTCGTCTATCGTCAGTATCGGGTAGAATTCTACATTGCCCCAAACTTTGAGCATATATAAAGTTGAGAGAGCCTCATTTGAAGCCTTTTTCACTCTCTCTCTACTTTCACTCTCTAAAACTCGAAATCAAGCCAAAATCATCCAAATCAAGCTCCAAATCATCAAGGTAACTATCCTAGCTCCTAGTATAACACCTTTGGCTTTCAAATTCGTGAAATATATGAGGAATAGGACTGTAAACATGTGTTTACGGTCTTGGATGGACATAGAACACCTTGAACTCATCATTTGGAGCATAAGCATGAGTTTACGGCCCAAGCACATGCTTGGACCGTAAACACCTTTTCATGGGGAGTAACCTCATTTTAAGGTGTTAGTTTCCAACAAGCTTCCATGAGAGTATAGAACCTTTTAATCCTTCAAGAAATGCACCAAATCATACACAAATGGGACAAGATGAGTTTACGGCCCAAGAACATTCTTGGACCGTAAACTCATCTCCTTAGACCTTAAACTCATCCAATGGGTGTTAAAGTGCCCTTAACACCTTGTATGGTTCAGAAATGGGTCTAGAACTTAGTATGCTTGACTTTCAGCCACCAAAACCCATGAATCTTGGAGAAACATGAGTTTACAGTTGTAAACTCATGTGTTTAAGATAGTAAACTCCCAAGAACATCTTCATAGACCGTAAACTACTTTTCCAAGCTCAATTCAAGGCCCAAACACTTCCTAAGCCATGGAATCAACCCTAGAACCTTCCTATGTGCATTGTAATGACCTAGGACCACCAAAACATCAAAGGATTGAGTGTGGGGGAGTTTATGACCGTAAACTCCTAGTTTACAGTCGTAAACTCCATTAAATGGTCCATATGTGAGTTTAATCCATTCCAATGCCCTAGATTTGATCCTAGCTAATTTTCCCAAGTGATATAAGGCCATTTAGCATCATAGAACACCCCACCATGAGTTTACGGCCGTAAACTCATGGGGAGAGGGTCGCTAGGGCCATAAACCCTCTTATGATTTTACTTTTAAGGAGTAAACTCCATATCCAAGCCTTATACGTCCTTAGATGTCACCCGGGTCACTCCAAATACTTATTTTGAAGTGATTTCGCGTCTTGGAGTGTATAATCTTATCTAATTAGTGATTCAAAGTCTAATTAGATAAATTTGTGTATCAATTCATATTACATAGGAACCTCACACGTTATCAAGCCCCGATCTGACACTTAGCATCCTAGACGACACATTCTTCGACTGGTGAGTTCATACCCCTACGCTTTTTCCGTGTTTTTCAATGTTTTCAGGGGGGAAATACAAGAAAAATATAAATGTTTTCAAAACCTAAAACTGATGTATTTCTATAAATATCTGGCTAACTTTTAGATATCTTTACCCCTTATGTATTATGTTGAGCATAAAGGATGTTTTATCGATTATAACTACATGGATTTCAGTAAAGGAAACAATCAAATCTATCAAATTATTATGGGAATAATTTGGGATCTTTAGTTCTTATTTAACGAGCACAGATATATGTAATGCTTTTAGATAGACTATGTCTGATTCAGTTTATCTCTGCTTAATTTAGAGTATATTGCCAGATAATTCCATTGTATTTAAGTGTTTTCACTGTATTATGTTTCAAAACGATTAGTATGTTTGATAACGTCTGAAAACACCATGAATAATTCAATACTAGCTTGTGAGATTCGTCATTACCCTTTGGTTTATCAGTAAATCCTCCCCGGATGTGTAACCAGAGTCTCCTGGAGGGAGAGCGTGGAATTTGTGAATAGATCTATTCGGGACCGACAATCCCACACCTAAACTGCTAGCTACAGTTAGGCGGGCACGCCTGGGGTGACAAATTCTGGATATCGTCCGACGTATGACGAATGTCAAGGAGGTCTCGGTGTCGCATTAGCATGGTTACCCGACTCACAATACGTATTAATCTAAGTTTATTAACGGATTTGATTTTATATCTATCTTTAATCTATAGTATCTATATCTAGTACGGGATGTTAATCCCATGGTTTTGAATCTATATCTTCTCTAATCTATGGTTTTACTGGATGGTATTCCCAGTGGTTTGAATCTATATCTTATCTAATCTATGGTTTTACTGGATGGTATTCCCAGTGGTTTGAATCTATATCTTATCTAATCTATGGTTTTACTGGATGGTATTCCCAGTGGTTTTGAATCTATATCTTATCTAATCTATGGTTTTACTGGATGGTATTCCCAGTGGATTTTTTTAAATATATGTAGTTTTACGTATTAAACTATCTACTGTTGTATCGAATGAAAGTATAGAACTTTAACTAAACTACACTTATAAGAAAATATGGGATTTTCTTGGATAACAAAATTTTTCGGAGAACCAAAGGAAACTTGTACATTTTTAGAAAACAAACATCTTATGAACTCACCAACTTTATGCTGATTTTCAAACTACTTGTATTCTCAGGTCCACATTAGACAGGTACCCGATGATCCTTTTGGCGAAGACGGAGTATGTAGAAGACACGTCTTTACTTTTGTTCATATGATATGTATATGTATAACGCATGTAACTGTTTGTTTTCAGAAAATGTAAATGAATCTATGTAATGTAAAGTTTTGTGTTTACTATGCTTACTATGTACATTGGTTGCGATATTCATGACGTCCTTCTGCCCGGAACGTTTCCGCCTTTGGTTTCAGGGTGTGACAAAAATCTCGTTTCAAACTGAAAAGAACCCAAATGTCAATGTGGTGACCTTAAGAAGTGGCAAACAAACCAGAGAAAGTAGTTCAAAGAAGAAGCCAAGGGATGAAGAAGAAGAAATAGAAGTTATTCCCGTTGAAGAATCTATAGTCAAGGACGATTCACAAGCCGGAATCCCAAGGAAGACTACCCCTCTAGTGACTCCAATAGCCACTCAACCGTCATTCCCTTCCCGAATTGAAACTTCAAACAAGAACATGGAGGAAAAAGAGATTTTGGACACCTTCCGAAAGGCGGAAGTAAATATTCCTTTACTAGATGCAATAAAAAATATTCCTAGAAATACAAAATTCTTGAAGGAGCTTTGCACCAACAAAAGAAAGTTGAAGGGAAATGTGAAGATCTCAACGAACTAAAATGCATCCGCTGTTTTACAAAGGAAGCTTCCACCTGAGTGCAAAGATCCTGGAATGTTTACGGTTCCTTGCAAGATTGGGGATGTCACTTTTAGTAGTGCCATGCTTGATCTTGGTGCTTCTGTTAATGGCATACCCTATTCAGTGTATGAATCTTTGAATGTTGGGCCTTTAAGTGAAACCGGTGTCATAATCTTTCTTGCGGATAAATCGAGAGTCTTCCCTAGAGGTGTTCTAGAATATGTTTTGGTGCAATTGAATCAATTGGTCTTTTCGGCGGATTTCTATGTAATCGATCTAGATGAGCAAGTATCCTCCAAATCGACTCTAATCTTACTTGGGAGGCCATTTTTTAAGACGACTAGGACAAATATCGATGTGTATGCGGGAAGTTTGACAATGGAGTTTGATGGTGAAACAATAATTTTTAATATTTATGATGTCATTAGATATCGTAGTGATGTTTCATCTTTGTACTTTGTTGATGTTGTTGAGCCAATAACCCAAGAATTTTTCGAGTTGTCTAATAGCGACGTGTTGGAAATGGTTTTGAGCAAAGGCTTTGATTGTGGGAAGCTAGCCGAACAATCAAAGCGTTATTCTTTAGATCCGGAGATTGAGAAGTTGGTCAATAATTTAGAGGCGAAGAAATCTAAAAGATTTGATGTCAAGCAAAATGAGTTGCCCCCGACCAACACGAAGTTGTCGCCATCCTTTATTCTAATGGGTTTTGTGCATAACATCAATCCTGTGGTGTTCATGCAACCCTAATTGCTTGGATCCAGTTTTTCTACTTTGAACATGCAATTAACTTCCAAAACTTATAAACCCTAGATCTAGTATACAACTAATCAAATTAACATACTAATAGGGTTTAGATCTTAACTTTGATTGTTATATAGCAATAACAATCAATCCTTAGCTTCAGAAAGCTTAATGCCTCAAATGTTGCACCTCTAATGGAGTCACAAACACCACTAAGCAACAAGATGAAGAAGAGAAGAGAGGGGAGGCACCAAAAACGTCTAGAAACCCTAATCTAAATGTTAGCTACGTTTTTGGTGCCTAAGGGCTCCTTATATACTTAGGCAATTAGGGTTATATAATAAAGAAACCCTAATTTGACTGCTTAAGCCCTATGCAGCCCATGGAATCCTCCTTTAGAAGCCTTGGACGACTTCTAATGGGTTTCCCCCATGGAATTCGTCCACTCCACCTTCTATGGAGTCCATAAGCCCATCCATGTAATTATCCTTTAATTACATAAGAAGTCCCTCAAGTTTAATTAATCTTTTTTAGTCACAAAATTAATTCTTAATTAATTCTTGACTAATATTAATTAAACATTATGATTTCTCCTTTAATATATTATTCTTATAATTGGAATGAAAATGTAAAGTTTGAAGATCATTGGAAGTTGTGTGATAATAGTTTTTCTATTTTTCTTAGTTAAAAGAACTTTGAATGTGTTAAAATGCTCCACAATTAATAATACAAAAATCTGGAAACTACTACCTAAATTTTGTCTTTAGACTACATGAGTTATAAAGTTCCAACATTCCAGAAAATTAGTTACCAAGTAATTAAAACCAAACTTTTAGAGTAAAATTGGCATTTCTCTATACGTAGAATTTAGTATATTATTATTAGATTTTTTACATAGAAACTCACTAGTGTGTGTTGTTATCATAGGATCCCGATAGTAAGACGTTTTGGTGTATCCTGAGGCATCAGTTGCACCTTTTGGAGCATTGTGAGTATTCACAGCCCCTATTTTTGGTTTTACGTTTTGTAGAAAAGCATGTCGAAAATTATTTATTGATCGTTATATTTAATTTAACTTGTATCAAAATTGGTTGCTATGTTTGCTAGGTATGTGTTTGCAAATGTTGATTCATGAGACCTATATTGCACTAAGTCCCTGGAATATTTCACACAACTCATTAACTCTTCTAATCCTATTATCATTATGGATAGCGCTATTAGGAGGTAGACAACTCCTCACTTGCACATTTTGCAGAGTGCATTTTACCATATTTCTCCTTATGTTAGCGATAGACATAGTGTTAAAGAGCGTATTCGGTCATTAGGCTTGGCTTGTGAACTCATGGTTTGATCATTATGCACATACAGACATTGTTTCTCTTGTTGGAAATGAGCTTTATTTCTCATGATAATAAGAAACTATGTTGCTCATTTTAGCAACAAACTTTGCTTCTCATGTTAGCAACGAACTTTGTACCTCATGTTAGCAATGAACTACTATTTCATGGAAACTTATTTACTCATTTTAGCAATGCACTTTCATTTATGGAAACTTTTATCAAAACTTTGATTATGATTCCTAAAACCACTAGTTTTGTAAATATGTGAACTCACCAACTATGTCCATAGTTGACGCTCGTTTTACATGCTATTTTAGGGAATAATTAGAAAGTGGTTGTAAATATTCATCATAAAGCATGTTGCATCAAGTGGAAAATGTTATTTGTTTTTTTTTTTAACTTTTGAAAAATGATGTTTTGGAGACTTGTCATTGATGTGTTTAAACTTGGATTGTAAACTATAAATGTTTTTATTATGGTGATTGTTGGGTCAAAAATATGGTTTATACTTTACTTTTCTAGGCATTGTGTTTTCAGTCATGTAATATGTATTTGTGGTTTTGTTCACGGGCCAGGTAGGTGTTTACGGCCGTGAACCCATTTGCAACCAATATTCCATATATATATATATATATATATATATATATATATATATATATATATATATATATATATAGTGTTAGTGGTGATAAGGGGACGAGAGGAGCATAAGTATATGTAAGTGTGTGAATCTTGTGTAAGGCAACTTCATTCATATCATCAATTCAAACAAGATTCATATTATTCTTCTTCTCATTCTCTTGTATTTTGATTTGACTTCATCTACTTGATTGGGATTCCGCACCGTCAAGCGGATTCGATTGATACTCAAGCTGATTTCGAACTTACAATTGGTATTAGAGCTTGGATTGTATCAATCATTTTGGTCAGATCTAGAGCATATTTGATCTTATTTTTGAAGGATTTCTGCATTTTCTGATAGATCATGGCAAAATAGGGGGTTTGTTCTTTGCATTTTTCATAAAAACGAGTTTTGGATCAAGTTTTGGAGCAAAAAGGGTGAAAAACTTTTCGTAACTAAAGCAGTGTTCACGGCCTGGAAGAAGGGTTCACGGCCTCTGAAGGGTTCACGGCCTGAAGTTCGTTTACGACCCACGAGAGTTTGCGGTCTTCGGTGGTTTGTGGTGCATGGTTCGTTTACGACCGAGAAGTGTGTGCGGTCCGAGGTCTCGCACATTCACAATTCAGCTTCGTTTGCGGTCCTCGGCCAGCAGCCTTGTGTGCGCAGATTCCCTCAGCAAAGTCCTCTTATTAAAAAAAAGATTGGGGTGGAGGAGGATCGAACCCGGGTCTCCTCCCTACTCAACCAACACGCCTTCCAGTTGATCTAACATGCCACATGCTTCATTACTTCCAAATTTAATTCAAAAGGATTCTTTCTCGGTTCTTAATTTCGAAATATTGTCATTTTCAGTCCAAAATTCAGTTTTTATTTTTTTAATGTTCCATTTTCAACCCATGTTTGTAACTTACAATTTTTTACTTTCTAAATTGACTTTTGACCTAAAATTTTGATTTTGACTTTCAAGTTTGACCTTTGACTTTAAACTTTGACTTTCTCGTTTAACCTTCAAATTTTAAGTCAAAGAGCAATTTTTGGTAAATAAAGAGCTCTTCAAGCATCCCGATTAATGAAGTTTCATGTACTCCATCTTGTGAAGCTACGATTAAATTTCTTCGCGAACAAATTGATTTGCTAAAAAGGGAAAAACATGACCTAAAATATGAGGGGTACCAACTTATGAAAGGCCAGAAATCATTAAAAGAACAACTAGAGGCCAAGACTAGTGATTTTAATAAACTGTAGGAGGATTATAGTAACAAATGCGTAAATTATAAATATGTTAAGAAGCAGCTTGCCACTGTAACTGCCAAACTTGAAGCATTAAAAGCAAATATAAAGATGTTGAATTCACCTTTAAGAAGTTTGATGTATCAAGTTAGGTAGTTGTGTCCATGATTGAAAATTGTTTGAAATTTAAAGATAACCAACAAAAGGGTCTGGGGTTTAAAAGTGTTCCTCCTCCTTTCAATCATGCCTACACTTTCACCCCTCCGACTAAGGAAGAAATTGAAAACAAAGCACACCTTCAGTATGGCCAACCCGCTGTTAAGACTGGACAATCTGAGCCAACTGACGGTGTCAAGGTAAAGAATACTCATGCATCTACTTCATGTGTAGGTAAAGTAGCGGAAGATGAGAACAAAGAGAACACTATTGAACAAAACAATGTCACCTTGAAATCTGAACGTGTTGCTTCTAACTCAGTCACTCCTAACAAACCTGTTGTTAAGAAATACAGGCCACCAAAACCACCAAAACCGACGGCTTGCTGCAAGTGTGCTTGTGGGAACAATCAGAGACAAGGCAAGAACATGCCACTAGGGTAGGAAGAAACAACTCTCCAGTGAAGAAAAATACTTGCTTTCATTGTGGAACACCTGGACACATTGCTAGAGATTGTCCTACTATGCACAAGGATGGCAAAATGCGCCAAGAGGGAGATACTTCAAATGAAACCCTTCTAGGCCACGTGTAAACAATGGCGACTGGAATGCCACGAAGGGCAAGAATTCAACTCCCAAGGCCAGGAATCAAAATCCCAAGGTCAAGAAGGGAATGCCAGCAAAGAAATCCAATCCAAGAGATGCTCCAGTGAAATCAAGATCGGTTACGTCAAAGTCATCTCAACGGCCTACATCAAGCTCAAAAGCAAGTGCCGAGGCACCCATCCGCTCACACAAGAAATGGGTTAAACCCAACTACAGATGGGTACCAAAGGTTCAATCTCCCTAGTCTTCTAATGATTCTAATATTTGTTCATCTTCTATTTGTGATAAGCAGGACATGTCATGGGAGAGAGTAACTTGCGTAGACGGTAGTGGTCAACCCAGTTTCAAAATGGACTGGGTTCCAATGACCAACTAATCTCGCTCTGTGTCGGAGCAGCTATGGAGGCATATCATCAGACTTCAATTTATTGATAGTGGCTATTCCAGGAATAGGATAGGAGGCATCTCTCAACTGTACAACACTCAGAACTTTGTTTGAGAGTATGTGTCCTTTGCGGGAAAGGAAGAAAGGAAGGGATCACACATGGGGTTAGTGCTTAATGACAAGAAGAATTTTCGGATCTTGTTATGAGATTATGCGTGCTTCTCTTAGACCTTCTGGATGCAAATTCAATCGGTGAATTACGGTTTGAATTTTCTTCTCTATACTCTTGAGTTTATCTTAAACTGAATCATTTTGAAGACAATTATGTTCTTTCATATAGTTTTTCTTTAGTAGGTATTGTTTGGGAGGTGATACCAAGATAAAGTGATAACAGGCAGTCTAAACCAGTGTATGGTACTAAATCTGAATTGTCTAGACACTGTGTTCAATGTGCTGGTAGGTACGAAGGATATGACAGTGTGGATTTAGATAGGATTGTTTGGACTGACCATACGACGCTCGGGTAGATTGAGCAGTGAGATAAACATGGGAACCCATGGGATACACTAAATTAATATGCATGTAGAACAGTGGTTCGAATTTTCCTTGATGTATGAACTTATGTCCTTAATTTTGGTTCTGATAGGTCGACTGGGATGTTCTGATAAAGTAGATTTTTAGGAAATTATTTTCTTGTTTTCTATCTGTCAGTCATATGTTGCTTCCTCTGCGTGATTGGAAGAGATCCGACTGGGAATGCAACATATGCAACTCTATTTCGACGCCTACCTTATCTATGAACCTATTTCTATCTATAGCCATATGTTTTCCCCTCTGCGTGATCGAAAGATCCGACCTGGGACACAACATATGCACCCTACTATCTCTATAACCTTATATCTCTGTTAGTCATATGTTCTCCCCTCTGCGTGATTGAAAGAGATCCGACCTGGGACACAACATGTTGGGTCAAAATATGGTTTATACTTTACTTTTCTAGGCAGTTGTATTTTTCTGTAATATTTGTGAATTTATGGTCTAGTTTACGGCTGAGTTGCCGTAAACACCTTACGGTCGTAAACTCATTTACAGCCCATGTGTTATCCGGCCCATATTCCAAGTATAAATAGAGGTGTTAGGGTGAGGAGTAGAGATTGATGAACCCTAGAGAGTTTACGGCCAAAGAAACAGAAGAACTATTGTGTGTTAGTGTGTGTGTGTGTGTATGTGAATCTCTTGTATCCGGATCATCATTCTATTCATTAATACATTGAGATTCATCATCTTCTTCTTCTTCTCTCTATTTGATCTGACATCATCCGTTTGATTGGGATTCCGCACCATCAAACAGATCTGATTGATACACAAGCAGATTAGGGACTTATAATTGGTATTAGAGCTTGGTTGTATCAGCCAATTTTGTCAGATTTGGAGCATTATTTGATCTTATTTTCGAAATATTTTTGCGTTTTTGGATAGATCTCGTAAAAATAAAGGGGGTTTGTTCTTCGTGTTTTTCATAAAAAAGGGTTTTTGATCGAGTTTTGGGGCTTCAAAGTCGAAAAATCGGTGTTTTTGGTCGTAATCAGCGAGGGGGTGGCGGCCAGCAGCTAAGGTTTCCGAAGTGTGTGCGGCTAGTGTTTGCGGTCTAAGGAGTTCACGGCCTCGGAGTTTACGGCCGGTCCAAGGTTGCAGTCAGCAGCGTGTCCGAAGTTCGCGGCCAGAAGGAATCCTCGCAACAGCAGCCTCGGTTGCAGTCAGCAGCGTGTTCGGAGTTGATCGTCAAACCTCCTCGCATCAGCCTCCTCGCCTCGCCCCTTCAAATAAAAAGAGGGGAGCGACTTTTGAGTGGCCAGGAATCGAACTCACGACCTCCCATTCATCAACCAGCGCCTTAACCAACTCCTCTAGCATCACCTTTGTTCCTTTCCTCCGCATTCTTTACTCAAAAACACTCTATTTCGGTTCCAAGTTTCGCAAAATTGTCATTTTTAGCCCAAAAATTAAATTTCTTTTAATCTTAAATTCCTTTCTCATCCAAAATTTAAAAAAAAAATTAAATTATTATTTTTTTATATAATAATTTTTAAATTCCTTTTTCATCTTAAAATAATAATAATAATAATACTAAAAAAATAGTTTTTAATTTTTGACTTTTGTCTTCAAAAATTTACTTTGACTTTCAAGTTTGACCTTTGACTTTAATTTTTGACTTTTGAGTTTGACTTTTCAAGTTTTACTTTTGAGTTTGACTTTTTAAATTTGACTTTTAAGGTCGACTTTTGAGGTTTATAATCAAAGGGTTTGACTTTTAAGTTTGATTTTGGTTTTTAGTTGTGCTTTTTAATTGATTTTAAGTTCTACGAGGGAGTTGAAACATGAAAGAGAATCGTCAGGATATGTTAAGACAAAATTTCAACATTTTCGATTATATCCCTGGAGAAACCCTCAAAACTCAGTTGCAGCGATTTACTACACTTATTACCGAGATGAATATAGCTGGGATCTTCTTGTCTAAATCTGAGATAAACAAAAGGCTATTGAATTCACTTCCAAAATCGTGGGATATGAACATGGCTATCATCAAGAAGGCAAAAGATCTCAATCATCTTAGTCTTGTTGATGTAATTCAAGAACTTGATGCTTTGAAGTGTAGAGAAACAATGAGTTCTGAAAACATTCCGGTCACTGAAGTTACATGTACTCCAGCTTGTGAAGCCACGATTAAATTTCTTCGGGATCAAATTGATTTATTTAAAAGAGAAGTTGAGGACCTGAGATATGAAGGATAACAACTCAGGAAAGGACAGAAACCCCTAAAGGCTGAGTTGGAAGCTAAAACCAAGGACTTTAGGAAACTTCAGGAAGAGTATAGCAGCAAGTGTGAAAATTATGATTATGTTAAGAGACAACTTGCTGCTGTAACTAAAGAACTTGACACGTTAAAATTAAGTGTGGAAAAACTGATGTCAGTTTCAAAAATTATACTGCGTCAAGTCAGATAGTCGAGTCCTTATATGAGACCTATTTAAAATTCAAAGAAAATCAAAGCAAGGGTCTAGGGTATGATAGTGTTCCTCCTCCTTTCAATCATAACTACACATCCATCCACATGACAAAGAAAGAAATTGATAGGGAGGCACATCTTCAATATGGAAAACGAGTTGGATTTGTGTCAGGAGGAGTTATTAATATTGAAGATACTAATGTTGCTACTTCTTGTGCAGGCAAAGTAACAGAAGATGTGAACAAGGAGAAAACCATTGAACAATCCAACATCTCCTTGAACTCAAAATCTGTTGCTTCGAATTCTGTTACTCCTAACAAACTTGCCGTTGAGAAATATAGGCCTCCAATTCCAACGCAACGCAATGCTTGTTGCAAGTGTGCATGTGGGAACAACAAGAAACGAGGAAAGGGAACGCCACCAGGGGCAGGAAGAAATAACTTCACAGTGAAGAAAAAGACTTGTTTTCATTGTGGAACACATGGACACATTGCCAGAAATTGTCCTAATCGCGCGTATGTTTCCTACTATGCACAAGGATGGCAAAACGCGCCAAGAGGGAGATACTGCAAAAGAAACCCCTCAAGGTCACGTTCAGACAATGGTGACTGGAATGCGCACAAGGCCAAGAATCAAACCCACAAGGCAAAGAATCCGAATCCCAAGGGCAAGAAGGGAATGCAGGCCCATAAGTCTAGTTCAAGAGATAATCCTATGAAACCTAGACTGGCTAGGTCAAAGTCATCTCGGCAGCTGGCTTCAAGTTCAAAAGCAAGTACCGAGCCACCCATCAGATCGAAAAAGAAATGGGTTAAACCCAACTACAAATGGGTTCCGAAGGCTCAAATTCCCAAATCAACTAACGACTCTAATATTTCTACATCTTATGTTTGTGATAAGCAGGACATGTCATGGGAGAGAGTACTATGCATTGATGACAAAGGTCGGCCCGATTTCAAAATGAACTGGGTTCCAAAGACCAACTGATCCCGCTCTGTGTCGGAGCAGCTATGGAGGCATATCATCAGACTTTGGTTTGTTGGTAGTGGCTATTCCTGGCACTTGATAAGGGACATCTCTCAACTATACAACATTCAGACTTTTGTTTGGGAGTATGTGTCCTTTGCAGGAAAGGAAGAAAGGAAGAGATCACTCATGGGGTTAGTGCTTAATGATATGAAGAATTTTCGGATCTGTTCTGCGATTATGCGTGCTGTTTTCAGACCTTTTGGATGCAGATTCAATCGGTGAATTACGGTTTGCGTTTTCTTCTCTATACTCCTAAGTTTTTCTTAAGCTGATTCGCTTTGAAGACTAATTTTTGTTTTAGAATAGTTTAAATTTGCGCATTTACTTTCGTTTCTCTCCTATGCACAAATTTAGGGGGAGAAATAAAAACAAAACAAAAATTAGAAAAGTTTCAAAAATCCAAAAACATTACAAAATCGAAAAAAATCAAAAATATGGTGTTAACGGAATGTGCTTGCAGGAGATGTTTTGGGAAGTGATATTATCAAGTGATAACAGGCAATCTGATTCTGCGTAACGTACCCAAAGTTGAAGGGTCTATGCTCTGGTTTGATGCGTTGGTAGGCACGAAATTTTTTAAAATGGACATGACTAGGCAGAGCTGAACTTAGGAAATTTATAGACTTGACAAATCTTGACCTAGTTAGATCCATTCAGCCTGACAATACGACGCTCGGATAGGTTGAGCAGGGAGATATATATGGGAATATACTCGTCACATTAATTGAACCAGTACTTGGAACCGTGGTTTAACTTTTCCTCGATGTGCGGATTCTGTCCTTAATTCCGGTTGGATGGGGCGACTGGTAAATTCTGATAAATTAGGTCTGTAGAATATCATTTTCTTTCTTTCCGTCTGTTAGTCATATGTTGTCTCCTTTGCACGACTTCTAATCCGACCTGGTACACAACATATGCAACTCTATTTCTCTGCAGGCCATATATATATATATATATATATATATATATATATATATATATATATATATATATATATATATATATATATGAAATACTTCTTATCTGTTAGCCATATGTTGTCTCCTTTGCGTGACTTCTAATCCCACCTGGTACACAGCATATGCAACCTTCTTCTTCTCAACCCCTCTAAAGTAGTTAGCATTAGAATTATGAATCTCTTCTCTCTCTGAATGGTTGTCTGCTCACCCGGTGTAAGGAGTACTCTGGAAGTTCTTGATGGCTAGGGCATATTAGGAAGCGGGAAACACGTTCCAGTACACTTAAAATTGAACTGATACAGATTGTCTGTAGATCTCGCTGCTCAATTTAGGTGGACAACAATATCCCTGGTGGTCGTCAGATGAATGGACCTTAAGATATAGTATCTAAGGAATTAGGATTAGATATAAATTTTAGGATTTTAAGTTCACCCTGTCTTGTTACAAATAGTATGTCCTAAATCTGTCATAATTTTTCGTGTTTAAGTGGGCCACAATACCGACGATCGACCAGACAAAGATGTGAATATGGAAGGTACCGACAAGTGGATAAAGGCTGTCTAAAAAACTTTGATCCCAAATCACTCTTAAAGTTAGATATCATTTTTATTTTTGTTAAATTTGTCAGAGTTTCTTCTAATTTAAATATTAGGGGAGAATTAAAAGTTAAAAATATTAAAAAAAAATTCAAAAATCAAAGAAAAATCAAAAAATTTAAAAATCCAAAAATAGTGTTATTTCTATTTTATTTCTTGTTCTGAAAAATCAAAAATCCAAAAATATTTTTGTTTCTATTTTAATTTGTGTGCTAAGTTTTCTTTTAGTTTTGTTTTTGTCTTGAATAGTGATTTTAGGTATAGATAAGACTCATGGAGTTTGTGTTGAAGATTTCTAAGCCAGAGCCTCGTCCGTGAGCATCGAAGAATTCGCATTCAAAGGAGCAAGAAATGAAGATTATTCTTTCAACATTCAATCCTTCAACCCCAGAAGCAAGGTGAAGCTGCAACTGAAGATTATGTGACGGATTGCATTGAAGCCTCCTCAATCAGTCTGCTGCTATCGTTGTACCTGTTGAAGTGATCCAGAAGATTTGTTCTCTCTGATGTTCTCTCTGAAGATTCTCAAGCTGAAAGCACTATCTTTCAAGAATCAGTTCGTCAAGCCTCCTCACCCGATGTGCGTTCAAGGCCAAATTCTGAAAAAATGCCCAACTGCTCAACATGAAGTCATTCATTGAAGATAAATGCTGAAACCAATTTCTCATTGAAGATTAACAAGAAAAGCTAGCTACTTTTTAGGGGGAACTTGTTGGGTCATTAAGAAAAGAAAGCTATAAAGCAAGGGGAGATTGTTGGGTCAAAATATGGTTTATACTTTACTTTTCTTGGTAGTTGTATTTTTCTGTAATATTTGTGAATTTATGGTCTAGTTTACGGCTGAGTTTACGGCCGTAAACACCTTACGGCCGTAAACTCATTTACGGCCCATGTGTTATCCGGCCCATATTCCAAGTATAAATAGAGGTGTTAGGGTGAGGAGTAGAGATTGATGAACCCTAGAGAGTTTACGGCCAGAGAGACAGAAGAACTATTGTGTGTTAGTGTGTGTGTGTGAATCTCTTGTATCCGGATCATCATTCTATTCATTAATACATTGAGATTCATCATCATCTTCTTCTTCTCTTCTATTTGATCTGACATCATCCGTTTGATTGGGATTCCGCACCATCAAACAGATCTGATTGATACACAGGCAGATTAGGGACTTACACAACATATGCATCTATCTCTAAATCCAACTTCCCCCTTAATAATTGTTTACTCACCTAAAGTAAGGAGTCCTTAGGAAGTTCTTGATAACTAGGGTATATTGGGAAGTGGGGAATACGTTCTAGTGCAACTAAAATTGAATCATTTAGAGGTTTTCTATAGATCTCGCTGCTTGATTTAAGTGGACAACAGTACCAGTCGTCGTCGTCAGCTAAATGGTTTATTTAGAAAAGCTTGTCGATATCCTACGTGTTTAAGTGGACCAGATCTATTCATGAAGGTGAACGTACTGACAAACAAAGTTAAGACTGTCTCACAACTTTGATCCCAAATTAGTCTTAAATTTAGCTATTATTTTTGTTTTTGTTAAATTTGTTCATAGTTTTGCTATATGCACAAATTTTAAGGGAGAGAATTAAGAATTTTAAAAAATTTCAAAAAAAATCAGAAAATCTAAATCCAAAAATAGTGTTATTTCCGTTTTATTTCTTTTTCAAAAATTTCAAAAAAAATCCAAAAAATATTTTTGTTTCTGTTTTATTTTTTTCAAAAAATATGAAAAATACAAAAATATTGTGTGTTGAGCTTTTTTTTTTTATCTCAAATTTTTTTTGTCTTGAAAAGTGAATTCAGATGTAGATGAGACTCATAGATACTGTATCGAGATTTTTTGAGCCAAGGTTTCACCCGTGATCATCGAAGAATTCTCATTCGAAGGAACAAGGAATAAAGATTATTCTTTCAACATTTAATCTTTCAACCCCAGAAGCAAGGTGAAGCTATACTAGAAGATTATGTGACAGATTTAATTAAAGTCTCCTTAATCAATTTTATGCTATCTTGAACCTGCTGAAGTGATCCAGAAGATTCGTTCTCTATGATGTTCTCTCTAAAGATTATCAAGCTAAAAGTGTTATCTTTCAAGAATCAGTACATCAAGCCTCCTCACCCAATGTGCGTTCAGTGACAAATTCTGAAGATAATCCTAACTGCTCAAGATGACGTCATTTATTGAAGATTCATCAAGTTCATCTTGAAGCTATGAAGAAATCGAAGACAAAAGCTGAAGCCAAGCTCCAAATGAAAATTGACAAGGAAAGCCAGCTATATTTTTAGGGGCAGTTTGTTGGGTCAATTAGAAAAGAAACCTATAAACCAAGGGGGAGATGACTGGGTCAAATATATGGTTTATACTTTACTTTTTTAGGCAATTGGGTTTTCATTCATGTAATATGTATTTGTGGTTTTGTTCACGGCCCAGGTGGGTGTTTACGACCATGAATTGGTTTGCGAACGTGAACCCATTTCTTACCCATATTTCATATATATATATATATATATATATATATATATATATATATATATATATATATATATATATATATATATATATATATATATATATATATAGTGTTAGTGGTGAGAAGGGGACGAGAGGAGCATAAGTGTGTGTAAGTGTGTGAATCTTGCTTCAGGGAACTTCATTCATATCATCAGTTCAAATAAGATTCATATTATTCTTCTACTCCTTCTCTTGTGTTTTGATCTGACATCATCCACTTGATTGGGATTCCACACCATCAAGCGGTTCTGATTGATACTCAAGCTGATTTGGGACTTAAAGTGATGTATCTTTATCTTTTGCTATGAAACCGTTATTGTTGTTGTACCTCATGTTTCCATTTGAGTGGCATGTGACAGAAATGGTATTAGAGCCAAAGGTTATGGAGAACATCAGTCTTCTTTTAGAAGACCAAAACTACAATCAAAACATATAAATTTTGAAACATCAAATGTATTTTAGTATAATTAGGTCAGGGATTGTATTAATTGACCACAATTAAACATAGCCTGATCACCTATGTTTAATAAAGGAAAGGTTTAGGCAAGACTTGAACTAATTATAATAGGATTATGTTTGAACTAACTTCCACAAAAGATTATTTTACTTCAAATTGAATAAGGAAAATTTTGGTGTCTGTAAGCATTGCAAATTATAGGCATTCATTATTATGCATGTTGTAGCTCGTTACGCTTACGTCACAGTCAACTATGTCAAAGTCGTCACCATGTCACCGCCCAACTTCGACCGACGAGTCTGGCTATGTTACCATTATCCTTCGATGTGACCCACCAGTCTCTCCAGCCTCAAAGAACATAGGAGACATGAGAGATACATTGGAGACTTCAAGCAACATTGTTCCAAGCCAGCAGCATGAGACATCATCTACATCGGTGCTCCCACCGCCACCACTCTACGTGCTTCGTATACGGTAGACGGTAAGGAAGAGTGTTCCTATGCCTAGAAGCATGACATCCAGTACAGTAGGACTTGGCACCACATGATCTAGCGTAGCGGCTCCCATTAGGACATGACATCACATGATATGACCGAGAGTACCTCCACCATATGTTATTGGAATACCTGTTCATCGGACAGGTCTGTCTGAAGAGGAGTCGAGGAAGATCCAGTGGATGGCAGCCGACCTACATGAAAGTCAGGCGGTGATCGCGGGACGGTAGGAGACATTATATGAACTGATTATAGGAATGGATATCCTGAATCAGTATGCAGTAAATGCTATCCCAACTACCAAAACTGCAGAGAGAGCTACGGGTCACTTGTAGACTGCATGCTATATGTTTGGATGACTGTTAGTGATCATGATGATGATGTTTCTCGTGATGACGGTGATCCGTGTTTGGTTCTGATTTCCATATTGTATTTTATCATGTATTGAAAACCCATGAAGGATGTCTTTTGGAGGAAAACTATAACCTTATTTTTGTAATGACATATTGTTTTGATATTAAAAACTATTTCACATGATTATGGAAAAGATTATGTTATATATATATATATATATATATATATATATATATATATATATATATATATATGATGATGTGAAATCAAACCCTAAAAAATTTCTTTTAGCCAATGACTGAATAAAAGATATTTTGTGGAGTCTCCAATCTATATGCATAGTGTTGAGTCCATTTGTGTTGCGTCTTGGTCTTTATGTTTTGTATCCAGATTGGGCCTGTCCATCCATGATTATCTAAGTAGGATTATAGTATAAATATGCAAGCATGTATGCGTATTTCGCAGTTAATTAATTGCGTTGATTATTTTGTAACCCTAAACACCTCTGCAATCGAAGTTCTTAATCGAGCTCTTCTGAGGTGTTAAAGTGTTAATCATACGACATATTCAAAGCCATACACGTGTTCATATTGACGTTCGTAATTGTTTTCCTGCATAGAATCTAACGATCCTGAAAGAACTTTGTTCTATCAATTGGTATCAGAGCAGGAGACTGTGTGATCAATACACATTCCTTCTATATTCAGAATTCCTTAGGGTTTCCGGTTTTATTGTATCAATAGAATCCGTCTTCGTTGTTTTAACGACAACTTTGTTTACGATAAAACCCTAATCTTAAGTTTACAGGTTTGATTCTAGAAGCTCACCATGTCTCACGAAGATTTGCAAACAAATCCCATCAACATCTCAAACAGCATTGGATCTACCACTAGGATACCCATACTCTACACTCAAGACTATGAAGTACGGGCGCATCACTTTGAAGACTACATGGTTGGATCTTAAGATAATGGCTATCGCATCCGGGAAGCCATCATAGTTGGACCATTTGTTCATTCGGGAACAAGCACGACAGTCAAGACCCAAAAGGAATATAACAAGTTGGTGGCGGATGAACAGAAGATGCCACAGGATGAGAAAGACAAGCTACTGTGTAACGTGAAGGCCATGAGAATGATAAGATTCGCCTTGCAATCCAAAACTTTTCGGTTATTTAGTTCATGCACAATAGCCAATGAAATCTGGGATAGGTTGAAAGAACTCTATTCAACTGATGAAGACTTGGAACACTCCATTCAAATCTTGCTGCTGTTAGAATTTGGAGTTTTCGAACAGAAACCAGAGGAGAAACTCATACAAACTTTTGATCGGTTCAATCATCTCCTAAGTAAGATGATCAAGAATGGAATAGAAAGAAAGTTGATTGCGCAGAAGGTGACTTTCATGAACGAGTTGAGACTGGAATGGATGGCTGTGGTTTCTACTGTGAAAGCGCATGAACAGTTTAAGTCTTACTCGCTAGCGAAACTTATGGGAATACTTCAGTCCCATGAAAGTGTTGTGACCAAAGAAGTGAAAGTGGTTTCTGGTGTGGGATTGCTAGCTCTTGTCTCAAAAGGAAAAAGTATTGTTGAAGAAGAAGAAGAGTTTGATTTTTCTGAGTGTGACCTTACAAGAGAGGAGTATGCTATGATGGTCACTAATCCAAAGAAGTTTGCAAGGAGAACATTTCCCGTTAACAAGAGCCGAAACTGGAAGGGAAATTACAGCTCTGAGAAAGTGAAGGATGAAACAAAAATTTCCTCTCAAAAGGATGAAGATGAGAAGGAGAGCAAGCATGCAGGAGACTCAGGATACGACTGCAATTACTGTCACGGCAAGAACCACTTTGCCAAAGATTGCATGTTAAGGAAAATGTCTGAGAAAAGAGATGGTGAAGATGACGAGGCATACTATATGCGCAAGTTGGAAGAGATCAAGAAAAAGAAGGCGACTAACAGTTCTATGAATGTCTTGATTTTGTAGGAAAATGCTGATGAAGACGAGTTCGGTGGCGTTGGGGTCTGGTCAACCGACTCTGAAGATGAAGAGGTGAGAAAGCCCACTCATGGAAAGGCATATGTGGCAAAGGAAGAAGGTTCTGCTGGAAAGTGTTTAATTGTCACAGCCGGTTCATCAACCGAAAGTGCAAGTGAGGAATCGAACCTGACTAAAAACAAGTGTTTTGCAGCAAAGCCTGTCAGTGAGAAGATCAACGACCGCGATCGGTTGATTAAAAAGGTACAATCCATCCTAGAATCGCTTAAATAAATTAAAACTTAAATTTTCTAACTTAAGTGGTAGTCTCATACAAACTTACTTAGTGAATTCTAACCTAACCGACCAACTCGGCAGGGTGTCTTCAAAAAGTGAGGAGAGAAGGATATGGATTGAGCTGAAGGAGGCGGAGTTAATTAGGGCTAGGGATGAAAGTATTTATTTGCAAAGAGACAATCTAAAGTTTTTGAAACAAAGGAATGTTTTTTGTTTAATTGCTAAGCGTTTATATACTAATATTGCTCAATTGCATTTAAGTTGTGAGATAGGAAAGAAAATTCATAAGATGATCTTTCCCTTTCTTGAATTTAAGGAAGATGAGGTCATAGCAAAATGTGAATCGGTAGTGTCATCAGAAGAGACATCCATGTCTTATAAAATTGGACTGGACAAGATAGAATCCTTCATTGATTCTAAGGAACACAAATGTATGCTAAAAGACATTTTAGATGAAAATGATAGGCTGAAAATTAAGTCAGATACTATTAGATCTTTTGACTTGTCTAATGCCAAATTAACTTCAGAAAATAAAATGAAATTAGAAAACACGTCTGAATTTGATGAGGAAAGTGAGATGAGTGAAATCTCAGTAGAAGATGTGGTTGATTGCTCTGAGTTTATGAAGAGCGAAACCGAGAATAAGAAACCCCTAATTTCTGAAAATTTGGTTGAATTCGCTCACCTATCAAAAGACAAGAAATAGAAACTCAACGAAAAAGCTATGGTTTATCAAAAGGTACAAACTGTGCTAAATCAGGTTTACGCAGTTACAGGTGTCACTCCAAAGCAAACAGCAGAATTAAGAATCTTGGTCGAAAAAGATAACGCTGAAGGGTGCGATGACTACTTCTGGTCAGCACCTATTGATAATGCAGATGGAACCGTAGGCTTGTCTGAGCAGACTTCTTGGAGAGTTAAAGGAAGATATGGTGCTGAACCCATAAACAAACCCTGAAGTTTTGACAAACCAAGCACAAGTGGAACCAAACAAATCCTTGAAGAACCAAAGGAAGAACTAAAAGCTCCAGCCAAAACAACCAAAACTCAAAAGGAGAAGCCAAAGGCCAACTTCAATATCCACAAATCGCAGAAGGAGCTAGCTGAACAGAAACGCTTAAGAAATCAAAGATATGCAAAGAATTTGAATGAGCGAAAAAGTCACTGGCAATCTCAAAATCCCAACTATATCCCTCCTAAGAGTGCATCAACAGACAAAGGAAAGGAAAAACTAAAGGAAAATTTTAGTCCAAGTTCCTACTATTCCAAGTCCATGAACTGAAACTCTAGTTTCGGTCCGAACGTCACTTAGAACCGAAAGTCAACTTTCGGTCCCCAGTCTAGCTTCGGTCCAAAACCTAGTTTCGGTCCTAAACCCAGTTTCGGTCCCTCCAAGTCCCAATGCAAAACAAATTATGTGGAGGATATCAAAGGAAAGGGAAAGCTAACATCAGATTCTAAGTTCCATAATAAGAAATCATCAGCTAACCCTAGGAGTCAAAAGAAAAATCATAAACCATCCAACATACCAACTAATGCACTAAAATTTAAACAAGATAAAACTAAAATCAAGGTGTATACCATTAAAAGAAAAGATCAAACCACTTTGGTAAAAATAACATATTTGGTTGATATTTCTACTGCAATTTCTTTTTCTCTGAAAAACTCACCAGGACCCAAGAGACTTTGGGCTCTTAAATCTGCTTGAATTTGCTGGTAATCAGTAACGAGGAGTTCGATGATGAATGGTATATAGATAGTGGCAGCTCACGTCACGTGACAAGAAGGAAGGAAGAGCTGATGGAATTTCGGTCCCTGAAAGATGGTGGGTGTGTAAAGTATGGAAATAACTCCTATGGAATAACCAAGGGATATAGTATGATAACAAATGGAGATTTCTCGATTCGAAAAGTAGCATATGTAGAAGGACTGCAGCATAACCTCACTAGTGTGTCCTAATTAGTTGTGGGCACAGGTTTAAAGGTTTCATTTGATGATAAGGGATCTGAGATAATTGAGAAACAATCCAATAAGGTTCTGTAGAAAACTGAACGCAAGGGAGAGATGTACCCTTTAAATCTCAACTCAATACGAGCAAACCCAACAATATGTTTGTTGTCAAAGGAAAATATAGATGAAAGTTGGTTATGGCATCGACGATTATTGCACTTGAACTTCAAAGACATTAATAAGTTGGTGCTTAGTGATCACGTTCGAGGACTCCCACTTTTCAAGTTCGATAAGGAACATCTGTGTGTAGCTTGTGAGATGGGAAAACAAAGCAGAAAGAGCCACCCTACAAGAATCAATACAAAGATTATTGAAGCTCTTGAGCTCTTGTACATCGAATTACGTGGACCTTCGGCTCTAGAAAGCTTCGGTGGTAGTAAGTACATTCTTGTTATTATAGATGACTTTTCACACTTCACCTGGGTTTTCTTTCTTAAGCAGAAATTAGATGCAACTGCCAAGTTGAAGACATTCATCAAGCAAGTGGAAGTGTAGCTGAAGAAGACGGTAAGGAATATCAGAAGTGACAACGGTCTGGAATTCAAGAATAGTGATTTCAAGAACTTTCTGGCTGACAAGGGGATAACTCACAATTTTTCGGACCCTTATACACCACAACAAAATGAGATTGTTGAAAGACGAAACCGTTCTTTATGTGAGGCAGCCAGAACCATGCTCATTTTCGCTTCTCTTCCGTTATATTTCTTGGCTGATGTTGTTGCAACCGCATGCTACACTCAGAATCAGTCCTTGCTAAACAAGAGATTCTCAATTACTCCATATGAGATCTTAAACAACCGAAAGCCAAATGTCAAAAATTTCCACATATTCGGTTTAAGGTGCTTTATTTTTAATTCTAAAGAGAACCGAAATAAGTTTGATGTCAAAGCTGATGAGGGAATCTTTCTGGGTTATTCACTAACATCAAAAGCATATAGAGTGTTGAATAAACGGTCCAAACAAATTGAAGAAACCTATTATGTCACCTTTGACGATAATTACATGAAGAAAGTTCAAAGAAGTGAATGTGACTTAGGAGAGATATTTCCGGAATCTGGACAAGTCTCAGTTCCAATATCCAATTTGTTTGAAGAGTACATGCGGCTGTTTGATGAACCAGAGAAAGCAACACACTCAGAAGCGAAAGCAGCAAACAATAAAATTGATAATCTCAAGAAGATTATAGATGAAGCTGCCAAAGAGATGGAAAGTGAACCTCCTAAAGCTCAAGGTGATCTACCATCTACTGACTCAAAGTTTCAAGGGGAGAGTTCAACTGCACCAAAAACAAATGAAGTATATTTCGAGGGGGAGAATTCAATTTTGTCCCCACTACATAAAGATCTAGGCAAAGGGGAAAGTACTGCTCCAAAATCACCCAATAGTAGTCCTATCGAGGGGGAGAATCCCACTCCCACAGAGGATGCAAACTTTGATGCTGCCACAAATTACACTTCGCCAGTCGAGGGGGAGAAAGAGAATACAACTGACGAAGGTGATGATGATCAATCAGAACTTGAAGTAGAAGTGAACGCTGAATTAGATCCGGCATATGATCCAAATTATCCTCCATCAGCAAAATGGACCAAGGACCTTCCCAAAGCACATATTATTGGGGAATCTTCTTAAAAAGTTCTTACTTGTTCTCAATTGAAAGCGAAAAAAACTGCATTATTCTCTAAAGTTGAATTTTGTATGTTTAATTCGTTTGTTTCCAAGTTTTAACCGAAAACTGTAAATGATGCACTTGATCATTCAGATTGGGTCCAAGCAATGCAAGATAAACTTCATGAGTATGAACGCAACCAAGTTTGGAAGCTGATTCCCACACCAAAGGATGCTTCTGTAGTTGGTTTGAAATGGGTTTTCAGAAATAAGTTAGATAAAGAAGGGAATGTCATTCGCAATAAGGCTCGGTTGGTGGTGAAAGGATATTGCCAAGAGGAAGGAATAGATTATGAGGAAATCTACGCTCCAGTAGCAAGGTTGGAATCAGTTAGAATCTTCTTGGCATATGCTGCTCATAAAAACTTCGAAGTTTTCCAAATAGATATCAAATGTGCCTTTTTGAATGGAGAATTGGAAGAAACTGTTTATGTTGAGCAACCACTTAGGTTTGTGAATGAGAAATACCCTAATCATTGCTATGTGCTGGATAAAGCAGTCAATGGATTAAAGCAAGCACCAAGGGCCTGGTATGAAACTTTAACTCGCTTTTTGAAAATGTCAAAATTTGAACAAGGTTCGGTTGACCCAACCTTCTTCTGAAAGAAAGAAGGCGAACATCTTATGATTGTTCAGATTTATGTTGATAATATCATCTTCGGCTCCACGAATCCTAGCTTAACAGCTGAATTCAAGAAGTTGATGGAGACTAAATTTGAAATGAGCACAATGGGTCCAATTAATTTTTTCCTTGGTTTGAATATTAGACAGGGTCCAGAAGGTATATTTATCAACCAGGAGGCTTAAGCAAGGAACTCACTGAAAAAATTCGTTATGACAGGTGACTCAAAAGTGAAGGTTCCTATGGCATTTGGCACTAAGTTAACACCATCTCTGGAAAAATCTACTGTCGACATAACACTATATCATCAAAAGATAGGGTCCCTTATGTATCTAAGAGCTAGTAGACCGATGTTTTATGTTTGTTATTGTGCTAGGTTTCAAGCTAATCCAAGAGAACCTCACATGGTAGCAGTGAAGAATATATTCCGTTACCTGAAGTGAACCTCATCTGTTGGTCTATGGTATCCTGCAAGGTCTGGATTCTTCATTCAAGCCTTTTCTGATGTTGATCTTGGAAGATGTGGACTAGACCGAAAGAGCACAACAGGTGGATGCCAATTCCTTGACGGAAAACATGTTAGCTGGCTGTCCAAAAAGCAAACATGTGTGTCACTTTCAACAGCCGAAGTTGAGTATACTGCTGCAACATCCTGTACTTCTCAAGTTATATGGATTCAAAGTCAACTGAGAGATTACGGACTGAGTATGAAATAGATTCCTCTCTATTGTGACTCAGAAAGTGCAATAAGGATTTGTCACAATCCAATGCAACACTCAAAAACTAAGCACATTGCACTTAGATACCATTTCATCAAGGATCATGTAGAAGATGGGAACGTGGAAGTACATTTCGTTCGATCCACTGATCAACTAGCTGACATATTCACTAAGGCCTTACTTGAAGTGAGTTTCAATATAATTTTCCAAGGCATGGGAATGATGGAAGCAGAGTCGGTATCGAATCCTCAAATTTTACACTAAAATTAGACAGACGAAATGGAGCAACCGCTCGGTCTATTTCGGCTCTATAATTTTCGAGAACCGAAATGAACCGACCGCTCGGTCTATTTCGGCTCTGGGATTTTATGGAACCGAAATGAACCGAACGCTCGGTCTATTTCGCTTCACTCAATTAAGATAAAGTTTCGGTTGTATATTCTGTATTTTCTATAATCTCTTCTCTTTTCTCTTTCTGTTTTTATTTTTTTCAGAAATCTTCAAAATTCCAAAAATATTTTCTCTTTCTGTTTTTATTATTTTTCATAAAACTTCAAAATTCCAAAAATATTTTCTCTTTCTGTTTTTATTATTTTTCAGAAAACTTCAAAATTCCAAAAATATTTTTGTTTTGTTTGTGTGGTGTGTTTGTTTGTTTTTTCTCTTTAATTAGGTCACGAGTGTACCAGTACAACATAATTTGGAGCTAAGGCAGGTACAATCTTTTACATAAGAACTAGTTCAGGGTCCCTAGAAGCATGTTGTTGTATGTTGACCAATGCCTCTATGACTTCAAGCAAGGCCTTAATGATTCGACCTATACCTATCGTATCTTCCCAATTAGGCAGTTGAAATAAACTTAGTCTAGAGCTACCTTACTTTTCTCATATGAGTTAAGAGTTTTTTAGCTTCATCCTATTTTTCTAGCAGAAGGTACTTTCGGTTCTTTAGCCAACCTCCTTGCATTCTCCATCAACTTTCGGTTCACCACTATAACCCTTGAGACTCTCGGTACTTACCACTGAGGTTTATGGTTGCATAAATTCTGTGTTTGTGATCTTAGATACATACACCATGTGCTGAGTGAATCCCAAAATCCAACACCTATAATGAATTGACGGTGAATCATTGCATTCAAGCTCTTACTGGTTACCTATTGAAATCTTATTTTTATATTTGCGTGATCTTTTATGCATTTGTCTAACACCAACACTTTTGCTTCCTATAAAGATCCAGTTTATTTTTGTTTTTAAGATTTCTATGTCTTCTTTAGTCACTCTAAAATATATCCTATCTACTTGTTCAACAGACCACATCGGTCTCACAAGTACTTCAACCAGCGATCGATCTTATGTTAAGTATTGGTGTTCGGTTGAAGATAGCCACCCTTAACCAACTATTTAAAAGAAGTCTTTCACTGTTTCTCAACAAACACTTGATCATATTTTTCGGGAAGCCACACAAGCACCTCAAGTCTATTTTGACTTCGAAGGAAGCCATTCTTGCCTAGAATCACCTACTTTCTTTCTTTTAATAAGACATCACTCACATCCCATACACATTTTCCTTATTTCTTTATCTTTTGTCACTCTACTACATGAAAATTTTATTT
Organism: Lactuca sativa; assembly: GCF_002870075.4. Lineage (NCBI taxonomy): Eukaryota > Viridiplantae > Streptophyta > Magnoliopsida > Asterales > Asteraceae > Lactuca > Lactuca sativa. The sequence goes on from NC_056627.2 coordinate 137,262,223, forward strand.
TCCAAACTTCTAGTTGCTATTGGTTTGAGTTTTCTTATGGCTAAACAGGGGCAATCCTATTTCTTGAAGTGACATTGAATTTTAAACGATGATTGAGGATAAGAATTTGGGCGCGTGAATTTGAATGGTCTTTATTCCCACGCGTGCTGACGTCAGCCTGGGAGTATCCAACCTGTCACATCGCGCTTTTTCGGGTGACGTTTTAGTGATCACGTCATTATCGTCGTGATCTTTCTCTCTCCTAGCAATGGTATATAAAGGGGTTTTACCTTTATTTGTCTTCTACCAGCAACAAATTCTCTCAAAATTACAAGGCAAGTTTCAACTGTTCATCTTTCTTCTTCGTTCAACAATGGCGACTTCTTCATCCACTCACGATCAGACCGCTTCGTCTACATTGCTTTCAATCAAACCAAACCAAAATATGATCATCCAACTTACCCCGTCTTTGTATCATTCATATATGCTTCATGTTGTTGAATGTTTGAAATATTCTCCACTGGTTGTAGCCCTAACGCAAGTTGAAGCCGTTCTGATGTCGATGTTATCGCAAGTCTACTCTACGGCCTCATATGACAAGAACAAGGAATGCATTTACTTTTAAATACACAATAAAAAGGCTTCTATTTCAAAGGGGAGGTTTTGTTCGTTGTTGCATCTTGCTGTTGATTCCTCTGTTATCTCGTCGGACTTTATCACAACTACTCAGTTGTTCTTGAGGCTTTACGAGATGGGGTATACGGATGTGCTGACTACAGTTACAAAGGTTAAGAAGTCTTGTTTGCCATCTTAGTGGAATATTTTACTTACTCTTCTCATCAAAGGTTTAGCATAATGGATTGGTGGATCAGATGGCACCATCAAGGGTTTTCTAACCCTTCTCTATGGACTTTACAATGGTCTCAATCTTGATTACGGGACAATTATCTAGTCTCAGGTGGTGTAGAGCCTTAATACATCTACGAGGCATTCAGAAATTTCTTGTGGACGTTTCTGGACTCTCATTACAAGGAGGGAAATTAACACTTTGGACATTCCTGTTAAGAAGGATGCCCTAGTCGAATCCATTGCCACTTTCACACGAAGAAGATTATCATCTCTGATCTAGTCAAGTTCCCTCACTGTGGCTCCATTCTTGAGTCCATGTATCGCTGTGTCTCAGCCGAAAGTCATGTTATGGCAGACTACAGAAAACATACTCCTACGGAACCGAGAGTTCTAACTCCAGAACAGAAGGCTGGCCTGGAATTAGTTGACAAGCCTGGCAACAGAGGGAAATGTGCTACAAAGAAGGAGCCAACCATGGAGGAAAAGTCTAAAGCTTCTAAGTCACGGAAGCGAAAATCTGATAAGGGAGATTCTTCTAAGCCAAAGAAGATTAAAAGATGGCAAGAAAGTCCAAGAGTCCCACTCCTCCCAGCTCAGAAAATGATCATGAGGATGAAGAAGAAGAAGGTCATCCTGAATCATCAAGATGTAATACTCCTCCCAGATCTCCAATTCCAACCGAACCCATTCATGATAAAATTCCTACCCCACCTCCATCACCAAAACAAACACTTCCAGTTTCGGTTCCTCTTATTTCTCTACCTACTACTTCATAATCCACAACTTCTTTACCACCACCACCACTAGTTTCTTCTACTCCTGATTCTACAGTTCCATTACCACCTCCTGTCATTACCCAAACCACCACCACTATGATTCCTGAACCGATAGTAGAAGTCAATGTATCTGATACGCAGGCGACTACTGAAACCGAACCTCCTGTCATCATTAAACCTCTCTCACCCACAAACTCAACCAATTCTGGTGCTACTCTCGGTGGTCCTAATGATGAGTATGACTCCACATACTTCAGTCTTTATAGACTTCCTACAGATGAAGATGATGATGCTCGTATTACACGCCACACCTACAGAGCATTCATGAGAAGCTGGATAGTTTAATTACTGATAGCAAGGCTTATAGTGGTGTTGTGCTCAAGGCGTTTATTGATACTGCTCTTGAACAATACACTACGTCCATTGACAAATCCACAAAAGCCATTGATGCATCTACTTCTTCTTGTAAGAAGGCTGTCAATGATGTTACTGAAAGTGTTGGTACCACTCGGATTTTTCTTCATTCATTAATGGGGAATGCCGACAAAAATGCAGCCAAGGTACAGGTCTCTATCGATTCTTTCTCCAAGTCTCTTCAACAAGAGCAATCAATGTTTGAGGCTATGCGTTCCTCTATCCAACCTGAGAATTCTTCATTTATCAGCTCAGTGACTTCTAAGCTTGAATCTCTTCACTCTACTCTACCAACAAAAAGCGCATTGAAGGAAGAATTGGCCAAACAATCCTCCACGATTGAAGTACAAAAAGTGCAGCTAGCCCAAGCAGAAAAAGAAATTTTTTTATTGAAGACTGAAAGGGCTGTTTTCCGTAGCTGTGTCGGTGATGTGAAGGACATGTTGACCAATCTTCTTGGTGCTCATGATCCTAGTCTTACTTTGACGATCAGAAATCATCTCACCACAAAACTTCTTCCTACTCTTTCCATGTTACATGAGATGAAGGGTGTTTTGGAGCCTTTCACAACTCCAAAACAAGGGGGAGAGGGTGGTCAATAGAGGGTGATAGTAAAAGCAGAAACTACCCAACCGAAAGTCCCAGTCACAACTGAACTGAAGGATAATGTAGCTTCAGGTTCTGGTTCATAAGCTAACCCAAAACAGACCATCAATGACAGTGATAGTGATGCTGAAGAAACTATTGCTGAGGCTCTCAAGAGAAAGAAGAGAGACAGAGAGTTGGATGAAAATCTCAAAATAGCAAAAGATGCTGAGGTAACGGAGAAAAGAAATAAGGAAAGAGAAGAAGCCTTGAACTGTAAGAAGGCCTTGTTTCCCATATGGACAAGAGAGTCACTTGTCTATCAAGCTATAGAGTGTCCAAGTGTTTATTGGTTGGAACTTGTTGCTTCGTTTAATTGTGACAACTCAAAGGACTCGTAGTTCGATATGCCAATAACAAGAAAAGCATTCACATTTCATTTCTTTGACTCGACTGCTGAGGTTCCTTTTCCTTATCCGAAGGTTGACCGAGAGCTAATTGATTTCTATCTAAAGTATGGACAACCTCAGTACCTAACATGGAGTGCTCAGAAGATTGTGACTGTTAAGGTGCTAAAACCCTCAACTGCTGGGAGATTTGTCAATGTCAATTTTAAAATCACTCAAGGTTCTACAAACTCGGTGTCGACTATCTCTCTAGCAGACCTTCCTAGTTTGAATCCGCATGACTGGATTCTGCTATACAACATTCCGCTCACTAAGCCAAAGGAATATGAGCCTATTCTAGAACACTTGAAGAGAATGTTGGCCTCCTACATCCATGAAGTTGCTAATATGGATCAGGAGATTGCGAAGGTTATGAACAAGAAGCCGAATATGAAGCCTACACCGAAACCTGGGGATGTCAACAAATTGAATATGGGCCAAATAGATTCAACACATTTGACTGTGATGTTTACCAAAGGTGAAGTTCACAGGTTTTTATTCGCTCTTGTGGATAAACACTTGTTTTCCACAGACTGCTTAGAGCACATAATCAGCATAATTCATCGGTGCAAGCAGAACTCTGAAGCTGACAAGAAGAATTTTACAAATATGCTTTGGTGGTACATTACATTTCGCTATCATCTTTTGGCTATCATACCGAGGGTATTCAAGACTGTGAAGAAGTATTCTGTTGTTAAACAGAATTGAGTCTTCGGCTCCAAAGATGCAAAGGGGAGGTTTTTGAGTCCATTTGTGTTGCGTCTTGGGCTTTATATTTTGTATACGGACTGGGCCTATCCATCAGTGATTATCTAAGTGGGGTTATAGTATAAATATGCATGCATGTATGAGTATTTCGCAGTTAATTAATTATGTTGATTATTTTGTAACCCTAAACACCTCTGCAGTCGAAGTTCATAATCGAGCTCTTTTGGGGTGTTAAAGTATTAATCATACGGCATATTTTAAAGCCATACTCGTGTTCATATTTACGTTTGTAATTGTTTGCTTGCATAGAATCTAATGATCCTGAAAGAACTTTGTTCTATCATAGTAATAATGCCAATGACTGAATAAAAGATATTTTGCGGAGTCTCCAATATATATGCATAGTAATAATGCAAGGTGTTAATTTAGCAGCGTACCTAGTTTGAATAATGAAAATGGTTGTGAACCAAATATTATACATTATTTTAAACAAATATTTGTATGTAATTCTTATGTTGTGTCTTAGAACTATTCCTTCAGGAAGGCCTACTCGCGGATGTCCACAGAACGATGAACCTGATGTTGCTCAGTTAGTAGCATAACAACTCATGGCAGAAATCCCAAACATCGTTACTCAGGTCACTGCAGGTTTAAATGCTACTCAAGGAAATCAAAGAGGAAATCAGGGTAAATATGAAAAGGAATGTAGTTAGAAGTCCTTTATGGCCTATAAACCTAAGGTGTTCCAAGGGAAAAAAAGGCGCAATCGGATTGCTGAAATAGATTGAAAGTATGGAGTCGGTCCTTCACATTAGTAAATGTTTTGAATGCAATTAAGTGGAGTATCCAACTTGTCTACCCAAGATAGGGCTTTGACATGGTGGAAAACCTAAGTGCAAACCTGAGGTTGGTCGGAAGCATATCAACTAACTTCAGAGGACCTGAAGAAGCTGCTTATAGAGGAGTATTGTCCCAAAGATGAAATTTAAAAGCTTGTGTCTGAATTCTGGAATCATTCCATGGTTGGAACGCAGATAGAGAACTACACAGTCTGATTCCATAAACTTCAAAAGATGATGCCTTACATGGTCACTCCTGAGGAGAAATGGATTGATCACAACATCTGGGATTTGGCGCCAGAGATTCGGGGGAATGGTTACTTCATAAAATCCAACTACCATTAAGAGTGTAGTGACTTTAGAAAACCAGTTGACCAATGACATGATTTGAACTGCGAATTCGGTAAAAGGAAGCTCTGGTGGAAAGAAAAGTTAAAAAATCAAGGAGAAAAGAAAAATGATGGTGGTTCAGGAAGGAAACAGAAAATCATAAGGAATTTCATGTTGAAAACACAAAAACAAGAGTCGTTGAAGACTCAAGAATAAGGGTAGTATACTGGGCCACATCCAAAGTGCGATAAGTGTAGATTCCATCATGAAGGATCCTGTCCAGTGTGCTAGAAGTGTAATCAAATGGGCCATTTATCCAAGTATTGTAAGTTGAATAAGGATGGGAAAAGGGTGTGCTATGAATGTGGAAGTACAGACCACCTCAAAATTGTTTGTCCTAAATTGAATTGGAAGCTTGGTAACAATGGTCAGAACCCGGGAAGGCAAAGCAACCAAAGAAATCAAGGTAGGCATGCTAGGAGTATAGCCTTTGTGATTGGTGCAAAATAAGCTCATCAAAATCCAGAAGTGATAATAGGTGCGTTCCTCCTAAACATCCACTTTGCGTTAGTAATATTCGATGCGGGAATAGATAGAAGTTCCGTTTCTTTAGAATTTAGACCATTATTCGTCATGCAATCGAAAAAGATGAAGAATGCTTATGCTATCAAACTTGTTGATGGGTATGAAATTAGGGCTAATGATATAATTCTGAATTGTACTTTAAACTTAGCTGATAAACTTTTTAGTATTGACCTTATTCCCATAGAGCTAGGTAGTTTTGACATAATAGTAGGTATGTATTGGTTATCTAAGAATAGGGAAGATATCGTTATGAGAAAGCCATTAGAATACCTCTATCCGAATGGTGAAAACCTTATTATACATGGTGAGAAGTCGGGAAGATGCTTGAATATTGTGTCAAGCATGAAGATTCAGAAGTATCTAAAGAGAATTGCGTTGCATTTATGGTCAACATGGTAGATAAGGCACTTAGCAGGAAAGAAAGGATGAAACCTTCTCGACTGTGAGCTTTGGGGATGGTGGTTCAAACGAGCTTGAGATCTCAAATCATTAGCACTCACGAGAATGCTTTGTCCAGGAAAAATCTACAAGGTGAAGCTTTGCATGGTTTAGAAGTGAGATTTGAAACCAAACCAGACGAAGTTTGTTATTTTAACAACAGAGTTTGGATTCCAAGGGTTAACAACCTAACTGGTATATTACTAGAGGATGCCCATCGATCCAGATAGTCAATTGACCCTGGAGCGGATAAGATGTAAAAAGATCTTAAAGTGTACTATTGGTGACCTGAAATGAAAAAGGATATTGCTTTGTATGATAGGAAGTGTTTGACATGCTCAAAAGTCAAAGCTAAACACTAGAAGCCATCTTGATTATTACAACAACCCGAAATACCATAGTGCAAATGGGAGCAAATATCCATGGATTTCGTCAAAAAACTTCCTAGAACTTCCAAGTGACATGATACGATTTTAGTGATATTAGATCGAATGACGAAATCTACGCATTTTCTTCCTACCAGTGAGGACTACAAGATGGAAAAACCGGCTCAAATCTACATCAATAATATTATGACGCTTTATGGAGTACCTTTATCTATCATTTTTATAGGGATAGTCATTTCACATCATGGTTTTGGTAGATGTTACAGAAGGCTTTAGGAACCCAGATAAATTTGAGCATAACTTACCATCCTCCGATAGATGGTCAGGCGGAGAGAATGACACAAACCTTGGGATACATGCATCAGGAATGTTCAACGGAATTCAAAGGAAATTGGGAAACGTATTTACATTTAATCGAGTTTTCCTACAATAACAGTTACCATACAAGTTTCCAATACGCTCCATACAAAGCATTGTATGGACGTAAGTGATGTTCTCTATTATGTTGGCTTGAAATCGGCAACAGACTGTTGACTACATTCGACCTTATTCCGGAAACAATGCACAAGATTGCTATCATCTAAGATAGGCTTAAAACCACCAGGGAATGTCAAAAAGGTTACACAGACAACCATAAGAAACTTTAGAGTTCCAAGTCAGAGACAAGGTTCTTCTAAAGTTATCACCTCGGAAAGGGCTTGTACGCTTTGGAAAGAAAGGAAAACTAAGCCCAAGATATGTGGGACCATTTGAGATCATTGAAAGGATCAATCTCGTAGCATATAAGCTCAAGTTACCCATGCGTTGAGCGCTATTCACGACACCATCCATGTAACATTCCAAAATTTAAGTCCAAATTTTCATTTATAATTAAGTTATTATAATAACCATCAATATAAAAACATCCATAATAACATCCCATGTAAAAACCAAAGTGTCAATAGTAAAAACATTTTATCATAAAACAATATCAGAGTGTAATCCAACAGATCTCATGTGCGGAAAACATAGTGTTACGCATTGTGATCGCCAACTCCTTTCCTTTGAAAACGAAGTAAGTGAAACCAAAATTGAAAACCATAAGCACGAAGCTTAGTGAGTTCCCCAAATACCACATACCATACATATCAACATACTGCCTAGCATATTTGAGTGTTGACCTACCCCTTCAGTCTCTTTCAACCGGATACTGTCTAGCATATAAGCACATAAATCAAATACTATCATACATAACCAGGAGCCATACATATATCATAGTCGATAAAGATGCTATGTGTCGAACATAGTCTTGACATTATATAACAGGCTGCCACATGGTCTTTCTTGCCAAGTCAAGGGCCAGCCCCTCGGTCTTACAAACAAGTGCCAAGATCCACCTCCTGGTCTTCCATGTAAGCATCACAAAGACAACTAGCATACATACTACTTTACTTAGCCAATTAGCATACATTGTGCTAGGAGCCACCTCCTGGTCTTTCATACATAATGCCTAGGGCTAATCCCCGAGTCTTTCTTGCATACATAATAGCATAGAGTATGCCAGGAGCCACCTCCTGGTCTTTCATACATAATGCCTAGGGCGAAACCCCGATTCTTCCTACCATACATCAACTAAATGGGTCGGCATTTGTTCCTTCATCCCGTATAAATAGTGAGGAGACTCACCTCGCACTGCTAAAGTCCCACGAATAAATCCCTGGCTGCTGGCTGATAGATCCCCAAACTGTCAATCATCAAAACAGCACCCAAATAATAATTGGGTTCCAAAGCATAACCAAAAGTCCATATTTTGGTTAAAAAGACCATTTTACCTTTAACCTAGCTTCCTCCAAGGCCAAGGCTCAAACTCAAACTCTAGAGGCCCAAAAGCCAAATAATAAATCAGGACCCAACATATGGCCCAATTTTCCAAATTAAACCCAAACCACTACATGGTCTTACCTTAAGACCCAACCATTTATTCTAGTCCAAACATTTGGCATTCTGATGGTCCAATATCTCATAATCATCAAGGCCCAATTATGGCCCAACTGTGGCCTAATTTTCCAAATAGGGCCTAAACCCTGATGGGTTTTGGTTATAAGAACATCCTATGTGCTCATACAAACCCTAATGCTTGGATCTAGGTTTCTCTATTGTACATGCAATTCATCCAACACTATAAACCCTAGATCTAGTATATGATAATCAATATAACATATAAATTAAGGTTTAGATAATACCTTGATTGTTATGTTGCTATAACAATATCAATCCTTCTTGTATTGACTTTAGAAAGCTTAGAGTCACAAATGTCACTCCTCTAATGGTTCACAAACACCAAGAGTAAGAGGATGAAGAGGAGAAGAGAAGGAGGCTGCCCAAAAACATGTGGAAACCCTAGACCATTAGTTCACCACGTTTTTGGGGCATAAGGGTTCTATATATAGTGAGGCTATTAGGGTTATCTAACAAGGAAACCCTAATTTGGATGCTTAAGCCCTAAGCAACGCATGGACTCCTTTCCTTAAAGGCCTTCGACGATTTCTAAAGGGTTTCCCCATAGAATTCGTCCAACCTTATAATATAAGGCAATCCATGGCCCAATTGCAATTATCTTATAATTACAATTCTAGTCCCTTAAGTTTAATTAATCTCTTTTAGTCACAAACTTAATTCTTATTAATTCTTGACTAATATTAATTAAACAATATGATTTCTCCTTTAATATATTATTCTCATAATATATTAATAAATCATATTTAATCATTTCTCTCCATAATTCATCCTATCAAGTTGCTTTGGTGAAGGTAACCCAAAAGGACCATGCACCATCGGGTCAAGTACATACGAAAATAGTTATGGAATTAGACACTAATCCAATAGTCTCCCACTTAGATAAGTCTAATAATTATTATGCGTATGACTTTAGATCCTGATCTGCAGTCGTAGCTTTCCAAAGCCGCTGTCAACTCTGATCCTATCAGATACGTGTGTCCTTTAGATAAGGGATCATATATTCCTCCATTCTAGATATCGTATGACACATGATTTCTAATCATTCTCTTTGTACTATTTCTCGACTTCCGATTTATGAAGACCGACTAATTGAACAAATCAAATTAGCCGTAGCCCGGCCGAGCATTTATGTTTGTCATCACTAAATCCTCGAGGGGCCCAAAGATATCGCTTTTATCCTTCTTTGGATAAAAGGAACGGATAAACTTTGATTCAATGCTCGCTTGCACTCACTCACCGAATCACACACAACAATATGTTTTGTGACACCAAGTTACTGGTGCGTTTAAATATTATCAATGTGCAACCGATTGCAAGATACAACTCACACATCTCGGTTTCAAGAATATAAGATGTTATCATCTCACCAATCACTCGTGATACAATTCATGGAATGATCCAAGTGAGCGTGGGTTTAATCAAGTGCTCAAATCATATTCATAAGCACTCATGAACGTTGCAGCAAACATTTGGTTATGTCTAATACTCTTTAGACAATCCACACACCAATTCACGATAGTCTTTATTCATACCTACTTCCAACATATGAACGACTGGGGCCCGTTCGAATAATTTTACTGTTCTTAACCAATTAAATTATTCAGGAAGTCAAAACATGCAAAGTGAAACACAAGAATAATACTAATCCCATATGGCCACAACCTTGAGTATAAATAAAACACCTTTTATTTATCACCATATCGATTACTCATTATTTGTTGTTTCAGGTAATCAACTTTTTACTTGAATTATTACAACACTTGTCCCATGCTCTTAGCATGCATACAATGTTTACCTATGGTTCTTACTTTGTGAAATAGATCAAATGAACACATTTCCAATCATACTCATTTCACAACTCCAAATCCTTTTTCACAAGTGAAAAAAATATCAAATTCTTGTCACTTATGGAATATGCTAGATTCTAACATTTTATGCAATGGTCCTTTCGTAATGTCATAGCACAAAGTTACAATAACTATTGCCAATGATATTACAAAGTCCTCTATCGGAGATTCTTACAAGACAATTCCTTAGACGTGATGTCTCTCACTCAAAGTACATTCCTTTGAACATCCTTTTGCATAAAAGTTTCTAATCTAGACATTGATTTTTTTTTAATATTCAATTCCCAATATGGACACGTTTCCACATTTTCCATATGACAACTCATTCTTAATAGAATCTTATCTATTCATAATAATGTCAATATGGTCCATCCAATACTATACTTCCAATTACTCACAAGCGACCAATCCTCGGCGAACTTTGGATTGTCCTTTGATAGTTGTTTAGTTATCTTAGTCAAAACCGATTCTTGTCCTTTTTCCCTCTAAATGAGCTACACATTTGTAAAATTTTAGAATGGTCAAATATTATAGCATTTTCAATCGATCCTATACCCGAAGCGTATGGGACACGATGCATAATGTCTTACATAAAGATTTGATACTTTATCAATCTTCTGCCGTAATATTTTATGTGCTACGTTCTCAAAATTCGAACTATGAAGAGGAATGCCATAATCATAATCGACATTTGAGAACACACTATGTTTCCTTGACTAAATTATTAACATTCCACAACCTAAGCCTTTAGATTTGAAATGAAGCATAATATTCTCTCCCTTAATTATAGCAAAACAACTATTCAACCTTTACAACTTTGCAAAGTATGACTTTTGTTTTTCTATAATTAATATTGCTAACTTGCAATACTTTCCATAATAATCATGCAATCATAACATTTATGTTCCCACTATCATGATAATCATTATAAACATAACACTTATGCTCCCACTAGCTTTGACATGTATTCAGAAACCAGTTTAACTTCTAGAAAAACAATACTTATTGAATTTCTTAAGTTCATGTGTCTAATACTTAATGCTTTGATAATCCTTTATCTAAGCTTATACACCTTTCCCTTAGATAGATCATATGTGTGTCTAATCCATTCAGACTAATTGCCAAATCTCACAATTCGAATCATGGAAAGGGATACCGTAACCATAATCGAATTCGAGAATCCAATTTTCACAATCACTATCCTTTTAAAATCTCTCTTAGTGAAAGCATTTCCTCACAGTCATTTTCATGAAGGAGGGAATCTTATGACACTTAGATTTTAATGGTGTATGTGTTCCTATCCATGTGAATTTGTCAAAACCAAAGTTTACGACAAATTCAAACTCATATGGAATGAACTTTCTTAATCTTGACATCTTGCCTTATGGTAACACAACTGCCCACCATGTCTTCCAAGTAGTTAAGTAGCTCACCCTTTCCTATAAATGTACTTTCCATTGATCAAGGTGCCTGCCTTTTATGCGTTCAAATGAGAACTCATAGAACTCACATACATAATTAACTTAATTGGAATGGCACAGAAACAAAATAGTGTCAACACGATAGGTTGTAAACCTCAACTCGTGTGCTAGTGATGATCGATAAGGTTTATTTTGATTTGTTCTTGAAACCTTTCAAGACCATCAAGACCATCAAGACAATCAAGGCTTTCATACCACTAATGGGTTTTGGTCATAAGAACATCCTATGTGCTCATACAAACCCTAATGCTTGGATCTAGGTTTCTCTATTTTACATGCAATTCATCCAAGACTATAAACCCTAGATCTACTATATGATAATCAATATAACATATAAATTAAGGTTTAGATAATATCTTGATTGTTATGTTGCTATAACAATCTCAAATCCTTCTTGTATTGACTTTAGAAAGCTTAGAGTCACAAATGTCACTCCTCTAATGGTTCACAAACACCAAGAGCAAGAGGATGAAGAGGAGAAGAGAAGGAGGCTGCCCAAAAACATGTGGAAACCCTAGACCATTAGTTCACCACGTTTTTGGGGCATAAGGGTTCTATATATAGTGAGGCTATTAGGGTTATCTAACAAGGAAACCCTAATTTGGATGCTTAAGCCCTAAGCAACGCATGGACTCCTTTCCTTAAAGGCCTTCGACGATTTCTAAAGGGTTTCCCCATAGAATTCGTCCAACCTTATAATATAAGGCAATCCATGGCCCAATTGCAATTATCTTATAATTACAATTCTAGTCCCTTAAGTTTAATTAATCTCTTTTAGTCACAAACTTAATTCTTATTAATTCTTGACTAATATTAATTAAACAATATGATTTCTCCTTTAATATATTATTCTCATAATATATTAATAAATCATATTTAATCTTTTCTCTCCATAATTCATCCTATCAAGTTGCTTTGGTGAAGGCAACCCAAAAGGATCATGCACCATCGGGTCAAGTACATACCAAAATAGTTATGAACTTAGACACTAATCCAACAACCCCTCCATGGGCCTTACCCTAAATCCCATCAAAATATTCCAATCCATATACTTGTTCTTCGATGGCCCATCAATAGCCCAATCACAAAAGCCCGACATAAAGGCCCAACTCAAGGCCCAAAAAAAATTAGGGTTTCTCACATGAAATGATGATTAGGGTTAAGTGTTCTTACTTAACCTATTAAGGACCTAACCTACTAATTCCAATATTGCGTTAAGGTAATTATAGGGGTATTATTATGTGTCATTTAGAAATTTAATTAACGGCTTCAATCCGGGTCCCGACAATCCAAAATTAATACTTCCAAAATTATGTTTTTCTAAACCCTAATTAGAATTTCAAACCCAACATAAGTCATTGTGTCCAATATTAAGATATTGGGCCGATTAGCGTTTTACTATGTTGAGCATCACCCACTGCCGCCTCGGGCGGTGGTGGTGATGATTTTAGGCCAAAACTATCCAAGCATATCAAATAGCAATCCATTCACACACTAATTCACACCGCCAACCAACACATCGGCTGGTAGCGGCAGGAGGTAGCAACACGGTGGTAGCCATTACCTCACGGTGGTGGTGAGTTTTACCGGCCAAAAATTGCACAAGCAACACTACGCCACCAACACCCACCTAAAACACAGTAAACACACGCACACAGCCACCTCCCATGATAGCTGGTGGCGATGGAATATGGAAGCAAGTGGCAGCAAGGTAATGGCCACCATGGTGGGCTGCCATGGTGGTTCCCATGCTTTTCGGCCAACAGAAAACACACCCGCACACACGGATACGATCTGTGCACCAAAAATTCACCCAACAACAACCACCTATGCAGTGGCGCATGGCAGTCGAAGGAAAAAGGGCGTCAACCGCGACTGCCGCTCGAGGACACGTCTCACAACTTCCGGTGACCCACATGATGCTCTTCGTCATTCCCGACGTTCGACAGTGGGGTTGTGGTAGCAGCATTTCGATGGCGCGATGGCAGGTGATAATGTGGTGATTGGTCTCAACAATGTGGCAGCGACTGAGAGGCTCCATGATGGCGGCTGGAGAGAAGACGAGTTAGGGTTAGGGTTACCGAGGGTGACGGGTTATATACCACGCCCACTTAAAACTTCACTCCATAATGATGCAATCAGCTCCTCCATCTTCTTTTTCTTTCAAATTAAATCCATAATTTACCCTTTTAGCCCTCATCATTCCAAATTCATTTCCATTTAGGTCAAATGATCAAACTCCAACCATGCTAACATTTTTAGTCCCTCCTCCTTTCATTCTTTTCAACTTAAGTCCCAATAATTACCATGTAGCCCCTTAGCCTTCAAAATCTTTAAATTTAGGTCCAATATTTACCAAACACTCTCTGACCTCCGAAAGTCTTTACAAAATAAATCCCAAAATCACACTTTAACCCCCGAAAACCCAAATTATATCATTTGGCTCTACGGAACCAACACCTTGCTAAATTATTATTGATTTTGGCTCCATTAATATAAAATATAATATAATATACATCTTGGGGTTTTAAAATTTATTATATATTTACTTATTTTATTTTAATTTCAAACGGGTTATTATAACTGTCCCTCACTTAATTTAGATTTTGTCCTCGAATCATTCCTTACCATTCCTTACACGTTAGACAACTTGAACGACATGGCCACGATCCCGAGCATCACCCTAGCCTTCCTAAGGCAATCAAAACCAACCCTCACAGGGTTCTAAAAACCGAATATGGATGAATTCCCCACATTATGCTCACATTACTCAATCTGAAATATATAGTCTCGAGATGATCTGACTCCCTGACAGACCGCCCACACTGAATCATTATTGATGAATCCAGTCACGTATCTCTCAACTAACTATGCAACTTGTAATAACTGGGGGTTCCCAATGGAGAATAGAATCACAGACCTAATTATCCCTGCAGATCACTTATACTTGGTCAAGGCTCAGATAATCCTTCGAGTAGAAGATCCATCCATGCAACGATTAGACTCAGATGAGAGCTGCGCAATAGGGTCAAATCAATTACTCTGAGATTATTTAATCCAAACTGAAAGTGACTTAGCACTTCCGATACACAAACTACTCCACACACACGAATCCCTACATAAATGCTTTTGCAGAAACATCATGTTAACTCTTATCCACTTCTCGAATGAACTGAGACCTCCCTAGTCCCCAACTTATCTAGAATACTGAATTCCTGTCTGGTTGCTGAGCCAAGAGCAACCTCACAGTCGCCCCACGCAACTTCCGAAGAGAACTTCGGCTATCGAAATCTACCCTAACCATATTGCCACTCATGGCTCTATTATTCCTTCTGATCTTCCCGATCATGGCATTCCGACTACCTATCGCCATCGAATCTAATCTGAAAAGTGAATGCTACCAGAACACTATAGTCTTACATCATGTCTGGTCTCCAACGACCTACTCTTTCACGAATTTGATCATACTTTGGCCTACACACATTCGTGCAGCTGACCCACCCTAGCCTGATTCATCTGAAGGAATCTTTGAATGAATCACCAATTTGTCACATTCTCACTGTCGAGTAGGGATCGGTGAATGCTACAAGCCACCCCGCAGTCTCACAACACTCCCATCTATCTGACCACTAGTGAATGCTACAGGACACTCCTATAGTCTTATACCACTATACTAACGGCAAACCAATGAATGCTATGGGCCACCCTCATAGTGTTATAATGTTTCTACTCTATCTGCCAACTAATGAATGCTTCGGGCCACACCACAATCTTACAACACTTCTACACTACTTGCTAACTATTGCTACGGGTCACCCCGCAGTCTTACCACTTTCCCCATGCTATCTGGCCACTGGTGAATGCTACGGCTATCCCGCAGTATAACAACACCTTCCATGCTATTTGGCTACTGGTGAATGCTATGACTATCCCGCAGTCTTACATCACATCCCATGCTAACTTAACCGCTGACCATAGTCTTACCGCTGATTACCAATCCAAACACACCCAAAGTCGAGCAACCACACGGTCTAACATCCAACACTAAACTAATGTCTGGACTAGGATCCTTAACCTGGTTCCACATACTCTACTACACATCAATCAGATGTGGTCCCAAAGTCGGGAAGTTTCCCGAACTTCCAATTCAAATTATCCCCCATATAAGTAGCCACTTGGGCCACCTTTTCCTTTCCTGATGCGCATACGAGCTCATCCCAATTTCAAACATTCTTCTTCCCCCAGTACCTAAACACTTCTCCCCCACTTCGATTCGACTAAGTCTCCACAGCATACGAGAAATGGAAGGATTCCTGATTCATCCTCCCTTCCAATGATCGATCTGCTGACAACCGGTGCTTACCAATGCTAGCAACCCGTCATTAGCCAATCTCAATGATTACCAAACTCCTGGAATCCAGAAGAATAAATTTGAGACCTTAACCAGCCCGATAATCCAAACCACCTCCCTTGATACCATACCAATTCCTTGAGTTCTAATGCCGATGACTAAGAACCATAACTCTTGCCATGTAACGACGAGTCTCTATTCTAATTTCTTTCCTCAAGGAATCATCGAACTTTAACCAACTTCAGTCCGTGCGAAGGTACGATTCCCTGGACACATCCAATGATCAAACAGCTCACGCAACTGACACCCCTATCTTTATGTTACCATTCCTTTCCTAGTAACGATAGTTCCTTTAAATCCAAAGTTCTTCCATAGGTAGATGTCGATCATTCCCGAACAGATGACGGAACCACTGAAACTTGATATCACTGAAGAAATACCCTGCTAATTCCTGACCAAAGATACTCCAAGAAATACTCCTAAACGAATTCCGACAAAGACCCCAAACAATAAACGTAGATATGGGACCCACGCCGCAAGATGCGTCCATCTGAAGATTCATCTAAGATTTGTCAGCATACAGAAAGGCATATAATTGTCCTTGATAACCCAGACAATAGCAGAGAACCGACCCGAGAACTATCTTGTTCAAACTCAATCAAAATTCCCAAGTGGTATAATTTCCCGATATCCACTTTGAAGTGGCAGAAGATAACATACCCACATACATCTGAAGGAATCCTGACAGCCTCCTTCTGAGGTACGTCGACGATTCTGAGGACATGGTGCAATAATCCATTTCTGATCTTGATGACAGGAACTAACAGTAGGATCCTCCTCCCTGAAGGATTCTAGGGATCCACATTCTTTGGGCTCCAGATGAGCCCCTAACTGCCCCGCGTCAATTCTGACCCGAAAGGCCCCGAGACGACTATCGAGAGCTCCCAGAATCCCTTCCTTGGATAAATGAAAGACCACTGAGGTCCATTCCCAAACTCTGCAAGTAATCTGCAATGAGATGATCTTCCGCGATCGCGCATCGATTGGCCCAGACCCTGGTCCTGAGCCGGAACCATAATCTGAATCCCATTCCTGAATGCTCAACATAATACCAAACTGACATTCAAGTGATCCAAATATACCCAAGAATCCTCATCTCACGGGCTTCTTAGATTCTCCAAGACTCTCCCCAATTAGAGTACGGATCATGTGCTTTTAGTAGTACGGTCCCAATACCCCCTTCCATACCTATCCATACTTTCCTCAAGAATCATCCTTAATCCTCCAAGTCACCCTCTCAAGATGATACCATGAATGCTCGCTAACAACACAACCAAATCCACTAAAGCATTTCTTAGGCTTTCTTAGGTTCCCGAACCCACCCAGTCCTCACCTGCTGGAGGATTCCCATTGATGTCAACTAGCTACCTCATGAATATAGACACATGTAACAGAGATTAGATAATCCTTCAAGTAAAAGACTCATCCCTAGAACAGTTGGACTCAGACAAGAGTTGCCCAATAGGGCCAAATCCAACACTCTGAGATTATCCAGCCTGTGCCACATGTGACTTAGCATATTCACTTAGCAGCTAGCTCACATTGCTAAGAGTCCCACAAAGCACGAAGCAAGCAGCATTCAGACAATGGAAAATCTAACCAACATACTCCAATCAAACCATTATATCCTTCTGTCAAGAGTCTATACTAGT
Organism: Lactuca sativa; assembly: GCF_002870075.4. NCBI lineage: Eukaryota > Viridiplantae > Streptophyta > Magnoliopsida > Asterales > Asteraceae > Lactuca > Lactuca sativa. The sequence continues at coordinate 137,279,947 of NC_056627.2, forward strand.
ATGCAATTCTAAGGGTCATACAATCAGGCATAACCAAAATAGGCCATCATATCACTGACTAATCAGTACTAGCATGCAGTTCAGTAAGCACATAAAGTAGGCATATAAGGCATCCTTTCTACATCCTTAGCCCAAATATAGCATGCGAATCACATAATCATATCATATCACGTAACAAACATGTATTGGTATTTTGGGAACCACTTACTTAAGCTTGGATGATTGCATGCATCACACTCCTTGTTCTTTATTAAAACTCTTGATTTTAATTTTAGAAAAAAATATTTTTCTTGTAAAAATCACTCAAACACTAGATTTGAGTCCAGACACTCTCGAAGGTGTGTACGGATCCCTCAAACCAAGGCTCTGATACCAACTTGTAGCATCCCAAAATTTAAGACCAAAAATATCATTTATAGTTAAGTTATTATAAAAACCATCAGTATAAAAACATCCATAATAACATCTCATGTCAAAACCAAAGTGTCAACAATCAAAACATGTTACCATAAAACGATATCAGAATGTAATCCTAAAGATCTCATATGCGGAAAACATATTGTGATGCGCTACGATCACCGGCTCCTTTCCATTGAAAACGAAGTACCTGAAACCAAAATTGAACACCGTAAGCACGAAGCTTACTGAGTTCCCCAAATACCACATACCATACATATGAACATACTGCCTAGCATATTTGGGTGTTGGCCTACCCCTTCGGTCTCTTTCAACCGGATACTGTCTAGCATATAAGCACATAAATCACATACTATCACACATAACCAGGAGCCATAAATATATCATAATCAATAAAGATGCTATGTGTCGAACATAGTCTTGCCATTATGTCACGGGCTGCCACGTGGTCTTTCTTGCCAAGTCGGGGGCCAGCCCCTCAGTCTTACAAACAAGTGCCAAGATCCACCTCCTGGCCTTCCATGTAAGCATCACAAAGACAACTAGCATACATACTACTTTACTTAGCCAATTAGCATGCAATGTGCTAGGAGCCACCTCCTGGTCTTTCATACATAATGACTAGGGCTAACCCCTGAGTCTTTCTAGCATACATAATAGCATACAGTATGGCAGGAGCCGCCTCCTGGTCTTTCATACATAATGCCTAGGGCGAAACCCCGGGTCTTCCTACCATGCATCAACTAAATGGGTCAGCATTTGTGCCTTCATCCCGTACAAACAGTGAGGAGACTCACCTCTCACTGCTGAGGTCCCGCAAATAAATCCCTGGCTGCTGCCTGACAGATCCCCAAACTTTCAATCATCAAAACAACACCCAATTAATAATTGGGTTCCAATGCATAACCGTAAGTACATAATTAGGGTAAAAAGACCATTTTACCCCTCACCTAGCTTGGTCGAAAGCCAAGGCCCAAATTCAAACTCTGGAGGCCTAAAAGCCAAATAATAAATCAGGGCCTAACATATGGCCCAATTTCCTAAATTGGGCCCAAACCACTACAAGGTCTTACCTTAAGGCCCAACAATTTATTCTAGTCCAAACATTAGGAATTTCGATGGTCCAATATCTCATAATCATCAAGGCCCAATTATGGCCCTTCTAAGGCCCAATTTTCCAAATTGGGCCCAAACCCCTCACATGGGCCTTACCCTAAAGCCTATCTAAATATTCTAGTCCATATACTTGTTCTTGGATGGCCCATCAATAGCCTAATCACCAAATCCTAACAAAAAGGCCCAACTCAAGGCCCAAACAAATTTAGGTTTTCTTACATGAAATGATGATTAGGGTTAAGTGTTCTTACTTGTCCCATTAAGGACTTAATCCATTCATTCCAATATTGTGTTAAGGTACTTATAGATTCATTATTATGTATCATTTAGAAATTTAATTAACGGCTTCAACGCAGGTCCCGACAAACCAAAATTAACACTTCCAAAATTAGGGTTTTCTAAACCCTAATTAGGGTTTCCAACCCAACACTAGTCAATTTATCCAAGATTAAGCTATTGGTCCGATTAGGGTTTCACTATTTCGAGAACCACCCACTGCTACCTCGGGCGGTGGTGGTCGACGGTGGCTTACGACGGTAGCCACCACCTCACGGTGGTGGTGGTTATAATTTTAGGCCAAAACTTTCCAATAGCATATCAAATAGCAATCCATTCACACACTAATGCACACCACCACCCAACACGGCGACTGGTGGCAGCAGGAGGCGGCAACACGGTGGTAGCCACCACCTCACGGTGGTAGCCACCACCTCACGGTGGTGGTGGTGGTGAGTTTTTCCTACCCAAAATCGCACATCCAACATAATGCCACCAACACCCACCTAAAACATAGTAAACACACTCACACAACCACCTCCCACGGTGGCTGGTGGCAATAGAATATGGCAGCAAGCAACAAAAAGGTAATTGCCACCATGGTGGGCGGCTATGGTGGTTCCCACACTTTTCTGGCTAACAGAAAACACGCACGCACACATGAACACGAGCTGTGCACAGAAAATGCACCCAACAACAACCACCCACGTGGTGGCGCATGGTAGTCAGAGGAAAAGGGTGTCAACCGCGTCCGCCACTCAGAATAGCGATGGTGGCAATGGCGCAACGACAGAAAAGGCGGAGGAGAAGAGTGGTTGCAGCAAAGAAAAGATGGGCTGTGTCCTTGTCGGTAAATGATAGCAGCGGCCACGTCTCACACGTGATGCTCTGTTGGAATAGTGTGTAAGGTTGCAACTATATTAGGAAAATATTTGACCCGGTTGTGCATGGTCCTTTTGGGTTGCCTTCACCATAGCAACTTGATAGAATGATTTATTAAGAGAGAATAAATATTATTAATATATTATGAGAATAATATAAAGAATAATAATATTGTTATTTGATTAATATAAGTCATAAATTAATTGGTATTAATTTGGTGACTAAAAGAGATTAATTAAATAAGAGGGTATAAACTGTCAATTGTTTGATAGTTAAACTTTTGTAACACCCCGTTCTTCGAGTGTTCAATTATAAGTCCCTGAGATTGAAGAGGAAGGGTAATTCTGGTCCCTTTCGAGAAATAAGCTTCATCCGAGAAGGTTTCGGACGGGTGTATGTGTTAGAAGTATTGGGCTTCTCGTCACCCTCGTATGAATGTAAGGTTATTTGAGAGTGGGAGTAGATTCGAGGAGTTGCGGTGCCTCGAAGTTGATCATTGTTTTTAGTTCTTTGTGGAATAAGAAGGAAATGGTCCCATGCATGCATGCTTTTGTGTTTTGAAAGGTGGCTGGGTACACCCAGCGTAAGCTGGACGTACGCCCAGCGTAATGGGATGAATGTTGCGGGTAGCCGGGTGAGTACGCCCAGCGTACCAGGGAGGTACGCCCAGCGTACTCTCAGAAACCCCAAACCCTATTTTTAAGGTCAGCCACTATATAAGGAACATGATGGTTCACCCCTCAGCCTCCATAAGCTTGTCTTCAACCCCAGAGAAACCCTAGATCTCCTTTTCCCTCCATATTTTAGCGTGTTTATCCTTGGAAAGATCTTGTTGGAAAAAGAAAGTCTTGAAGGAGAAAAGGGAAGTTGTCAAAGAAGATGAAGAACGTGTGGAGCTCATAGATCTGAAGAAATACCACCCTTTGGAGCTGGTTTAAGGTATAAAGTTTCTTGCTTGACCTTCTTATGGCATAGATCTATGTATTTTGAAGCTTTTTCTCCATCCTTGTCCCAAAAGTCCTCTCCTTGTTGTATAGCTCGATTTGGTCAAGATTATCTGTCCTTTCAGACCTTTGCAGAGGTCTTGAGTGATAAAAATGAGGTCCCAAGGGCTGTAGTTATTCCATGTATGAGTTATATAGGTCTTAATGGATTAAGACCTTAGATTAAGGGCTTAAGGACGTCCCAAGTGATAAAGTTTGAGACTTTATGAATTCTAATCAAATTTGACCTTTGGATCTGAAGTTTGGGCTTAAGAGCTTAAGCCATCAAGAGGTTAGAAAGGCTTAATGGATCTCGCAGTTACGCCCCGTGTAACCTTCGAGTATGCCACGCGTAGCGGGCCAGTGTCCCGTTTTCTTTTGGCAATCTTTGTAGTACGCCCAGCGTACCCCTCCTGTGGACTTCCTTTTGGGCTTTTGTGTTGGGCCATTTGTGGGTGGTTGGTGTTTGGGCCAAGTCTGGAAAGTATGAATAGAGTATTTTTGGGCCCAATTAATATTATGCATATTGGATCTAGGCCCATTTGGTGAGGGGGCCCAATTTGGTAAATTGGGCCAATATTGGACTTTGTGTGAAAATTGGGACTTTGGTCTTGGCCCGACAAGTGGAAGTATGTTTGACCTAATGCTTATGCTTGTCATGTTGGTTAGTTCGGGATGTGCGGTGAGTTGGTGATTCAAGAGTCTGCTTCTTCAGTTCAGAGATTTGGCAGTGCGAGGTGAGTTATCCTCACTATATCAACAGGGTCTACGGCACCAAGGCCGACCCTTTATCGGATGGAAATCTGGATAGTTGTCTGTTATGGTATTGCTTGATATTGGCAGGAAGGCATTATATATTATGTGGACCAAAAGGTCATGGCCTGGAAAGGCGTATGTGCGTAAGTAGTATTTTGGCTGAGACGTAGGGTGATGTTATGTTCGTGATCGGTTAGGTCGGTAACCTGGTTAGGGTAATGATATGTTATGTGATCTGTTTGATCGACTTGTTGAATGTGAACTGTTATATGATTGAATATTATGTACGCAGGGTTGTTTGGACTGGGGTTTGACCCGATATGCATGGCTGTTCTATGTTCTGTTATGTTATGTATGCTTTTATGTTATGGGCCGGAAGGCAATATTTTATGGGCTGGAAGGCAATATGTTATGGGCTGGAAGGCAATATGTTTTGGACCGGAAGGTCGTGGCCTGGAAGGGCGTATATGTGGTTGGTATTTTGGGGGTATCTCACTAAGCTTTCGGGCTTACAGTTGTGGTTTTATGTTTTCAGGTTCTCAGGAGTCTGTGGCAAGGCAATGACGTGATCGTACCGTTCCTCGTGTTGGTGTTTTATGAAATGGACCTGAGAAATACTCTGATAAATAATGTATCGGAAACCTTTTTCTAATAACGTTATTAAAATGGGTTGTTTTTGAAAAGTTTTAATATTTTTGAAATTTTTGGTCGTTACAAGTTGGTATCAGAGCCGTGGTTTGGGCGAATTGGAGGAACACTCGTGTGACTCCAGTCTCAAATCGAGGAGGGTTTTAAAAAGAGGAATTAAAATGGTTTTCAAATTAAGTAAAAGGAGGACGCGGAGGTACGATCAGCCGGAACCAGTAAGTAACCCCAAGATACCATACATGATATTTGTCTTATTGAGCTTGGTAGAACAGCATGATAGTGGTAGGCTAGGGATCTTCAGGATTTCATAATGATGTTGCCTGTTATGTGATGCCTGCTAGCCTAGGGTTTTCCTCTATTGAGATTTCCAGTGTTCCTCTAGGAGTGAGGATCGAGCGCTTGCTATGTATATTTGTCGCTAGGATGTTGTGGTAGTACTTCATACAAATATGGGTAGGTGTGGAAGGTAGTATGGGCCCGTACTACTGAAAGCACAGGACCCATACGTGTATCAGGGAAACCATGATCTCCAGGGTTGGGTTGAGAGTTGGTTCCCGGGATAGTGGGAAGTGCCTGAGGTTTTGTGGTTATTTCAGTATGGTGATTTCGAGGCATGATGGGAGTGGATCCGGGTCAGGATCGGGTGCAGGAGAAAGAGTTGCGTACGGGTCAGTACCGCCCGAGGTTATCGGTCAGATGAGTACGCACGAGTTGGATGCGGGGATTCGTGAGATCCTGCATGATGAGGTTGCTACTTTGTTCTAAGCCGAGCTGCAGGAACTGTTTGGGTCGATCAAGACCGCCATGGTGGAGTATTTTGATGAGCACTATGCAGTTCTCACGGAGACGGTTGCCGCGGCGGGTACAGCGGCTGTAGCAGCGGCAGGGGGATGAGCTAGTAGGGGTTTTCAGTATCGGGACTTCGATAATACGAAGCCTCTCACCTTGATGGAGTTCAGGATCCGATTGTTGCTATGAGATGGTTATCAGACGTGGAGGGTTGCTTCTTCATGTGTTCATGCCCTGCTAATCGAAGGGTGTGGTGTGCTCTGAACCTCTTAAGGCTCGGGGCAAAGGATTGGTGGAGATTGACCATGGGGTCATACTCGGATACGCAGAGGGCTGCGATTTCATGGGATCAGTTCAGAGAGATGTTCAGCACTCGTTATGTTCCGCTGGTCGAGAAGGAGAGGTTGGCTCAGGAGTTCCTTGAGCTGAAGCAGGATACGGAGTCGGTGACGGAAATCACCAGGATGTTTGCTGAGAGGGCGATGTTTTGCCCTGAGTTCGCTTAGGAGCAGGCTCAGATGTCCCGATATCTGAGTATGCTAAAGAGAGATATCATACAGTTGGTGTTCGTGCAGAGGTGCGAGACCTTGTTGGAGTTGCAGGAGGCCGCCAGGCGGCGTGAGTTAGAGATTGAGTTGCAGTTGCGTGAGCTGAGGCAAGCTCCGGTTCAGTCGCAGCCGGCGACGAAACGGTCTAAGACCGTTGATTCCAGGATAGGAGATCAGGGCAGCCACGTTTGCGGAAAGTGTGGGAGGGGTTACGCTGGAGTTTGTCGGTCCGGTGGTGCATGCCGCAAGTGCGGAAAGGAGGTGCACTATGCGAGGGATTGCCGGTAGTTAGTGCCGGTGCGGGATTTGAAGTTATGTTATCATTGTCATCGGATTGGACACTTGAGGGTCAACTGTCCACAGTTTGCTGCAGGACCAGTACAGGCTCCAGCACCGGCCATGTTGAGGATCACGGGTGGAGGTCAGAGTGGAGCGGAGCCCCCAAGGGCTTAGGGTCGTGCTTTTCAGCTTGCAGCGGAGGAGGTTAGAGCAGTGCCGGATGCAGCTGCGGGTATGTTTCGTTCTTGTTGTCTTGTTGATTTATGATTATTATGGAGTATCGTTATCTACTAGTCTCGTTGGATGGTTTTCGTTTTGGTATCCGTTGTTCTTTGGAGACCGGGTTCCTTTTGAACAGATTGATCAGTGTGGAAATGGGTTTGTGCAAGGTTGTTTTGGGAGGTCGGTGTTAGCGGTCGGTGGATAGTCAGTGCCCTAAGTGGGGGAGAATTGGAAATTCTCCGGATGATCGATGGACTTGAGAGGGTGTTTAACTGCTTGGGATTTCGGCGGTATTTCTTTCGGCCGAGAGCGGACTGGTATGGGTGAGTGGTAGGCGTACGGGGCGGATTGCAAACCTGGGGCATTTGAGTGTGGAGGGCCTGGGATCAGGCTGGGAATGAGTATGTATGTTGGAGATAGAGTTCGGAACCCTTAGAGGGCTAGAACAGTATGCATGGGAGGATTCCCGGAGAGATAGCCCGAAATAATGAATGCTAGTTGAGCGGTCCGGTTAGACTGAAGGCCAGAAGGCGTATCAGTCAGGCTGAAGGCCTTGGAGGGCGGTCCAGTCATGTTGAAGACTCTGCAGTTGTTGTTAGTCCGGTTCGAGGAAATGGATTGAGTACGTCGTGATGTGTTATCACTAGAAGGTCTGGCCCCGGGTATTGATCTCGGTTAGTGGAGAGGGTGCATGGACTCGAGAGTCCTTGCAAGCAGATTCAGGGCATGTGTGGTGCATGGATAGCGGTTATGCTATAAAGGGGTGGTGCAGCGTTGGGTGAGCACCTTGGCACTTGTCGTGGTGACAAGGCAGCCAAGTGGATCTCCTTGGTGAGGGAAAAGAGAGAGGAGTGTAGCTCCGGGAGGAAGAGTAAATTCACGGAAGTGAAAGAAGCAGTGTAGAATTATGATCAGAGTGGTCCGACGGTGGTCATTGAGCAGCGTGATTGCGATGATGGTATGGAATGACATCATGATGGAATGTCTGCTGAGGACGTAGGAGGGATTCCGCGGGTGTAGAGCCAAGAGTCTCAGGAGGTATACTGGAATGGATTCTGGGACACCCAGCTTGATTCTGATCAAGGAGTTGTGTATGTAGTGGTGAATCCTCCTGGGGATGTTAGAGATGTCGTCAGTATGGCGGGTTTTTCCCAACCCGAGAGTGCTAGGGCTGGTTCAGCGTGTGCGTGTGATTGCAAGAAGAGAACTCGTGGGAGTTGCTCTGTGACTGAAGAATGTGTCCTTTTGTCAGCTCGGAGTGGATATAGTTGGATTCGGATCGGGAACCCGGTGGTTCATGGTAATTTCTAGCTCATATGGGTCGAGTGATTATTGTGATCTGGAGCAGTATTGCATCATGGGTAGTACCCGATTGTTGAGTGTGACTATCAGAGGGTAAAGTCGGTGACCAACTTGAGATGGTGGTAAGGACACAGCAAGAAAGGAGGAAGTGAGTTTCGGGTTTCGATGGTTGTACCTTGAGGGACCTGGTTTGGTTAGTGCCAGGTAGTGCGTTGCAGGGGAAGTTCTGAATTGGAGTTGCTGCAGGCTTCGAGGACGAAGCCAAATTTAAGTGGGGGAGAATTGTAGCACCCCGTTCTTCGAGTGTTCAATTATAAGTCCCTGAGATTTAAGAGGAAGGGTAATTCTGGTCCCTTTCGAGAAATAAGCTTCATCCGAGAAGGTTTCGGACGGGTGTATGTGTTAGAAGTATTGGGCTTCTCGTCACCCTCATATGAATGTAAAGTTATTTGAGAGTGGGAGTAGATTAGAGGAGTTGCAGTGCCTCGAAGTTGATCAATGTTTTTAGTTCTTTGTAGAATAAGAAGGAAATGGTCCCATGCATGCATGCTTTTGTGTTTTGAAAGGTGGCTGGGTACGCCCAGCGTAAGCTGGACGTACGCCCAGCGTAATGGGATGAATGTTGCGGGTAGCCGGGTGAGTACGCCCAGCGTACCAAGGAGGTACGCCCAGCGTACTCTCAGAAACCCCAAACCCTATTTTTAAGGTCAGCCACTAGATAAGGAACATGATGGTTCACCCCTCAGCCTCCATAAGCTTATCTTCAACCCCAGAGAAACCCTAGATCTCCTATTCCCTCCATAGTTGAGTGTGTTTGTCCTTGGAAAGCTCTTGTTGGCAAAGTAAAGGCTTGAAGGAGAAAAGGGAAGTTGTCAAAGAAGATGAAGAACGTGTGGAGCTCGTAGATATGAAGAAATACCACCCTTTGGAGCTGGTTTAAGGTATAAAGTTTCTTGCTTGACCTTCTTATGGCATAGATCTATGTATTTTGAAGCTTTGTCTCCATCCTTGTCCCAAAAGTCCTCTCCTTGTTGTATAGCTCGATTTGGTCAAGATTATCTATCCTTTAAGACCTTTGGAGAGGCCTTGAGTGATAAAAATGAGGTCCCAAGGGCTGTAGTTATTCCATGTATGAGTTATATAGGTCTTAATGGATTAAGTCCTTAGATTAAGGGCTTAAGGACGTCCCAAGTGATAAAGTCTGAGACTTTATGAATTCTAATCATATTTGACCTTTGGATTTGAAGTTTGGGCTTAAGAGCTTAAGCCATCAAGAGGTTAGAAAGGCTTAATGGATCTCGCAGTTACGCCCCGCGTAGGGGGCCAGTGTCCCGTTTTCTTTTGGCGATCTTTGCAGTACGCCCAGCGTACCAAGGAGAGTACGCCCAGCATACTCCTCCTGTTGACTTCCTTTTGGGCTTTTGTGTTAGGCCATTTGTGGGTGGTTGGTGTTTGGGCCAAGTCTGGAAAGTATGAATAGAGTATTTTGGGCCCAATTAATATTATGGATATTGGATCTAGGCCCATTTGGTGAGGGGGCCCAATTTGGTAAATTGGGCCAATATGGGACTTTGTGTGAAGATTGGGACTTTGGTCTTGGCCCGACAAGTGGAAGTATGTTTGACCTAATTCTTACGCTTGTCATGTTGGTTAGTTCGGGATGTGCAGTGAGTTGGTGATTCGAGAGTCTGCTTCTTCAGGTCAGAGATTCGGCAGTGCGAGGAGAGTTATCCTCACTATATCGACAGGGTCAACGACACCAAGGCCGAACCTTTATCGGATGGAAATCCGGATAGTTGTCTGTTATGGTATTGCTTGATATGGGCCGGAAGGAATTATATATTATGTGGACCGGAAGGTCATGGCCTGGAAAGGCGTATGTGTGTAAGTAGTATTTTGGCTGAGATGTAGGGTGATGTTATGTTCGTGATCGGTTAGGTTGGTAACCTGGTTAGGGTAATGATATGTTATGTGATCTGTTTGATCCGACTTGTTGACTGTGAACTGTTATATGATTGAATGTTATGTATGCAGAGTTGTTTGGACTGGGGTTTGAGCCGATATGCATAGCTGTTCTATGTTCTGTTATGTTATGTATGCTTTTATGTTATGGGCCGGAAGGCAATATGTTATGGGCCGGAGGGCAATATGTTATGGGCCGGAAGGCAATATGTTTTGGACCGGAAGGTCGTGGCCTGGAAGGGCGTATATGTGGTTGGTATATTGGGGGTATCTCACTAAGCTTTCGGGCTTACAGTTGTGGTTTTATGTTTTCAGGTTCTCAGGAGTCTGTGGCAAGAAGGCGTGATCGTACCGTTCCTCGCGTTGGTGTTTTATGAAATGGACCTGAGAAATACTCTGATAAATAATGTATCGGAAACCTTTTTGTAATAACGTTATTAAAATGGGTTGTTTTTGAAAAGTTTTAATTGTTTTGAAATTTTTGGTCGTTACAACTTTAGACTGTAAATCGATATTGGATAGGGGTTGGACGAATTCTAGAAGCTAGGGATAGCTTAAAATCGTCCAAGGCTATCTAAGGAATGGATTTGGATTGCTTTAAGAGAAGATTATCCAACTAGGGTTTAAGCCATAACCCTTAAGGAGTCTACAAGTATAAATAGACCCTATGGCAAAGGGAAATCGGCACTTCATCTCAAGTAGAGAACCCCTGGCCGAATTCCCTCCCCTCTCCTCTCTCTCAAATCATCCTCCTTGCTATTTGGTGTTTGTAAGCCATTAGAGGAGTGACAATTGTGACTCTAGAACTCCAAGACAACAAGATCAAACAAGAGATTCAAAGGTATGATTCTATATCTGATTTAGTATTGTTCTTACACATAATTAGTCATTAGAAGTCTTGGATTCAAAGCATGTTTAATTAGAAAGCCTAGATCCAAGCATTAGGGTTTTGCATGCGCACATAGGAAAGTTCTTATGGCTAAAACCCATCAGTGGTATCAGAGCCTAGCTTGGATTCTATTAAATTGTTGCTTGCTTGTTTGAAACTTAACTGCAAAATTCGATTTTTGTGTTTCTGGGTCATGGACTCGGCGAGTGTTTCGGGATTTCTTCATGATTTTTGTGTTTCGGGATTTCTTCATGATTATCTTATGGAAACTTACCTTAATCATATTAGATCAACCCTAATCCGATTTTTTGATATATGTGACTGTAATCTTGATCTAATTAAAGATATTTATCAACTAATAAAATATTTAATTTCCTTATATGATAATTAATTAGTTATTTTGATTAATTTGGTAATTAACTTGCATGAAATCTTGAATAAATCAAATATAGATAATTAGGGAATTAATTGTTAATCAAAATTATTTGTTATTTGATCCTCCATGTTTTAAATGTTTAAAACTTGTCCTCAAGTTTTGAAATTTATATTTTGTGATTAAAAGTTTTCATTTAGACAATTTAAATTTCAAACCCTAGATTTTAAAAGGTTTAAAATACAACCCTATACTAATATAATATTATAAGAATAATATATATATATATATATACACACACACATATATATATATATATATATATATATATATATATATATATATATATATATATATACATATATGTATGACTTAAAATGCTAGTCTTACCGTTAGTAGGCCTCATTCACGAAGCCGATCTATAAGGTGGGTATAAGGTTGCGGCCTATAAAATGGCGCTTAATGGGTGTACACTGACACCCACCGCTTACTTGATCGGTGGAGGGTCGTTAGCCGAACGGGTAGGATAGGGCAACCTCAACCTCATTAAAAGTATAATATACAAAGTAACTGCACATTTTTAAAATTTCCCAATCTTAGTTACTTTAGGAAAAAGTGAATTGATGCAATCCCATGAAATTACACTTTGCACCCTTGCTAAGAAGTTAGTGGAGCGTGTGTGGTTTACGGGCACACTAATTGGTTCTAAGCAAAGGTGGCAAAGGGTGATTCATTGTTTATCATAGTTCGATGGAGCGTGTGTGGTTTACCAGCACATCAAATAGGTGATCGTTGCAATGAAGGCACCATGTGAATTTGCATGGTAATTCACACCCACTTTGTGATCCTCGGTATCCCAGTCACAAAAAGAGGGGCATATCGAGATTTAAACATGCCATTGAATAGTTTCAATGAATCTCATTCGAACCTAGGAATTCTCAATACATTTAGGACTTATAGTTAGGTTTTTATGGTGGAGAATTAGTGAATCGTCATTCACTTACCTTCAATTTATTTGCATGTTAGATTACGGCATCCCTTTTCTAATATGTAAATATTGTTGTTGGATCCTAGCCCTAATTTTTCTTATTAGGTGATAAATTAGGGATTCATATTCTAATCTATCTTTGTCCTTTCTAATTGTAGATGTCGAACGCAAACAACGCTGCTGCTAGTTCCTTCACATTGATGAGCCTTTGGCAAAAGGTCACCTTCGATGGAACGAACTTTAGCGAATGGATAAGATACATTCGCACCATTGCTCGCTATGAGGATAAGGAGTATGTCCTCAATGAGAAGCTCGAGAAAATCAACCCTGAAATCGCTACTCCGGATGAAATAACCGCTTTTGAAACTCATGAGCGCGATGCAACGAAGGTACATTGCATCATGATAGCCACCATGAACTCCGAATTCCAAAAGTCCTATGAGGACATGTACCCGTACGAAATGCATCAAGATTTATTGGAGAGATACCACCAGAATGCGAGACAAGAGCGTTATGAGATTTTCACTAACATGATTTCCGCTAAGATGGGTCATGGAGAATCTCTTACCGTGCACCTACAAAAGATGCAAAGGTATGTCGACCGCCTTCGCAAGTTAAATGTTGACTTTGGGGAAGACTTGGCGATCGACATGGTGCTTCACTCTTTGCCTCCGATGTACAATCAATTTAGGATGACCTACCACATGAACAAAAGAGGAGGTTAACCTAAGCAAACTCCAAGGTCTCTTGAGGGTCGCTGAGAGCAACTTCAAAGACAAGTCTGTTGCACCAACTCCCAATCCACCCGCTGCTCCTGTCTTGGCTATTGGTCAAGGAAAGGGAAAGAAGAGGAAGGCTTCGTCTAAGAAATATCGCAAGGTTAAAGCCCGAGATGGTGCCTCTTCTAGTGGGACCAAAGTTGATCCTGCTAAGCCCTGCCCTAACCCTAAGGAGGCAGAGTGTCACCACTGCCATAAGATAGGACATTGGAAGAGAAGCTGCCCAGAGTACCTGCAAGCCATCAAGGAAGGAAAGATCAAGCCGTCTTTCGTAGGTATATACACCATTAAATCTAACGATTCTAATCATGCTATTTCATGGGTTCTTGACACCGGTTGTGGTTATCACATTTGTTCTAATGTGCAGGGACTAAGAAGAAGTAGGGATGTGGAGCAAGGAAGGATCAATCTAATCATGGGGAACAGAAGATCGTCGCCTGTGACCAAGATTGGAGTGTATTCTTTAGTGCTTAGGAATAATTTATGTTTAGATTTGAACAATTGTTGCTATTCACCAGAAATGGCTAGAAACATTATTTCATTTCATGGTTTATATAGACAAGGTTTTAGATTTTCTTTTAATGAGAATGGTTCTATTTTGGCTTATCTAAATGGTGTCTTTTATTTTGAAGCTATACCATGTAATGGAATTTATGAAACTGTTATGATTGTTGATAACTTAGGAAATGATGTTTTGAACATAGATTCTTCCAATAGTATGGATAGAGCATCCTTGTGGCATCGTCGTCTTGGACATGTCAACAAGAAACGCATAGCCCAACTCCAAAAGGATGGAGTGTTGGAGTCATTCGACCTTAGGGAAGATGACAAGTGCGAGTCTTGTTTGCTTGGAAAGAAGACTAAATCACCCTTCACGAGTACGTGCGAGAGGGGTGAGGGTCTATTGGACCTAATACATACCGATGTATGTGGACCGTTTAGATCAACCACAAAGGATGGGAACCGCTTCTACGTGACTTTTACCGATGATTATAGTAGATATGGGTATATCTATGTACTCAAGCAAAAGTCAGAAACCTTTGAAAAGTTCAAAGAGTTCAAGAATGAAGTGGAGAATCAATTGGGCAGGAAAATCAAGATGCTTCGATCTGATCGAGGAGGAGAGTACCTAAGTCTTGAATTCCACGATTATCTCGAGGAGTGTCGAATAGTTTCACAATTGACGCCACCTAGGACACCACAATTGAATGGTGTGGCAGAAAGGCGTAATCGAACCTTATTGGATATGGTTCGCTCTATGATGAGTCGTTCTTCACTATCAATCTCTTTTTGGGGGTATGCCTAAGAGACTGCCGCCCATATCCTTAACCGAGTCCCTACTAAGTAGGTTGCCAAAACACCTCACGAAATGTGGACAGGGAAAGCTCCCTCGTTGGCACATATCAAGGTTTGGGGTTGCGAGGATTTCGTAAGACGAGATACTCACGACAAGCTAGAACCTTGAAGTGAGCGATGTATTTTCATCGGCTACCCGCAGAAATCCTTTGGATATCTCTTCTATAGACCGAAGTACAATGTTGTCTTTGTTGCGAGGAGAGGAGTTTTCCGAGAGCGAGAGCTCATAGGCCAAGGAGACAGTGGGAGGCAAATCGAGCTTGAAGAGATTCAAGAGTCGATAGATGAAGGAACCTCTACCGCTGGCACTCAACCCGAGGAGGAAACTCCGGTTGAACCGATTGACGAGTCCTTACCTCTTAGACGTTCCGATAGAGTTACAGTTCAACCCCAGTTTTATGGTTTGCATATTACTACCGAAGGGGACACGTATATTAGTGACGGTACACTAATAAACCTTGATGAACCAAACAACTATAAGGAAGCCATGGCAGGCCCAGAGTCTGCGAAATGGAAAGAGGCAATGGATAGCGAGATCCAATCCATGTATGATAACCAAGTTTGGAATTTGGTTGATAATGTGCCCGGACGTAAGACCGTTGGGTGCAAGTGGATCTTCAAGAAGAAGACCGACGTGGATGGAAACGTACACACATATAAAGCGCGATTAGTTGCGAAGGGCTTTACTCAAACTCCCGGAGTTGACTATGATGAGACCTTCTCACCGGTTGCGAATATAAAATCTATTAGAGTGATGCTAGCGATTGTCGCATTTCATGATTATGAGATTTGGCAAATGGATGTCAAGACCGCTTTCCTTAATGGGAAGTTAGCTGAGGATGTTTACATGGCTCAGCCAGAGGGGTTTGTGGATCTAAAGCATCCGAATAGAGTGTGTAAGCTTGAGAAGTCTATTTATGGACTTAAGCAAGCGTCTTGCAGATGGAATCTTTGCTTCGATGAGAAAGTCAAAGAGTTTGGATTTGTACAAAGCAAAGATGAATCATGTGTATATGTCAAAGCTAGTGGGAGTATAGTTAGCTTCCTCGTTCTATATGTTGATGACATATTACTCATAGGAAACGACATCCCGACTCTGCAGGAAGTTAAGTCCTGGCTCGGGAAGTGCTTCTCTATGAAGGACTTCGGAGAGGCTTCTTATATTTTGGGAATAAGGATAGTAAGAGAAAGAAGTAAGAGATTAATTGGACTTAGTCAGAGCACTTACTTAGAGAAGGTACTAAAACGTTTTAGTATGGAAAACTCGAAGAAGGGAGAATTACCGATACAAAGTAATGCCAAGTTGAGTAAGACTCAAAGTCCGAGTACCGAAGCTGAAATAGCAGAAATAAGCCAAGTACCATACACTTCCATAGTTGGCTCAATCATGTACGCTATGACTTGTACTCGCCCTGATGTAGCCTTCGCTTTGAGCATGGTTAGCAGATATCAAGGGAATCCTAGCAGAGCCCATTGGATTGCGGTGAAGAATATCCTTAAGTACCTTCGGAGAACGAAGGAATGGTTCTTAGCCCTCGGAGGGAGTGATGACTTGAAGGTGCGAGGGTATAGTGACGCCAACTTTCAGACCGATAGGAACAACTACCGTTCGCAGTCGGGCTGGGTTTTTACCCTAAATGGAGGAGCAGTGACATGGAAGAGTTCAAAGCAGGAAACCGTAGCTGATTCAACGTGTGAATCAGAGTACATTGCAGCGAGTGAAGCGTCGAAGGAGGCAATATGGCTGAAGAACTTCATTAGTGATCCTGGAGTTGTACCTGCCATAAAGGAGCCAATGGAGATTTTCTGTGATAATGAAGGAGCGGTTGCCTTGACCAAGGAACCAAGGGATCATGGTAGATCACGACATATCGACATAAAATATCATTTTATTAGACATCATGTAGAAGAAGGACAACTCGTAGTGAAGAGGATATCATCAGAAGATAACCCAGCAGATCCGCTTACGAAGGGACTGAGTAGGGTTAAGCACTTGCAGCATGCTAGGAGTATTGGGCTGCAGGATGATATTAGCATAGATTAGATAGATAGTATTCGAAACGTGTAATAGATAAATGTAATTAACATTTGATGATTAAATAAAGGAGTTTTATTTATAAGTAATGTTACTCTCTTATGTTAATTGCTTAACTATTGTTTCACTTTGCATGTTTTGACTTCCAGAATAATTGAATTTATAAAGAATAATCGAATTATTCAAATTGTCCACAATCGTGCATATGTTGGAAGTAGATATGAATGAAGATTGTTATGAATTGGTATGTAGATTGTCTAAATGGTGTTAGACATAGCAAAGGGTTGCTGCAACATTCATGAGTGCTTATGAACTGGTTTTGAGCAATGGAACGAACCCACGCTTGCTGGAATCACCTTATGGAATATGATATAAAAGGGTGATCGCAAGACGATAATATCATATAGTCTTAAAACCAAGATATATGGTTTGTAATTTATTAATTGATTGTACATTGATAATGCGAAAACGCATCAGTAACTTGATGTTATAAAACGCATTGTTGTGTATAGTTGGTCAATGAATAAGTAAATGCATATAAGTCGAAGTTTATCTGTAACTTTTATCCTAAGAAGGTAAAAGCGATATCTCGGCCGCTCGATGATTTGGTTTGACTTATGTGTCGGGCCCGGTCAGAACTGAATTGATGTGTTCGATTAAGTTCTATGTCGAATAAATCAGAGATCGAGAAACCTAAATGCTTGACTAATCATTCCATAGAATTGTCGGCATGATATCTAACAGAGGACTGTACGATCCCTTATCTAAAGGACAAGCTTCATTAGATCAGAGTTTGACAGCGCCTTTGAGAGCTACGATTGCAAATAGAATTGTACTTGTGCATATAGTTACTAGACTTATCCAAGTGGGAGACTGTTGGAATAGTGTCTAAGGCTGCAACTATATTAGGCAACTATTTGACCCGGTTGTGCATGGTCCTTTTGGGTTGCCTTCACCATAGCAACTTGATAGGATGATTTATTAAGAGAGAATAAATATTATTAATATATTATGAGAATAATATAAAGAATAATAATATTGTTATTTGATTAATATAAGTCATACATTAATTGGTATTAATTTGGTGACTTAAAGAGATTAATTAAATAAAATGGTATAAACTGTCAATTGTTTGATAGTTAAACTTTAGGCTATAAATCCATATTGGATAGGGATTGGACGAATTCTAGAAGCTAGGGATAGCTTAAAATCGTCCAAGGCTATCTAAGGAATGGATTTGGATTGCTTTAAGAGAAGATTATCCAACTAGGGTTTAAGTTGTAACCCTTAAGGAGTCTACAAGTATAAATAGACCCTATGGCAAAGGGAAATTGGCACTTCATCTCAAGTAGAGAACCCCTGGCCGAATTCCCTCCCCTCTCCTCTCTCTCAAATCATCCTCCTTGCTATTTGGTGTTTGTAATCCATTAGAGGAGTGACAATTGTGACTCTAGAGCTCCAAGACAACAAGATCAAACAAGAGATTCAAAGGTATGATTCTAGATCTGATTTAGTAGTGTTCTTACACATAATTAGTCATTAGAAGTCTTGGATTCAAAGCATGTTTAATTAGAAAGCCTAGATCCAAGCATTAGGGTTTTGCATGCGTACATAGGAAAGTTCTTATGGCTAAAACCCATCATGCTCTTCCTCATACCCGATGTTCGGAAGTGGGGTTGTGGTAGCGGCCTTTCAATGGCGAGGTGGCAGGCGATAAGGTGGCGATCGGTCTCAACAAAGCGGCGGCGGATGAGAGGTTCCATGATGGCGGCTAGAGAAAATATGAATTAGGGTTAGGGTTACCAGGGTGACGGTTTATATATCCTAACCCCCATAAAACTTCACTCCATATTGACGCAACCAGCCCCTCCGTCTTCTTTTTCTTTCAAATTAAATCCATAATTTACCCTTTTAGCCCTCAGCATTCCAAATTCATTTCCATTTAGGTCAAATGATCAAACTTCAGCCATCCTAACATTTTTAGTCACTCCTCATCTCATTCTTTTCAACTTAAGTCCCAATAATTACCATGCACCCCTTAGCCTTCAAAATCTTTAAATTTAGGTCCAATATTTACCAGACACTCCCTAACCTCTGAAAATCTTTACAAAATAAATCCCAAAATCACAATTTAACCCCCAAAAACCCAAATTATATCATTTGGCTCCCCGAAACCAACACCTTGCCAAATTATTAATGTTTTGGCTACAGTAATATGAAATATAATATAATTTACATCTCAGGGTTTTAGAAATTATTAGTTATTTACTTATTTTATATTAATTTCAAACGGGGTGTTACATTCCACATCTCAAATCTCTAGAAATGCTTAGTCGATGAATCATTGATAGTACCTTTGTACGAAATCCAGATCGATGATAAGCTGAATTTCATCGAGGAACCAATAGAAATCCTTGACAGAGAAGTGAGACAACTCAAATGGAACAAGATTCGAACAGTGAAAGTTCGATGGAACTCTAAATGCAGGGTTGAGTTTACATGGGAGCATAAGGATTACATGAAGGAAAAATATCCCCAAAAATCATGTGTTGACGAATGATGACCTTAACTGAATTTATGGACGAAATTCATTCCACTTGGTGATATTATGACAACTGTCAAAATTTAGGTTATTCTCTGACTCGGGCATCTTTTCATAAACCATATACACAACTGATAAAATTGACCTAGTAGTAGTAATTAGGTCAAAAGCTTGTAGAAACGTGGATCCAACTAAAATCTAGAACTAAAATACTTAGACTCTTACAATTCAATTGAATTGTTCAACTACTATAGGAAATGTCAATACCGGAATAAGAACAAACTAAAAACATTATTAGAATTGGAAAAGGGTATGAAACCCTAAAAAAAATTAAAATCTTCTAATTTCACTTCAATATGTTGTTAAATAGCTAACAAGATTCCAAAACTCTAAAAGCCCTAAAAACCTAAATTTTTTTAAATTTAACATCTAGACTCCATAAAATTTTATAAACTTTATAGTATCAAATTTGAAATAACTAAGCTATGAGATATCAAAAAAATTAATTAGCAACATTTATTCCTAATCTATAAGTAAAAGAGACAAGTTTTATTAAATAAAACTAAGTTAAAGCGTAAGATTTATATAAAGGGAGATTTTATAAAAAAAAAATTAAGGATTTTTTAAAAATAAAGGAAGGAAAGGAACAGACATCCTCTCTCCCTATAAATTCGGATATCTCTCACTCCCTTATCTCTCCTCCCAAAGTTAATCATTTAAGCCATATCTATACTTCTCCCTTCATTTCTCTTACACCCTACTATTCAAAAATCACTCAAACTCTCTCTCACACTCCAACTCTTCCACCACTCATTTTCTCTCAAAACTCTCCCTAAACTCACAAAATCAATAGCCAAGAACACCTTTCAATCACCAAATTTTCATCATTTGAAGTTGCTCTTAATGTAATCACGAATTTTCCTTCATTGTCGTTCAATTTCTTTCAATATTTTACTATTTCATGGACATTTTTCTACTCCTGCTCCATTATATGAATAGATTATGAATCACATGTTCATAACCATGATTTTGATGATCATGGTGGTAGGATTTCACCCAAAAACAACATGCATGTCGCAAATGGTGAAATCCTATGACCCAAACCTATGTCAAAATCAAAATAAACCATTTTTACACTAGTTTTGACAGAAAAATCACAACATTAGCATTTGATATCTTTCAAAAATGATTTTTAAACGTTTCAAACTAATGTAAGGCCTTAAACCAACATGTATGTGTTGATCTTCAAGCCTAGATGCTTAACAACCAAAGTATGTTGTTAAAAGGATTCAAACTTATGTATGAAAGATTTTAAATCCACCAAACTACCTAAAACTCATTTTTAAACCAAATACGATTTTTCTGATAATCCTATCAACAAAATACGAAGATCTGGAAATTTTCAATAAATAAGTTATTTTTCTCGAATTATTATAATTAGTGCAAGAAAATAGACAAATATTTCACATAAATACTTCTTAAGGTTAGTAAATTCTAGTAAAATTCTGAGATGACTCAAACATTGAGTGCAGAAATTTATCAGGTCGCATTAATTTTTATGGCTATTTTATGTTTATTTTGATTTATTTTTGTTGAAGAGAAATAAACGGTAAAATATAGTTATAAATGTCAAAATCCATTTTGTAAAATTTTCACGCCTTCTGGATATTTTAAAATCTCCGTGCAAAAATTTACCTATTTTTTCATGACAATTTCTTATTTTTCCCAGATTTAATTAATTTTTAACGAGTTAAATTGATAAACAAATAGCTAAACTTATCCAAAAATTATAATACTTTATAAAAATATCAAATACTACATCATAATAATAAATAAAAAGTTTACTGAATTTTATTTACTGTTTAAAATTTTTTTAATGAATTAATGATTATTTGAGAGAATAAATCAAGGAAAAATAGTTAAACTCTTTTAAAAATCACAACAAAATTACCGTAAAATCTTATGTTACAGTAAATCACAAATAAAAAGTTATGGACATTTTATAAACTTTTAATATTTATTTGTATTTTTCTTCCATTAAATACACATAAATGATGAAATTGGTTTTAACTATCTAAAAAGCACTCTTGATATTTTTCCCATATTGTATACATTAAATAACAGTTTTAAAAAAGTTTTAAAAAATTTTCTTAACTGGTTCTATTTTGCATGAATTTGTGTTGATTTAAGGAATTAAATAATAAAACAAAAAACTAAACATATCAAAACTTCAAGAAATTTTTTTTGGAAGACCTTCATTGTAGTTGGAATGAAAATGTAAGTTCTATTTTCTTAACTGGTTCTATTTTGCATGAATTTGTATTTTTCTTAGTTAAAACACATTTGAAAGTGTAAAAATGGTCCACAATTAATAATACAAAAATTCAGAAAATACTACCACAATTTATCTTTAGACCACATGATTTATAAAGTTCCAACATTCTAGAAAATTGTTTACTAAGTAATTAAAACCAAACGTTTAAAGTAAAATTAACATTTCTCTATACGTAGAATTTAGTATATCAGTGTTAGATTTTCGACATAGAAACTGACTAGTGTGTGTTGTTATCATAGGATCCCGGTAGTAAGACATGTTGGTGTATCTCGAGGAATCAGATGTACATTTTTTAAGCATTGTGAGTACTCACAGCCCCTATTTTTGGTTTTACGTTTTCGGGTGGAAAAGCATTTCCAAATATTATTTATTTTTCATTGTATTTAATTAGACTTGTATCAAACTTGGTTGTTATATTTTGCTATGTATGTGTTTGTAAATGTTGATTCATGAGGCCTATATCGCACTAAGTCCCTGGAATATTTCACACAGCTCATTAACTCTTTTGAGCGCATGGTTATTATGGATAGCGCTATTAGGAGGTAGACAAGTCCTCACTTGCATGGTTCCTAGAGTGCATTTTACCAAATTTCACCCTATGTTAGCGACACACATAGTGTTGAAGAGGGCATCCAGTCATTAGGCTTGGGTTGTGAAGTTATGGTTTGATCACTATGCACAAACAAGCTTTGTTTCTCTTGTTAGAAACAAACTTTAGTTCTCATGATAATAACAAACTTTTTTTCTCATTTTAGCAACGAACTTTGTTTCTCATGTTAGCAATGAACTTTGTATCTCATGTTAGCAACGAACTACTATTTATGGTAACTTA
The DNA here is from genome assembly GCF_002870075.4 of Lactuca sativa. NCBI lineage: Eukaryota > Viridiplantae > Streptophyta > Magnoliopsida > Asterales > Asteraceae > Lactuca > Lactuca sativa. The sequence goes on from NC_056627.2 coordinate 137,302,256, forward strand.
TTTACTCATTTTAGCAATGCACTTTCATTTATGGAAACTTTTATCAAAACTTTGATGATGATTCATGAAACCTCTATTTTGTAAATATGTGAATTTACCAACTATTTCCATACTTCACGCTTGTTTAACAAGCTTTTTCAAGGAATAATTAGTAAGTGGTCGTAAAGATTCATTATCATAAAGCAAGTTGCATCAACTGGAAAATGTTATTTGTGTTTTAACTTTTGAACAATGATGGTTTGGAGACTTTTCTTTGATAAGTTTAACTAAAAATGTTTTTATTATGGTGATATATCTTTAACTTTTGTTATGAAACCGCTATCGCTATTGTGCCTCGTTTTTCCTCTTTAGCGGGGTGTGACATGTATTTTACGAAAAATGAGAATATGCTTATCTATATGGTAGAGTGATTACGAGTTAACTTTCATATTCGATATAGTTTGATTGGATGTAGTCCAACCTTAACCTATATAACAGTATACTTACGACGTACCTAAGATCCTAATATTTTATAATTACAATTATTATCTAATTATATTTAATTGGATACTTTACTTATTATTTTATACATACTACCAATCTCTTCAGGTTTTACCCTATCAATATAATCTTGTTCACAGTATGATTATCGTATAGATATATAGATATACTACATACACTTTTATCCCAGAAGTATGCCCATTAAGAGCAATACTTCTAATCTTAGACTGAGAGGATCTTTCGTATGCAAGATTAAGTGGAAATACCATCCAATATTAATCTACATAACCATTTTGCTTTATTACTTAATTTACAATTTAATGTTATTAAATAGATGTCTTTAAGAAAGTCAAACAGGCGGAATCACGACTTAATGTATATACGATAATCGCGAGGATTAACGAAGTAATGTACTTTCCTTTGGAATAATTTCTTCTTATAATTATCCCTATCAATATATATATATATATATATATATATATATATATATATATATATATATATATATAAAAGATAATTATAATGAGTGATTATTCCATAGTTATTCTTGTATATACATATATATTTTCTTTTACCATATATATACAATAATTATGATAAATTATATAACAGGATATTAGGACAAAGTAACAGCTAAGTACATTGTCTATCCTAAAACTTGGATAGCATTACTTTAAGGTACTATGTTTGTTGGATTAGGTTTCTAAGTTCATAACTATTATTTGTTGGGTCAAAAATATGGTTTATACTTTGCTTTTCTAGGCAATTATATTTTTATGTAATATTTTATGAGCTTTTAGTCTAGTTTACGGTTAGGTGGACTTTACGGTCAGTGTTTACGGCCGTAAACATGTTTACAGCCATAAACTCATTTACGGCCCATGTCCACCAAGCCCATGTTGACCATGTATAAATATATGTGTTAGGGTGTGAGGAACAGATTGATGAACAGAATAGAGAGAAAAGGGAGCTTGTGTGTGTGTGTGTGTGAATGTCATGTAAAGGAACATAATTCTAATCAATTCATACAGAGATTCATATTATTCTTCTTCTCCTTCTCTTCTATTTGATATGACATCATCCGTTTGATTGGGATTCCGCACCATTAAACGGATCTGATTGATACACAGGCAAATTAGGAACTTATAATTGGTATCAGAGCTTGGTTGTATCAGTCAATTTTGTCAGATTTGGAGCATTATTTGATCTAATTTTCGAAATATTCTTGCGTTTTTGGATAGATCTCTGAAAAATAAAGGGAGTTTGTTCTTCGTGTTTTTCATAAAAAGGGTTTTTGATCGAGTTTTGGAGCTTCAAAGTCGAAAAATCAGTGTTTTTTGGTCGAAATCTACGAGGGTGCGATGGAGTTTACGGCCGCAAGCTTGGGCCGCAAACCTTGTTCTTGAGCCGTAAACGTGTGTATGACTGCGAATTGCTTGCGGCCGCAAACTACGACTGTCTATTGTGTTGATTTGCGACCGAACACTCTTAATTAAATGCAATTTTCATGTTTTGATCGAAATCTGTGTTCATCGACCGTAAACACAGTTCTACGGCCGCAAACTGTGTTCTTGGGCCGTGAACTGATGTTGGACTGTGAACTGATGTTGATCGTGAAGTTGTGTTGACTACCAAATTGGATTTAATTTAAATGAATATTTTTTAAATTTTTGACCCAAGTTTTTTTAAATAAAAATAATTAATATTATTTTTTTTTTGGGATCAAAATTAAAATTAAATATTTTGGTTGTTCGTTTGGCATGTGTTCGTGTCTTACTTAGTATGGTTGAGTGTAGGATAATGGCGAACCTGAAATTTGCAGATATGCACAATCTTGCTATTGTCTTGGCGAATCCTCCAGCTGTTCACTCGGATTTCAGATCGATGATTCACAGACTTCGGGAGTGCTGTTTGGCATCTGCTATTACAGTAAATCTTGTTGTTTACCAGAATTTAATTAGAGAATTCTGGGCGACTGCCAACATGAATATGGATAATGAGGGTCATTTTACTGTTAAAGCTATAGTTCAAGGACGTGAAATTGTGATTAATGAAAGCTTTATCAGAGATACGATGCTGATTGACGATCAACCTAATTTCCCTACGGAGATTGGGATTGAAGACACTCAAAGAATTCTCAGGAGAATGAGTTATGAAGGCACATCACCTCCAACATTAATGAAGCTTTTGCATCCATATTGGAGATTTTTAGCACACGTGTTCGTTAGCTGCATTTCCGGGAGAAGATCGGGAGCAGATGAAATTTCTCAAAGGACTACTGGTGCACTTGTTTCTTTCACTGTAGGAGTGAAATTCAATTTTTGAAGATTCATCTTGGATGAGTTCGTTATAAACATCAGAGCCTCAACTCGAGATACTTTCTTGTTGTATCCCAGATTTATTCATCTGTTTATCAACACTCAATTTCCGGATGTGAGAAAAGAAGGTGAAACTCTCGATATGAAGTCTTTGGGTCCTCACACAGTAGGACTCATCAAACAAAATCGAAAAGGAAAAGTTATTTTTCGAGGAGTGTACCCTCTTGAAAAGTTTGGAAAGTTCACTGAACTAGATGAACCTACAGAATCTTATGGTTCATCTGACCAAGCTTCCTCTGAGCCTGCATCTACTAAGAAGTCATCTCAAAACGACGTTGTCATTGATGTATCTGAGGATGAAAGTACTGAAAAGGAAGACACTCCTACTCCTGACGCTCATGTGGCAGAAGAGCATGTTTTAGTGTCTACTCATACTCAAGGTGGTGCTGAAGGATTGAGTGTGGAGTTTGAAGCGAATGTTGAGGGAGATAAAAATGATTCTTTTAGTGATCTTGATCTCACAGGTTTTGATCATGATGATATTGCAGCTTCTCTAGCCAGTAGTGCTAACTTGGTGTCAAATGAGAATCTTGACACTATCTTTAACAATGTCGATGATGTTGTTCTTCCAACAACTGAGACAAGGGAGTCTAATGAAGTTTTGAAACTGCAACCCCTACTTCAGGTCAAATGGCAAGTGTTTCCATTCCAATGGAGAGGGTTATGGGATGTTCCCCTCCTGTTTCTGTTCCTCCTATCTCAGAGCCATTTGTGAGTGTTTTTGCAACAACACAATCTGATCAACCCCCGTTGAAAAGATTAAGAAGGGATCTGAGGCAGAGTGATGTAATTACAAGTCTCTTTAGCGGCCACCCAGTACCACCTACTCCTACTACTACTACTACCAGTCTCACCACAACCAAACTGTTTGCTACGGGTCTAGATACTGCTTTTGATGTTGGTGGCCCCTCTGTCCCACCAGGGTTTACTCCTCCTCGAACGGATCATGATGATGCTTCTGAGAGATTAGCCTTGCATTTGGCTGAGGAGCAATTTTTGATGCCTTCCCCTCGCGGTAAAGGTGTTTCTATAGGAGGTGGTGGTTCTAGAGGAGACAACCTAACTATTTATGGGCTACAAAAGGAGATATCGGTGTTGAGTCAGATAAACATTGTGCTTGATATTCAAGTGTCAGAACTTCGAGATGAAAATTTAAAGCGTAGTGTTCAAGTGTCTGAGCTTCAGTCTGATAATTCAAACCTTGGTGTGCAAGTAGCTGATCTTACTAAGGATAAAGAGCTAAATTCAAAACAGATTTCCGATCTCCAAGATCACTTCAATCTATTGACTTCAAGTTATTTTGAACTGAAGAGGAAACTTGAGGAAGACTTTAGTGATAAATACCAGACGTCTGCAGTCTCTTTGCCAACTGGTCAAACATCAGGAGCTGTGAATCGTATTGAAGATGAGCCTCCTCAAGCCCCACATGTTTTAGCAACCATTCATGATGCACAGGATGAAGCAGCTAAGAAAGGGCAACTATTGTTTAAAAGGAACCCTAATCAAAATGCTTCTTGGGATGAACCCACAGTTACAATGACTGATCTAGAAGTCGTTCGATTCAGAGATACTTTCGGTGATAGGTCAGGAATTGTTTCTTGGGGATTTCATGATCCTCTCAAGATGTGTATCGTGCTGAGGAAAAGTGGCAATTATGAACTTTACAAAGATAGTCATGATTTCAGTTCGTGGACTAGGATTGATCTGATAGAATTGTCACGAGCTCCTTTTTCAAATCTCACGAACAATCTGCAGGTGACCCAGTTTAAGCACTTCCTTGAAGACCAGGTTCAAAGAGGGTTTCCTACAATGAAAACTGCTGAGTCTGTGATATTTGAGCATCCTGATATTGTCGATCCCAAAACTGACAAACCGTTGCAAGTTGTGATGTGGCCAGCAACAAAACAGGTCAAACAGTTCCCGGTGCTTCAGAATTATCAAGACGGATCTCTCGGTTCTATGGAGTGTTGGGTTTTTGATGAGATTACTTCTGGTGCGGTCATCAAGCTCAAGAATGGGTGCATTTGACTCTACGATCGAAGAGATTTGTTACAATTTCGAAAATGTGATATTCATCACCTAAGCAAATTTCAGATTTTGGTTGCAGAGGAAACTTTTGAAGATGCTGCGAAGGTGTATACAACTATGGTAGCTGAGATTCTTAACAAACGGATGTGGAATGCGGCAATGGGGCAAGCAGACGTCATGGTAGTTATTAAAGGTTAACTTCGAGCTAGTCCAAACCAAGGGGGAGATTGAAGGGCTCAATTTAGTGGTTTGGTCTAGGCTTTACGATGTAATAGTAGGGAGTGTGTTAGTAGTGCGTTTTTGGTTAAGTTTACGGTTGTAATGAGCTTACGACCGTAAACACCTTACGGCCGTAAACTCTTCTCGGTCGTGGTCTCTATAAATAGCAGGTTAGTCAGACGTTTTGTGGTTGTTGATGACTTATTGTTCACAGCTTTCCATCAATTTGTACCAGACGTTTATTGATATAAAATGTGTGCAAGCTTGGTTTATTCTCTTTTCGCTTCTATTATTGCTTTGTGTGATTGTATTTGCAATTGATCTCTGATAAGATCCGTTTTAGGACTTTACATAATTGGTATGTACTTGACCCGATAGTAGCATGGTCTATTTGGGTTGCCTTCACCGGAGCAATTTGATAGGATGGATATTTGAGAATGGGGTTATTTGTGATTTATTAATATATAATAAGAATAATATATTAATTGGGGAATCATATTATTTAATTGGTATTGATTAGGAATTAATTTGAAATTAATTTAGTGATCAAAAGAAACTGATTAAATTAACGGGTCTGATTAAGTAAATTAGTAATACATATAGTTTGGGCTAATGATCCATATTGATTAGGATGGACTAAATCTATGTGGGAGTCCATGAAGAGTTAGTCCAAAGGGCTTATCATAAGGATTATTGGAATAAAGGTCCGTAACATACACATTCAGTTATCGTGTATTGTAAAGAATAATATTATTAAATATTATATGTGATTTTGAGCGTTGAGTTCTAACGGATAGTTTTTATGTTAATTGAAGTAAAGCTATGTTTAGAATCGTTCAGAAAGTGATGGAAAGTCTTATGAGATTCCGATCAAAAGTTAACTATTGAAATTAATGAAAATATGAAGTTGAAAATAAGCAAAAATATATTATTGAAAGTTGTAAAGAATCTTGTTAGAAACAATTAGGCAAAAACCCTCATCGAAATCAGAGCTACAACGAAGAAGTTATGGCTTATTGAAGTTTCGCGACAAAACCGACACAACACTATTTAGCGTAAAAAGTGAGTTTTCGATAAACTACTTTTTAGCCCTTATGATCTAAATTAAAGTTTTAGTATTCGTTAAACCGAGAATTTTCATAAAAAGAACATCCAAATTTGACTTCATATGAGGAAGTTATGATTTTTCTAAGTTTTGGTATATTAGTAGACACCTAAAAACTCGAAATTAAGATCGAGTTATTTTTAGCCGACACAACTAAAACGAGAATTGAGGGTCTCGTTAATAGTAGTACAATGGTAAAAATGGAGACGAAAACGGACGTCGGATGATGACGTTATGAATTTTTTGCGGACTTTTCCAGTCCGAGCATGTTAAAAATATAACTTTAAAAATGAAATCAAAATTAGCCAACGGAGTCTAAACGAAAGTTGTAGAGCATAATTTCACCTATGCGTACATATAATGAACGTCAAAAACGGAGCTCGTATGCGAAAGATACGAATTTCTGAAGTTTGTGGCACGTCGCCCAAACCCTCGCATGCGACACGTATCATACGAACTCGACACGTCCGGAGCCACTTATTAGGTATGCGCCACGTACTCGGTGTACGCCCAGCATATTGAGTTGCAATGCATTACCCCCCGCATAATAGAGTGTACGCCCAGCGAAGAGGTTATCAGGGCAGTACGCCCCACGTACATAAGGATTTACGCCCAACGTAAATCGTGTTTCAACCACTATAAATAGAAAGCAAAGCCTTCGGGTTTTTGTTTAGAAAATATGTTCCCTCTCACTCTATACTCTCTTTTAAGCTACTTTGAACCCCGCCACCCCCCCTAAAGTCTCGGTATCATCCCGACACCCAAAGCAAGTCCCGACGCTCCAAAGTTCCAGAGAAAATCATATTTTCAAGTCGAAACTCTGCCCGAGTAAGGCCCGGTTATCAACTAAAATCTTCAGTTTCATCACAGAAAGTCATTTTTAGAGCTGAAGTGCTGCCTAAATTACTATTTTAACCTTTGATTATTTCACGGTGAGTTCAATATATAGGAACAATTGTATGTTATGTGTTATATGTGCTTTGTGCTTTTCCGTGTTATTATCTCGTCTTTTATTTCATGCTATTATGGTAGCAAAGTTGTACCTCTGACCATGTAATCAGTGAAAGGACTTAGATTCACGGTGGTATTGGTATGTAGCCTCTGGCCATGTAGAGCATGTCTCGTGAGAGAATGACTTCTACCCTATGGCATTGGCAGAAGGTTAGATAGGGCTGAAAGCATGAAATCTACATAAATGTTAATTATAAGTTGTATGTATTCCGTGCCATTTGGGCCGAAGCTTTATTCATGTATATCAAGTATTGAAATTGTTACGTCTCATTGATTGTATATCTTTGAATCAAATCATTGATTGATATGGAAATCTTGTCACATGATTCACACATGCCTTTGTTGTTCCTTATTCATCTTTGCTTCTGTCATATTGAAGTATATATATATGACATAACGTTATATTGTATCTACTATTGCACTCACTAAGGGTCACCGTTGACCCTTCTCAGTGTTTAACAATTGCAAGTAATAAGCATCCAATATAGTCTTATATTGTTGGAAGATTTAGAATAGTTTATACTATTACTTTTGTACTTGAGTTTACGTTTGTATAACATTTATAATATCCTATGTAGTTTTGTAATATATTAAAACTTAGTGAATTTGTATCCAGTCTTTTGTAATCTGATTATCAATGTAAAATATTATTTATGAATATACATGTAGCATGTTTTGGTGTAAGTTGGAGTAACAATGTCTCAAGTATGAAAGTGCGGGTCTTCCAAATTAATGGTATCAAAGCAGTAGTTCAAGCGAACTAAATTCCGCAGATTGGTATTTAGACTTAAACTATTGGAAGTTCAATATATGAACGGATTCGTTGTAAGTATATGGATACAAACCATAGGAAAGACTTAAGTAAAGTATTAGGTAATAATAAATCCTAATATTTGAAAATATTATATAACTCCAAAATTTCAGAGCAATGGCTGAACAGGTGAGTAGCCATACACCAGAGGTGGGTGGAGATCCTCGTCCTGATGAAGGAGATACTCTAGTATCCGCTCATGAGGAGCGACTTATGGATAAACTTACTGGTGTTATTCAAAAGATTCTCGAAGAACACAAAAAGAATAATAATAAAGGAAAAGAGAAAGTCACTGGCGAATCTTCTAAAGCGGAGGCGAAACATTCTTCATTCAAAACATTTAAAAGTAATGGTGCTACGAAGTTTTCAGGTGTTCTTAATCCTATTATTGTTCTTACATGGATCCAAAACACAGAAAACATATTCCATGTCTCTCATATGGTTGATGAAGACAAGGCTAATTATGCTTCTGCAATGTTGATCGGAGAAGCCTTGGTCTAGTGGGAAGCAACATATGAAGCTCTCAACAAGTATGACCAAGAGAATATATCTTGGGAAATGTTCAAGACTCGCTTGTTAGGAAAGTATTGTCCTCTTGACACGACGAGGAGATTGGAGACAGAATTCCTCGAGCTAAAATAGGGAGGGATGACCATGAATGAATATGAAACTCAGTTCAATCAAAAAGCACAGTTTGCTGCAAAGTATATTCCAACTGAAGACGAGAAAATTTAGTTATTCATGGAGGAATTACGGCATGAAATCCATGATTTCATAGTCAATCGGGAAGTTATGTCATTTGATAAAGTTGTTGAGTATGCCCAAAGACGCGAGCATGACTTAGAGATACGTGGTGCCACTATTTCTATTGCAAAGCATCCACGTATTGATTGAACTATTCCTATTTCCTCTATTCCACCAGCTCAATCTGTTCGATCTGAACTTAGCAAGAAAGTGCAATCTCATAATACCTTTCATGGCCAACGCAGGTCACAATCTATTTCTCTTCAATCACCATCATGTCTCATTTATGGAAAGAATCATCAGGGCCAACGTAGGATAGATAAGGAATATGTGGTCTGTTATGGATGTGGAGAAACGGGTCACATAAAGCAAACTTGCCCAATGAAGTATGTTACTTGCTATGCATGTGGTGTTACTGGCCACAAGAAGTGTTTCTTCCCTACTCTTACTTGCCAAATGGGGGGAAGTCAAGCTTCCATTCAACAACCAAAGAATGCCCCAATTAAAAAGGAGGAGGTGCCAAAAGCTAAGGGCCGTGCATTCCAGATTACCATAGAGGAAGCACGCAAGGACCCGAATCTTGTGACGGGTACATTTCTTGTCAACTCTAGACCTGCACACATCTTATTTGATTATGGTGTGCCTCAGATTCTTTTGTGTCTCATGAATTTGCGCATTCTTTTCAAATTGCTTGCTATGCACTCACACAACCATTTCATGTAGATACTTTGGGAAGTATATCATTACTTGCTGATAAAATCTTTAGGGATTGGGTCATAGAAATTGAAGGCTACAATTTTGTTGCTAATCTGATTCCTATCTCCTTGCCCAACTTTGATATTATTCTCGGCATGGATTGGTTGTCAAAGGACCACACAGAACTCTTGTGTTACGAAAAGATGGTATGCATTCCTATTGAACGGGAAGATCCTATTTATGTCTACGGTGAAGAAAGTGTTGGATAAGGTGTCTAAGTCCATAACTATTTCTGGTATGTACTTGACCTGACCCGGCATGGTCCATTTGGGTTGCATGGCACCATGGATTTGGATAGACTAAATGAGAGAAATAACACATATGGTTTATTAATATATTATAAGCTCTAATATATTAATAATATTATTTAATTAGTTTGGTCAAGAATTAATTTAGATTTAATTAAGTGATCAAAAGATAACTAATTAAATATATAGGTTGATTATGTAAATCATCGATAACTTATATAGTGGGCTAAGAGGCTCCATGGATAATCAAGTTGGGTTAAACCCATTGGATGCTCTATGGAGGCTCCATGGGAGTTACAAACCCATGGGTCATGGAAATGAAGAGTCATGACACATTAGGGTTTACATGGTGTAACCCTAGATGTGTCAACACTATATAAAGCTCATGTGTTCTCCCAAAATCGGCTACATTAGTGAAAAAAGAGGGCTTGGCCGATTGTAGTGTGTTATAATTTCTCTTCAAAGTTTACTCCATAGCGTTTGGTGTTGTGTGAAGCATTTGAGGCATCACACTTGGGGTGCTAGGCTCACAAGGTTTCAAGGAACATAAGCAACAACAAGGTAAGTTATTTTATCTATAATTTAAGTTAAAATTGTTCCCCATGTATGCTAGATAGGATCATAGCCTTGGAAATCAACTTTGCATGATAATTAGACAAACATAGATCCAAGGTTATTAGGGTTGCATGTACACTTAGGAAGTGTTAGAAAGCTCAAAACCCATCAAAAAGACTCAAAATCTTAAAAATAGTCTCTTTCCTAAAGGCTCGTAAATTTATATCGAAGGGGTGCCCTATCTATCTGGCCTACACAATTGATATCTCAAAAGAAGAGAAGAAAAATGTAAATGATGTTCCTGTCATTAATGAATATCCTGATGTTTACCCCGATGATTTGCCTGGACTTCCCTCGGATAGGGAAGTAGAATTCCGAATTGACCTTGTGCCTGGTGCAGCTCTGATTGCAAAGACTCCTTATCATCTTACACCAGCTGAAATGAAGAAATGTTGATTCAACTGCAGGAATTACTTGACAATGGCTTTATTCGACCGAGTACCTCTCCTTGGCGTGCTCCAGTATTGTTTGTCAAGAAAAAATATGGATCGATGCGAATGTGTATTGAATATCGTGAGCTAAATAAGGTGACTATCAAGAATAAGTACCCACTACCTCGCATTGACGATTTGTTCAATCAACTTCAGGGTGTTAGTTATTTCTCGAAGATTGATTTAAGATCTGGCTATCATCAGTTGAAAGTAAACGAGCAGGATGTGCCGAAGACTACTTTCTGCACTTGTTATGGGCATTATGAATTCATTGTCATGCCATTCGGTCTGACAAATGCTCCTGCTGTATTCATGGATATGATGAATTGGGTATGACGTCCAATGCTTCATAAATCTGTCCTCGTATTCATTGATGATATTCTAATTTATTCCAAGTTTGAATCTGATTATGCCATTCATATTCGTGAGGTATTAGAACTTCATCGAAAGGAGAAACTATATGCTAAATTCTTGAAATGTGAATTCTGGCTTCGCCAAGTTTAATTTCTCAGCCATGTGATTTCTTGTGACGGTATATCTGTAGATCCTACTAAAATCGAAGCCATTCAGAATTAGGAAGGACCTCGTAATGCTTCTGAAATTCACAGTTTCTTGGTTCTTGCGGGGTATTACTGAAGATTCATTAAAGATTTTTCACGTATAGTTGTGCCTCTCACAAGTCTTACACGAAAGGAAGCAAAGTTTGAATGGGGTGAAGCCTAAGAAAAAGGTTTCCCAACTCTAAAAGATCTTTTGACTCATGATCCAATCTTATCACTCCCAGAAGGTGATAATGATTTATGTGTTTATAGCGACGCTTCAAGATTAGGACTCGGCTGTGTGTTGATGCAGTATGGTAGAGTAATAGCCTATGCCTCAAGACAACTGAAAAATTATGAAAAGAACTATCCCACTCATGACCTCGAACTCGTTGCAGTAGTATTCGCCCTAAAACTTTGGAGGCATTATCTTTTGGTACAAAATGCCAATTGTTTACCGACCACAAAAGTCTCAAGTATATATTCAGACAACAAACTTTGAGTATAAGACAACAGCAAGCCATGGATCTGATCAAAGAGTATGATTGTGAAATCCTGCACCATCCAGGAAAGGCGAATGTAGTTGCTGATGCACTTAGCAGGAAGGTTTATCGTAATAGTATGTGTTATACTATTACTCACACTACAGTAAAGTTCACTATTCTTGATGAACTAGAGAAATGGCAAGTAGAGGCCTTAAAACAAGAAAATGTGAAGAAGGAAGGGATGATACATTATGCTGATGTTTTTCTTGATGATCCATGAGGATTAAAGGTATTTAAAAATCGGCTATGGATTCCAAAGATTTGCAGATTAAGACAGAAGATTTTAGATGAAGCTCATAAATCTAAGCTGTTTATACATCATGGTACAAGTAAAATGTACTATGATGTACGGGCTAATTATTGGTGGCTTGGATTAAAGAGATACATTAGAAGACACGTGCAGGAATGTTTGATATGCTTACAAGTCAAAACATAGCACCAAAAGCCTTATAGAATTCAAGATAGTCTTAGTATTCCCGTGTGGAAATGGGAAGAACTGTCCATGGATTTTATTTCCAAATTGCCAAAGACTGCTAGACAGCATGATTGGTAATTGTCGACCGCCTGACTAAGAGTGCACATTTTCTCGCCATGCGTGAAACAGCTCCAATGGAGAAATATGCACAAGTATACTTGAATGAAATTGTTGCGAGACATGGTGTGCCACTAAAGATCATTTCTGATCATGATACTCGCTTCACTTCTCACTTTTGGGCGAGTATGCACGTGAATTGGGATCTCGAGTTGCTCTCAGCACAACGTATCATCCCCAAACAGATGGTCAGACAGAGAGAACAATCCAAACAGTAGAAGATATGCTTCATGCATGTATGTTGGAGTTCGGTGGTAATTGGGACAAGTACTTACCTCTTGTCGAATTTTCGTATAATAACAGGTACCACACTTCAATCAAAATGCCACCATATGAAGCATTATATAGTTGTAAATGTCGTACTCCATTATGTTCGCGTGAATTAGGACAGAAAATCCTTGTAGGCCCTGAAATGATTCAAGACACCACCGACAAGATTCAAATCGTATGAGAAAGAATGAAAGCGGCCTAGGATCGACAGAAGTCCTATGCAGAAAAGAGAAGACGACCCACAGAATTCCAGGTGGGTGATCTTGTAATGCTGAAGGTATCCCCATGGAAAGGCCTTATGCGATTTGGGAAGAAAGGAAATTTGAGTCCCAAATTTGTTGGACCTTTCAAAATCATCCATAGAATTGGTAAGCAAGCATACCGCTTGGAATTTCCTGAAGATTTGGCAGGTATTCATGATGTGTTTCATGTGAGTTATCTATTCAAATTTTTAAGCATATATGATGAAACGGTTCCGTTATCCAAGGTGAAACTGGATAATCAATTAAGAGATGTAGAACAGCCTGAAGACCTTGTAAACGAAAGAACAACTGAATTACATAATAAAGAAGTGGAGTTGGTGCTTGTCAAGTGGAAACACCATCGAGGCCCAAATTATACTTAGGAAAATAAGAATGAGATAAGAGCGAAATACCCCAGTTTTTTAAAACAATGTAATTATGGGGACGAAATCCTCAAAAGCAGGAGGTATTTGTAACATACACATTCAGTTATCATGTTTTGTAATGAATAATATAATGAAATATTATATGTGATTTTCAGCATTGAGTTCTAACGGATAGTTTTTATGTGAACTGAAGTAAAACTATGTTTAGAATCGTTCAGAAAGTGATGGGAAGTCTTATGAGATTCCGATCAAAAGTTAACTATTGAAATTAATGAAAATATAAAGTTGAAAATAAGTGAAATTATATTATTGAAATTTGTAAAGAATCTCGATAGAAACATTTAGGCGAAAACCTCATCGAAATCCGAGCTATAACGAAGAATTTATGGCTTATTGAAGTTTCGCGACAGAACCGACACAACACTATTTAGTGTAAAAAGTGAGGTTTTGATAAACTACTTTTTAGCCCTTATGATCTAAATGAAATTTGTAGTATTCGTTAAACCGAGAATTTTCATAAAAAGAACGTCCAAATCTGACTTCGTATGAGGAAGTTATGATTTTTTCTAAGTTTTGGTATAGTAGTAGACACCTAAAAACTTGAAATAAAGAACGTCCAAAACGGAAGTCGGATTAAGAAGTTATGAATTTTTAATGGACTTTTCCAGTCCCGGGCTATTAAAAATATAACTTTAAAATTGAAATCAAAATTAGCAGACGGAGTCTAAAAGGAAGTTGTAGAGCATAATTACACATATGCGTAAAGAATGTCAAAAACGGAGCTCGTATACAAAAGATATGAAATTTTGAAGTTTGTTGCACAAATTACGAAGCGGGACTGGAGAAGTACGCGCAATGTTTTTCATTTGTACGCCCAGGGTACTCGTCTGTGTGAACTAGAATTGGCCACGTCGCCCAAACCCTTGCATGCGACACGTATCATACGGACACAACCCGTCTGGGGCCACGTATCAGGGTATGCGCCGCGTACTCGGTGTACGCCCATCATACTGAGCCGCAATGCATTATGCCCCGTGTAATAGAGTGTACGCCCAGTGAAGAGGTTATCAGGGTAGTACGCCCCGCGTACATAAGCATTTACGCCCAGCATAAATCGTGTTTCACCCACTGTAAATATAAAGCAAACCCTTTGGGTTTTTGCTTAGAAAATATATCCCCTCTCACTCTCTACTCTCTTTTAAGCTACTTTTAACCCCAACCCCTGATGGGTTTTGGTCATAAGATATCCTATGTGCTCATACAAACCCTAATGCCTGGATCTAGGTTTCTCTATTGTACATGCTTTGAATCCAAGACTATAAACCCTAATTCTAGCATATGGAAATCAATATTAACATATAATTAGGTTTATGATATTACCTTGACTGTTATGTAGCAATAAAAATCCCAATTCCTCCTTGAATTGACTTTGGAAGGCTTATAGTCACAAGTGTCACTCCTCTAATGGCTTACAAACACCATAAGCAAGTGCAGAAGGTATAAAGAGATAGGAGAGAGGTAGAAATTCGTCCTTTGATGCTCTAGGGATCAAGTGCATGAAATCCTAAGGCCTCAGGGGTCTTTATATAGGATTGGGATTAGGGGTTCAGTCCTTATCCTTATCTAGTTACTTGCCCATCAAGCAACCATAAGATAAGACTTCAAAACCCCTATCTCTTGGACCTTGGACGATTTTAAGGATATCCTTATCCTTGAATTCGTCCATCCTTTAACAAGGATAACCATTGCCCTATTTTGCAACATAATTACAATTCAGCCCCTCTAGTTTAATTAATTACATTTGATCACAAAATTAATTCTTAATTAATTATTGACCAATATTAATTAAACAAATATGATTTCTCCTTTAATATATTATTCTTATAACATATTAATAAATCATAATAACCTCTCTCTTTATTTATTTCTCCAATCAAGTTGTTTTGGTGAAGGCAACCCAAAAGGACCATGCACCATCGGGTCTAGTACATACCAAAATACTCATGGACTTAGACACTAATCCAACAGTCTCCCACTTGGATAAGTCTAATAACTATTCTGCGAACGACTTCAGATCCTGATCTGCAATCGTAGCTTTCCAAAGTCGTTGTCAACTCTGATCATATCAGATACGCGTGTCCTTAGATAAGGGATCATATATTCCTCCATTCTAGATATTATATGATTTCAAAATCATTTTCTTTGTACTATATCTCAATTTCCGATTTATGACGATTGACTAATTGAACAAATCAAATTAGCCCTAGCCCGGCCGAGCATTTACGTTTGTCATCACTAAACCATCGAGGGGCCCAAAAATATCGTTTTTATCCTACTTTAGATAAAAGGAGCGGATAAACTTTGATACAATGCTTGCTTGCACTCACTAACCAAATCACACACAATAATATTTTTATAACACCAAGTTACTAGTGCGTTTACATATTATCAATGTGCAACCAATTTGCAAGATACAACTCACACATCTTGGTTTCAAGAATATAAGATGTTATCGTCTCACTAATCACTCGTGATACAATTTCATGGAGTGATCCAAGTGAGCGTGGGTTTAATCCAATGCTCAAATCACATTCATAAGCACTCATGAACGTTGCAGCAAACATTTGCTTATGTCTAATGCTCTTTAGACAATCCACACACCAATTCATGACAGTCTTCATTCATATCTACTTCCAACATATGAACGACTGTGGCCCGTTTGAATAATTCGATTATTCTTAATAAACTCAATTATTCTAGAAGTCAAAACATGCAAATGTGAAACACAAGAATAATACTAATCCCATATGGCCTCAAACCTTTGAGTATAAATAAAACGCCTTTTATTTATCACCATATTGATTACTCATTATTTGTCGTTTCGGTTAATCAACTTCTTACTTGAATTACAACACTTGTCCCATGCTCCTAGCATGCACACAATGTTTACCTATGGTTCTTACTTTGTGAAATAGATCACATTGAACACATTTCCAATCATTCTCATTTCACAACTCCAAATCCTTTTTCCATTAGTGAAAGAATATCAAATTCTTGCTACTTATGGAAAATGCTAGATTCTAACATTCTATGCAACTATCCTTTCGTAATGTCACTGCACCAAAGTCACAAAGACTATTGCCAATGATGTTACAAAGTCTTCTATTGGAGATTTTTACAAGACAAATCCATAGATGTGATGTCTCTCACTCAAATTACATTCTTTGAACATCCTTTTGCATAGAAGTTTCTAATCTAGTCATAGATTTCTCAATATTCAATTCCCAATATGGATACATTTCCATATTTTCCATACGACAACTTATTTTTAATAATGTCGATATGGTCCATCCAATATGAAAACATTTCCATATCTTCCAATACTATACATCCAACTACTCACAAGCGACCAATCCTCGTCGAACTTTGGATTGTCCTTTGATAGTTGTTTAATTATTTTAGTCAAAACCAATTCTAGTCCCTTTTCCCTCTAAATGTGCTCGACATTTGGAAAATTTTAGAATGGTCAAATATCAAAACATTTGCAATCGATCCTATATCCGAAGCGTATGGGACACGACGCATAATGTTTTATTTGCTATGTTCTCAAAATTCGAATTGTGAAGAGGAATGTCGTAATCATAATCGAAATTTTAAGAACACACTATGTACCCTTGACTAAATTTATTAACATTTCTCAACCTAAACCTTTAGATTTGAAATGAAGCATAATATTCTCTCCCTTAATTATAGCAAAACAACTTTACAAACCTTACGACTTTGCAAGGTATAACTCTTGTTTTCTATAATTAATATTGCCAACTTGCAATACGTGCCTTAATAATCATACAATCATAAAATTTATGCTCCCACTATCATGATGATTATTATAAACATAACACTTATGCTCCCACTAGCTTCGACATGTATTCAGAAACAACTTAACTTTCAGAAAAACAATACTTGTTGAATTTCTTAAGTTCATGTTTCTAATACTTAGTGCTTTGATAATCTTTTATCAATGCTTCTTGAACTTATACACCTTTGCCTTAGATAGTTCATATGTGTGTCTAAACAATTAAGACTAATTGCCAAACCTCACATTTCAAATTATGGAAAGGGATACCGTAACCATAATCGACTTCGAGAATGCAATTTTACAATCACTATCTTCTTAAAATCTCTCTTAGTGAAAGCATTTCCTCATAATCATTTTCATGAAGGAGGAAATCTTATGACACTTAGATTTAAACGGTGTATGTGTTCCTATCCATGTAAATTTGTTAAAACTAAAGTTTATGACAAATTCAAACTCATATGGACCGAACTTTCTTAATCTTGATTTCTTGCCTTATGGTAGCATAGCTGCCCACCATGTCTTCCAAGTAGTTAAGTAGCTCACCCTTTCCTATCAATGTACCTTTCATTGATTAAGGTGCTTTGCCTTTTATGCGTTCAAATGAGAACTCATAGGACTCACATGCATAATTAACTCGATTGGTTTGGCACAGAAACTAAACAATGTCAACACGATAGGTTGTAAACCTCAACTCGTGTGCCAGTGATGATCGATAAGGTTTATTTGATTTGTTCTTGAAACCTTTCAAGACCATTAAGACTCCCACTTACTCCTTGACATATAAGATTCTCTTGTCAAAACATTTCTTGACAAATAAATATTCAAGTGTTAGTGTAGCTTTTATCAAGACAAAACACTTCATAACATTGGTCCTAGTTGGTCTTTGTCTTATCCAAGACATCACAACTTTCCACAATGATGAATGTTATAAACCTTCTTAATACTTTTTCACTCAATGTCACAATCTAAACTCTAAGATTTGTTTTGGAACGAAGTATGATTGACTTCTTGACTTAACCATTTCTTCAATTCTTGATTCCTCTTCTTAGACATGCAATTGTACTAAGACTCACTTAGAGGATCAATTGAGATATGGTTCTTAATCATTAAGACCTATCATAAAGCATAAAAGGTACTCTCCCATCTTCTTAGAATGGAGAAACTTTTATCTTTCTGCCTACTTGCTTCTTATTATTCGTTCTACTATTGATTTAAACTTTTTCAATCAATTCAGAATTACACTTAATCTTATAAGTATAATCATATTTACTAAACATTTAGTAAATCATGACGAATATCTTTTTACTCTTATGGTGGACTTTGATCAACACACAACTTTGTGTACTCGATCTCCTAGTCCTTCACTTGACACTTTGTCAATGAATTAGTCTAATTTCCAAATACGAAATTTCTCATTCATCGTGCATCCACGTTGCATGATTCCAAGTTTCTGTCCAATTGAAACTTGGGCGATGAGAAACTCTCCCTATTTGGTAAATTCTCAACTTTTCCATAAACACCATAAATAAGAATCATATCCATTTGTTGTAGAAATATGCAAACACCAATTTTTATAACGATTTCATTGCAAGGAAATAAACAAATAAATAAATAAGTCAAACGAAAATTTATTTTATTTATAATAGCAGCGGAAAACATTTGTCCTTACAATGAAAAATCCATTGAAAACTATGTATTTCAAAAGGAAAATTTCTAACAACTCTATCATAACTATCTAAGCTCAAAATCTAATCTTCAAGTCCATGCGATCAAGATCCATTCCTTGTGATTATATTCATCTTGCTCTTTCACCAAGCTTCCTTTCTTTTCACCGATCATGTAAAACATTCAAATGCAATCTTATTACATTATGTATTAAGAATTAATGAATAGGAACTTAATGGAGTTAGATAGTGGATTATACCTGAAGCGCAGCCATACTCTTTGACTCTCCTATCTTCTGGACTCTTCAGGCTCTTTGGGCAGACTTGTATCCAACGCCCTTTCTTTTGGCAGTAAACACAGGTCGGTTCTCCTAGAACGTCCTCGGAAGCATGGTCGGTTGACTTTTCCAACAAATACGCTCCATTGCTTCACTAAATCATTTCTAATTCAGCAGCAATGAGCATGTAAGTTAGGTCAATGAGGTTGTCGTCATGATCCATCATATAATACTTTCTTTTGAACTCATTATATGATTTAGAAAGTGACTGCAAAACCCAATTTACAGCCAACTCATCTGGGAATGACACAACCAACATTATCAACCTATCAATGTGTGATTTCATTCCTAGAACGTGGGCACACACGGGTTTACCATCTTCATGTTTCATATCCAATAGGGCCTTAGTGATATTGAACCTTTCAATTCTTCGATCTTGTGGGTTGGGGAGAACAATAGGAGGAGGAGGAGGAAGTGAAGCATGATTTCTCGTTCCTCGATTGAATCGTGGAATACCATCTTCATGTGGAATGCTTATTCCACGGGATTTGGGAACACCATAGTTCTCGAACATTGACATCTACAAAACGGGAGAAAAACAAATTCAAGTTAGTTGGTAGGTTGAGTCCTTAGTAAATCACCCAAATGAGATACTAAGGTTAGGACCCAACACAATATTCTACAACTTAGGAGAGGGATGTCGTAACCCTAATTGCAGAATATTTGAAGGTAAGTGAATGACGATTCACTAATTTCCACCATGAAAAACAAAAAGGAAATTTAAGTTTTAAATCTATGAAAACTCCTAGATCCTTTGAGATTCATTGAACTTTCAATGGCATGTTTAAATCTCGATATGCCCCTCTTGTTTGTAACTGGGATGCCGAGGATCACAAAGCGGGTGTGAATAACCATGCAAACTTACATGGTGCCCTCACATGTTACAGTCACCTATTTGATGTGCCGGTAAACCACACACGCTCCACCGAACTATGACAAACATTGAGTCACCCTTTGCTACCTTTGCTTAGAACCATTTAGTGTGCCGTTAAACCACACACGCTCCACTAACGTCTTCGCAAGGGCTCAAAGTGTAATTTCATGGAATTGCATCAATTCACTTTTGCCTAAGTAACTAAGATTGGGAATTTTATGAAAACATTTAGTTACTTTTATACTTCATTATACTTATAATGGAAGGTTTTGTCCCATCCTACCCGTTTGGCTAACGACCCTCCACTAGTCAAGAGTGTGGTGGGTAAGAGTATATACCCATTCAATCGCCATTTTATAGGCAATTTCCTTAAACACTCCTTATAGACCAGCTTCGTGAATGAGGCCTACTAACGGTAAGACTGACTTTTACTCATACATATATAATGTTAGATTTTTAATGTTATATATAGTATAGGGTGTATTTTATACTTTCAAAATACTAGGTGGTCTAATTTAACAATTATACTTTTAATTAAATTAAATTGTAAACCTAAACTTTTATGGATTTATTAAACCTCTTTTAATTATACACCTAAATTAATTAATAAAACCATAAGGGTGTGATTTGAACTTTTTCAAAACTATATTAGAGTTTTAGAATTTAGCATTTCTAATTAAACTTTTAATCAACTTTTAAATTCCAAAACTTGAGGGCAAGTTTTGACACATTTCAACACATTAGGGTTTACAATTTAAATATACATCAAAATTAAACTATTAATCAAAATTTAAATACCAAAACTTGAGGGCAGGTTTTGAAACCTTTTTCAAAACATTTGGGTTTCAACTATTTAAATTTCAAAACAACAAAACTTTTGGGTTCAAATTTAAACTATAAAACCTAAGGGGAAAATATGAAACTTTCCAAGGCACAAGGATCAAATAAGAAATAATCTAAATTAACATTTAATTACATAATTATCCATATTTGATTTATTTAATGATTTCTTGCAAAACAATTTACCAATTAAGTCAAAATAATTAATTAATTATCACATAAGGAAACAATTATCTTATTAATTGATAAATATTTTCAATTAGATCAAAAATATAGTCAAATATATCATATAATCGGATTAATATTGATCTAACATGATAAGGTAACCATCCATAAGCAAAAACAGCAAGAAATCCTGAATAAACCTCTGTCTGACGCACTGACTCGCCGAGTCACCCTCTGGAACTCGCCGAGTAGGGGCAACTCGCCGAGTCCACAGTGGGACTCGCCGAGTCCATCAAGCAGAACACCAAAAATCGAATTTTTTAAACATATCAAGCATCAATACAATAGAAACCAGTCAAGGCACTGATACCACCGATGGGTTTTGGTCATAAGACATCCTATGTGCTCATACAAACCCTAATGCTTGGATCTAGGTTTCTCTATTGTACATGCTTTGAATCCAAGACTATAAACCCTAATTCTAGCATATGGAAATCAATATTAACATATAATTAGGTTTATGATATTACCTTGATTGTTATGTAGCAATAACAATCCCAATTCCTCCTTGAATTGTCTTTGGAAGGCTTAGAGTCACAAGTGTCACTCCTCTAATGGCTTACAAACACCATAAGCAAGTGGAGAAGGTATAAAGAGACAGGAGAGAGGTAGAAATTCGTCCTTAGATGCTCTAGGGATCAAGTGCACGAAATCCTAAGGCCTTAGGGGTCTTTATATAGGGTTGGGATTAGGGTTTCAGTCCTTATCCTTATCTAGTTACTTGCCCATCAAGCAACCATAAGATAAGCCTTGAAAACCCCTATCTCTTCGACCATGGACAATTTTAAGGATATCCTTATCCTTGAATTCGTCCATCCTTTAACAAGGATAACCATTGCCCTATTTTGCAACATAATTACAATTCAGCCCCTCTAGTTTAATTAATTACATTTGATCACAAAATTAATTCTTAATTAATTATTGACCAATATTAATTAAACAAATATGATTTCTCCTTTAATATATTATTCTTATAACATATTAATAAATCATAATAACCTCTTTCTTTATTTATTTCTCCAATCAAGTTGCTTTGGTGAAGGCAACTCAAAAGGACCATGCACCATCGGGTCAAGTACATACCAAAATAGTTATGCACTTAGACACTAATCCAACAACCCCCACACCCCCGAAGTCCCGGTATCATCCTCGACACCCGAAGCAAGTCCTGATGCTCCAAAGTTCCCGAGAAAATCATATTTCAAGTTAAAACTCTGCCCAAGTAAGGCCTGGTTTTCAAATAAAATCCTCGGTTTCATCATATAAAGTTAATTTTAGAGCCAAATTGCTGCCCAAATTACTATTTTAACCTCTAATTATTTCACGATGAGTTCAATATATAGGAAAAATTGTATGTTATGTGTTATATGTGCTATATGCTTTCCGTGTTATTATCTTTTGTTTTACTTTGTGCTACTATGGTAGCAAATTTGTATCTCTGACCATGTGATCAGTGAAAGGACTTAGATTCACGGCGGTATTGGTATGTAGCCTCTGGCCGTGTAGAGCATGTCTCGTGAGAGAATGACTTCTACCCCTATGGCATTGGCATAAGGTTAGATTGGGCTGAAAGTCTGAAATCTACCAAAATGTTTAATCAGAAATTGTATGTCTTCTTTGCCATTTGGGCTGAAGCTTTATTGATGTATGTATTGAAACTGTTATGTCACATTGATTATATATCTTTGAATTAAATCATCGATTAATATGGAAAAAGCTTGTCACATGATTTACGTATGCCTTTTTTGTTCCTTGTTCCTCTTTGCTTCTACCATATTGAAGTATATATGTGGCATAACGTTATATTGTATCTATTATTGAACTCACTAAGCGTCACCGCTTACCCCTCTAAATGTTTAACAACCGCAGGTAATAAGCATCCAGTATAGTCTTATATTGTTGGAAGATTTAGAATAGTTTATATTGTTACTTTTGTACTTGGGTTTACATTTGTATAGCAATTATAATATCCTAGGTAGTTTTGCAATATATTATAACTTAGTCGGTTTGTATCCAGTCTTTTGTAATCTAATTATCAATGGTAACTATTATTTATGAATATGCATGTAGCATGTTTTGGTGTAATTTAGAGTAACAATGTCTCAAGTACGGAAGTGTGGGTATTTAAAGGCCCAAGGAAGTGAATTAGGGTTTGCAAGTGAAACCCTAGGAATTCCACACTATAAATGTAATCCCTAGCATCACCAAAAATGGCCCAAAGAGTTCCAAGAAGAAACCCTAGCCGTTTTTTGGTTCCTCCTAACCTCTCTCTCATAATCCTCCATTGTTCTTGGTGTTTGTGACTTATTAGAGGTATCACATTCGAGGTACTAAGCTCTTGAAAGGCCAAGTTCTACAAGCTACAACAAAGAGGTATTCATGTAACTTGTTTTTATGTTGCAAGTATCAAAGTCGTATGCTAGTTAGCCTTCATGCTTTGGATAAATGAAAATTGCATGTATAACTTGAGAAAATTCAGATCCAAAGCATTAGGGTCGTATGTACACCATAGGGATGTTATAGTGCTCAAAACCCAACAGTGGTATTAGATCCTAAGGTGTTTTATGTTATATTAATGCATTGGTTAATTGTTTAAAGTCGGACCAAAATAAAATATGCCATCTGCAGGCTGAACTCGACGAGTCCATAATGGAAATCGAAGAGTCCATTGCCAGACTCGACTAGTTGGGCAGTCTATTGGCAGATTTTCAGGTTTTTTTTTTTTTGCCAGAATTGGATTAGGATCATTACCACAAAATGTTTTGACTGGTAAAATTCATTTTTTTACGATAAGGTAATGATTATCCTTATCCAATTAAAAGATAATTGTCAAATGTTAATGATAATTACTAGATTATATGATAAGCTAATTATTTGTATTATTTGATTCGAATTATCATGTTATATGAGTTGAAGAGTTTCAAAACAGTCTTCAAGTTTTAGAATTCAAAAAGGTTTTGAAGAGTTGCAAAACTTGTCTTCAAGTTTTGGAATTCAAAAAGGTTTTGAAGAGTTACAAAACTTGTCCTCAAGTTTTGGAATTCAAAAGGTCTTGAAGAGTTACAAAATTTGCTCCCAAGTTTTGGAATTTGAAAAGTCTCATTTTTGAAACATTGAATTTTAAAACCCTAGTAATTTGAAAAGTTTCAAAAGTGCACCTCATGGTTTTGTAATTTAAAATTTAATAGCTTTAATTTTGAAATCTTAAATTTAGAACCTTAATATTTTGAGTAGTTCAAATTACACCCTTATGGATTTTATTAAATTAATTAAAGTGTTTAATTAAAAGAGAGTTAATAAATCTATAATGATATGGTTTGAATTTAATTAAATTAAAAGTCTAATTTATTAATAGATTAAACCATCCAGTTTTTTAAATGTGTAAAATACACCCTTATACTATTATATAATTGTTGGGTCAAAAAATATGGTTTATACTTTGCTTTTCTAGGAAAGCATATTTTTCTAGGAAAATATATTATATAATTATAGGGTTGCACATGTGTATGCAGCCACACACCCTGTGTACGGTTGCAAATGTCGTGCGGCCGCACACCCTGTGTACGGTTGCACATGTTGTGCTGCCGCACACCCTGTGTACGGCCATACACGCGTGTGCGACTGTACACTTGTGCACTGCTGGGAGTTCTATAAATAGAGGAGTGCATGTGGGAGTGTATGGTTAGACAAGAGAGAGGAGCATGCTCTAGAGAGAGAAACTAAAGAGAAGAATTGTGTGTGTGAGAGAATCTATTGTATGGAGCATCATTCATATTATTGAACACACCATTAGACTCATCTTGATTCTTCTTCTCCTTCTCTTCTATTTGAGCTGACATCATCCGTTTGATTAGGATTCCGCACCCTCAAACGGATCTGATTGATACACAATAGAGGGTGTCGGGGATCGAACCCGGGTCCTTAAGTTGATTAAAGGTGCGTTTTATCAGTTGGACTAACAAGTCCTTTGTTCCCATCCTTCGAAATTTAAATGATATAGTGTTCACAGCAAGATTTTTTACACTTAAAAAAAGGAAGTGATTTTTGGTGGTGCCAGGTGTAACACTGTAAATTTCAAAACAATTTTTCATTTTAAATAATCCTTAATTCTTAAAAACACTTTTCTTAAAATTCCAATCATAAACGAACTACAAAAACATAACTCCATTTTCACTTGCTTAATAAACAAGGATCCTCAAAACATGACTCTTTCTCTGGTGTGTACAATCGAGCCGGTGCCGTCCCGTGATCCTGAGAGAAACCTGAAACACATAACACAAAACACTATAAGCACGAAGCTTAGTGAGATCCCCAGAATACCACACATAACACATATTAGCCACTCGAGGCTATAACTCTGTGGGTCCATGGACCCTACTCTATGAACCCTCTAGTTCTAACTCTATGAACCTTCCGGTTCTAACTCTGGGAACCTTCCAGTTCTAACTCTGTAAACATGCACAACATAAATCACATAGAAATAATGCAGTATAACACATAACATACATAGCATACAAATACACTGTCACATAACTCTGGTTACCTACTCACGGTAAAGTATAGTGAGAAGACTCACCTTGCGTATCTCGATAACTCGCAAATCCCGGAAATTACTCGCGTTCGATCCCCCGAGCTATAATCCTCCTATAACACAATATATCTCTAATTAACACTTTCATCACTAAGGTTGACTACCCCTATCAAGTCAACACTGGTCAACTCTGGTCAACGGCTAACGGTCAACTTTGACCGGACTCGGCGAGTGCACTAGAGCGACCCGGCGAGTCTATACGTTTTCACGGACTCCCTAGGATCCTCTCTTGACACGTCGAGTACTTCCCTGACTCGACGAGTTCCACCTGGCATGAATCGCGGGGCCAACACGACTCAACTCGCCGAGTCTCAAGAACAACTCGGCGAGTTCCAGCTTGACTCAGTCCACCCATCAACCCTCTCTAACTCTCCCTGACTCACTGAGTCAACCCCTTAACTCAGCAAGACCACTCGCTGAGTGGTTATGGACAATCTTCATGCTACTCGTCGAGTCTGTTCTTCGGACTCGGCGAGTCTATGCCATGCATAAACTCAAACTCACTCCTAAGGTCAGATCCGTTCCAATAACTCATAGATCCAGTCCTTCCAAGCACATACATCACGTAAAGTTACAATCTTGGTGCTCATGCAAAGGTCCAAAGGCCTTATTTGATGATATGGTCTCTAGAATGCTATTCTAAGCTCATGACCTCCATTAACACTCATAAAGCTTGAGGGAAAAGGGTCTCTGGACCTCTTTGGGTCCAGATCTAAAGCACCAACACAAGAAGAGGCCAATTACTCCATGGATCATTCCTCAAAGAAACCCTAACTCTAAGATTTACACCAAGGACTGAGAAAGGAACGAATGGTTACCTCAAATGAAGTCTCTGAGCTCAGAAATCACTGCATTAGCACCTTCTTTGGTCTCCTCTTGCCTTGATCATCTTCTATGTGCAAAAACACCCACAAATAGTCAAGGATCTTCCTCTTCTCTCTCACAAAACGCTCAAAGACTTTTTAGGGTTCTCTCTGGGGTTGGTGGCCGCAAATGACGGCCATAAGCCCCCCTTAAATAGGCCTCATACCCTGGAAATTAGGGCTTCATTAAACAGCATGGACTCGCCGAGTCCGGACGCGAACCCGTGCCCAAACCGCGATCATACTCGGCGAGTTTGAGCTCCAACTCGCCGAGTCCCCTCACAAATCACCAAAATTATAAGAATAGATAATACCTGGGAATCCGGGCTGTTACAATTCTCCCCCACTAGAACTAGACTTCGACCTCGAAGTCTCGCTTTGCAAATAACTCCGGATGCTGCTCACGCATGTCACGCTCCGGCTCCCAAGTTAACTCTGACCCATTCTGATGCTGCCATTGGACCTGCACCAGTGGCACCTCTTTATTCCTCAGAACCTTAGTCCTTCGATCTCTGACCGCCGTTGGTCTCTCAGCATAATTCAGGCTCGCATCCACCTGAATAGCCTCTAGTGGCACTACTGCTGACTTGTCGGCTACGCACTTTCGCAACTGCGACACGTGGAAAGTGTCATGAATTTGACCCAACTCTGCTAGCAACTCCAACCGATAGGCTACCCTTCCTACCCACGCGACCACCCTGAATGGACCAATATATCGGGGCCCCAACTTGCCCCTCTTCTTGAATCGAATCACTCCTTTCCAAGGAGAGACCTTCAGGAGCACAAGGTCGCCAATCTGGAACTCGAGCTCGGACCGGCGCCTGTCCGCATAACCCTTCTGACGACTCTGAGTGGTCAATAACCTCCGCCTAACCTGCTGAATCTGCGCAGTCGTCTGCAGCCCAATCTCCGTACTACCCCATAACACGCTGCCTGACCTCCCCCCAGCAAATGGGGGTCCGACACCTCCTCCCATACAACAGCTCAAAGGGCGGCATACCAATGCTCAAATGATGGCTATCGATATGGGAAAACTCAACCAAGGGTAAATACTTGCCACAACTCCCTTCGAAATCTAATACACATGCCCGAAGCATGTCTTCAAGCATCTGAATCGCTCGCTCGCTCTAAAGTGTCCTCAGACATCCCCATGATAAGCTGTAGCTCATTTTTCATATCCCTCTTCGAGACTGAGCACCAGGTCAGCTTTTGACTCTACAGCTGAGCCTCCAAAGGTCACCCATATTATGATACAAATATCCCACTAACTTCCTCCCCGTGACCACTATCCCGGCCCAGTGACACGCAAGTCACGAAATTCTCTTTTCCTTATGCGAGGAAAAATACAATCCAACCGAGGATCGTCTTAACTCTGATCTCTGGTGTCTGCTGCGCATATCCCTTGCCCATCTCGCCGCATCTTCCGACAGAGACGGAGACCCCAGTCTTGCCCCTGGTTCGACAACCAGGCTCCAAAACTCAATACTAGGGCTACTCAAGCCCAAAACTCTTCCACATCATACACTAGTTGGGGAA
The DNA here is from genome assembly GCF_002870075.4 of Lactuca sativa. Lineage (NCBI taxonomy): Eukaryota > Viridiplantae > Streptophyta > Magnoliopsida > Asterales > Asteraceae > Lactuca > Lactuca sativa. The sequence goes on from NC_056627.2 coordinate 137,330,446, forward strand.
CAATCCATCATCACATTCTCTTGCCATCTAGTGAGTATTATGGCTCCCCGCAAGATCACAACACTCTCTGACTAGTGAGTACTACGGCTCCCCGCAGTATCACAACACTCTCTGACTAATGAGTACTACAGCTCCCCGCAGTATCACAACACCCTCTGACTAGTGAGTACTACGGCTCCCCGCAGTATCACAACACTTTCTGACTAGTAAGTACTACGGCTCCCCGCAGTATCACAACACTCTCTACCTTCACTAACTCATGCTCCGCAGAATATCATAGGTAGCTACCCATACTTGACCCGGATATGTATCACAGACTCTGGAGGCAATCGACATAACAAAATGCCTACCCTTGCGGAGATCCACTCTCTTAAATAATCCCTCTGGATGCCAATACTCGAAGGGCTCCCATTAGAACCATAGATACTTGATATCAAAACAAGTCGTCTCAACTCAAGATTCACGAATAACTCCGAAATCAAAATATCATACCCGGATACCTCGGACCACCCCAACAGAACATCACAAGGTCCTGCCACAACCACTGATCTCCTGCCCCATGCATCATATAGATACAATAATACATTTCCTCTAAACCCCATAATTAGATCTTCATTTTTCCCAAATTGCAACTTCGGTGTATCCAATTACTCAATTGGAATACGAGAAAACGCTAACGCTACGAGATACGCTGATAATTCTCCGAACTCTTTTTCCTACCGCTCAAAATCCAAGCAAGAATACGCATACCGACTCGGGAGTTGGCTACACAATCATTCTCTACCTACTTGCAACAACACTGACCACTACCAGGTTCCTGACCATTAACCACCTGCCGTGGAGACATTCATCCTTCCCAAACAAGTACTTTCTGCATTAACTCACTCTTACCCCTTTCCTCGATCACCAATATCTCTGGTCTCATGAATTCTTACCGCAGATCTCTATACCCACTTATAACCGCTCTTGACAAGCCTCTGCTTTCTTCCATACGGTACCCGGTTCTCCCCCACTCAGGGTTTGAACCGTCACCAATTGGCACACAACCATCCCACAACTATTTTCACCAGCAAAATCGCACCTACCCCTAGAAAGTGCTACACAACGCTCGATAATCCCCTTTAAGGAAATCAATCGACCTCATATACTCTGAACCTCAGATGAAATCCTCAAGAACTTCTCGTCACGACTGCCTCTAGTCGCTCCAAGTCTCGTACCAATCCAATACCAAACAACTCAACTGCCCAATAACATCATTGGCGCATAGACTGAACTACAAAATCATCGTACTCCCCCACCTCAACTCATCAATCAACGTTCCAACACATGAATCATCCCAAGAACAGGGACCCACTCCCATATTCAATACCCAACATAGATAGAAAACCCACTGCACTGCTAAACTCGACTGAACTCCCCACTGATACCACTACAATACACCCTACTATACTCAAATAGGTGTAATGTGGTCCTCGACTATCTCAGTCCCAACTGACTATCTGCAGGGTTTACCCCCAAACCCAAAACTTAAACATCATGCTTCTCATGTTTTGCACACGAACATGATTAGTACCACCCAGATCATAGAAGGTGACATCTCCTCTATCGACTGATTGCTCAACTCAGACCGAAATTCTCCCCTCTCTCTAACTCCTTACTAAAATGCTCTGAGAGGCTCTCGATCTCCCTCTCAAGGGACGCCTCTTCAAACTCAATCATGACCAGATAACCGGAGAACCACAAGCATCATTCACTACGAACCATGGTACTCATTCCATGACATCTGTTCTCAATATGCTCCGATGTATGGTACCCGAACCATAACATCACTCTTCAATCCGCTCCGATGTATGGTCCTCGAACCATAACATCACTCCTTAATCTGCTCCGATGTATGGTACCCGAACCATAACATTACTCCTCAATCCTCTCCGATGTATGGTACTCGAACCATAACATCATTCCGCAATCCACTCCGACGTATGGTACCCGAACCATAACATCACTCCCTGTATCTAGTATAGGTCATCTGCTTTCAGTAGTACGGGCCCATACTACCTGCCACATCTACCCATACTTTCCACACGGACTATCCCGGAGCTCCTAAGTAGCTGTTCGACCCGCTCTTTCACCAATCCCATCACGCGTGCTCGCTCCCTAGCAAAATTCTCTACTCTGCCAGCGCACTCATCTGGCTAAGGTTACTCCCTAGGCTCTTCCTAGATTCACACACTTCTCCGCCATTAGCTGCTGAAGAGCTCCTAATGATGCCAGCCATCTACCTCCTGAACATCGTCATATCCACTTACTAGCTGACTCCCATCATCAAGAGTTCCACAAAGCACGAAGCAAGCAGCATTCAGGCATTGAAGCGTCCCCTTCCGCACGAAAAACCTCCTTAGGTTATTATCCACTCACCTTCCTCGTTCGTGATGGATATCACTGAACTCTAACAACTCCGCCCCACGTGGGCATCTGGCTACCCTCTCGGCAAGATCCTCATATGCTCATATAGATACCTCTTCCATATTACTTCCCTACTCAAATTCCCTAAAGATTTCCTGCTGGACACTCTTGCTCAGCACATCACATATATCAGCAACCCTAGGCTAAGGCATCACAAATCAGGCCACTCTAGTCCTAAAATATGAATTGCCTAGCCTGCCTCTAGCGTGCACACTATCTCATAAAATATATCACAAATATCTCATAACACAAAATAAGGGTGTTTTGGGAAATCACCGTTCGGGTTCTAGCTGATTGTACACACTGCTCTTTTTGTTTTCTCTTCGAAACTCTTATTCTCTTTATAAAAACACATTTCTTTTTGAAAAATTTTCTTAAATCCTCAGTTCGAGTCCAGATTTACCTGAAGGTGCATTCGAATCCCTCAAACCAAGGCTCTAATACCAACATGTAACACCGTAAATTTCAAAACAATTTTTCATTTAAAATAATCGTTAATTCTTAAAAACACTTTTCTTAAAATTCCAATCATAAACGAATTACAAAAACATAACTCCATTTTCACTTGCTTAATAAACCAGGATCCTCAAAACATGACTCTTTCTCTGGTGTGTATAATCGAGTCGGTGTCGTCCCGTGATCCTGAGAGAAACCTGAAACACATAACACAAAACACTATAAGCACGAAGCTTAGTCCGTTCCCCAAAATACCACACATAACACATATTAGCCACTCGAGTCTATAACTCTGTAGGTCCGTGGACCCTACTCTATGAACCCTCTGGTTCTAACTCTGTGAACCTTCCGGATCTAACTCTGGGAACCTTCCGGTTCTAACTCTGTAAACCTGCACAACATATATCACATAGAAATAATTCAGTACAACACATAACATACATAGCATACAAATACTCTGTCACATAACTCTAGTTACCTACTCACGGTAAAGTATAGTGAGAAGACACACCTCGCATATCTCGATAACTCGAAAATCCCGGAAATTACTCATGCTCGATCCCCCGAGCTATAATCCTCCTATAACACAATATATCTCTAATTAACACTTTCATCACTAAGGTTGACTACCCCTATCAAGTCAGCACTGGTCAACTCTGGTCAACGGCCAACGGTCAACTTTGACCGGACTCCGCGAGTGCACTAGAGCGACTCGGCGAGTCTATACGTGTTCTCTGACTCCCTGGGATCCTCTCTTGACACGTCGAGTACTTCCCTGACTCGACGAGTTCCACTTGGCATGAATCGCGGGGCCACCACGACTCAACTCGCCGAGTCTCAAGAACAACTCGGCGAGTTCCAGCTTGACTCAGTCCACCCGTCAACCCTCTCTGACTCTCCCTGACTCACTGAGTCAACCCCTTAACTCGGCAAGACCACTCGCTGAGTGGTTATGGACAATCTTCATGCTACTCGTCGAGTTGGTTCTTTGGACTCAGCGAGTCTATGCCATGCATAAACTCAAACTCACTCCTGAGGTCAGATCCGTTCCAATAACTCATAGATCCAGTCCTTCCAAGCACATACATCACGTCAAGTTACAATCTTGGTGCTCATGCAAAGGTCCAAAGGCCTTATTTGATTATATGGTCTCTAGAATGCTATTCTAAGCTCGTGGCCTCCATTAACACTCATAAAGCTTGAGGGAAAAGGGTCTCTGGACCTCTTTGGTTCCAGATCTAAAGCACCAACACAAGAAGGGGCCAATTACTCCATGGATCATTCCTCAAAGAAACCCTAACTCTAAGATTTACACCAAGGACTGAGAAAGGAACGAATGGTTACCTCAAATGAAGTCTCTGAGCTCAGAAATCACTGGATTAGCACCTTCTTTGGTCTCCTCTTGCCTTGATCCTCTTCTATGTGCAAAAACACCTACAAATAGTCAAGGATCTTCCTCTTCTCTCTCACAAAACGCCCAAAGACTCTTTAGGGTTCTCTCTGGGGTTGGTGGCCGCAAATGACGGCCATAAGCCCCCCTTAAATAGGTCTCATACCCTGGAAATTAGGGCTTCATTAAACAGCATGGACTCGCCGAGTCCGAACGCGAACCCGTGCCCAAACCGCGATCATACTCCGCGAGTTTGAGCTCCAACTCGCCGAGTCCCCTCACAAATCACCAAAATTATAAGAATAGATAATACCTGGGAATTCGGGCTGTTACACCAGGGATCGATCTCGGGTCTCCTTTCAACTCAACCAACGCCCCTTCCAACTCGTCTAGGCTGCAAGTTGATACAATCCTTCCCAATTTAAATCTTAAGTCATCGCTGTTTCTTCCCAACTTTTGCATTTTTCACAATTTCGTCCCAAAATTAAATTTCTTTTATTTTTAAATTCCACTTTCATTCCAAATTTTTTAGTTTTTAATTTTTTACTTTATTTTCTAACTTTTGACCTTAAAATTTTGACTTTGAGTTTAAAGTTTGACCTTTGACTTTAAACTTTTACTTTTTCGTTTAACTTATAAATTTTAAAATTTAGCTTTTTGGTTTGACTTTTAAGTTTGACTTTTTAAGTTTTTCTTTTCAAGTTTGACTTTTAAGTTTGATTTTTAAATTTGACTTTTAAGGTTGACTTTTGAGCTTTTAGTCAAAGGGCATTTTTTTTAAAAAAAAATGAGTTCCTCATCTATTCCGGTAAATGAAGTTTCATGTACTCCATCTTGTGAAGGTACGATTAAATTTCTTTGCGAACGAATTCATTTGCTAAAAAGGGAAAATGAGGACCTAAAATATGAAGGATATCAACTTAGGAAAGGTTAGAAACCATTAAAAGCACAATTAGATGCCAAAATCAAGGATTTCCGAAAGCTTCATGAAGATTACAGCAATAAGTGTGAAAATTAAGATTACATTAAAAAACAACTTGCTGCTGTAACCGAAGAACTTGACACTTTGAAAATTAAGTGTGGAAAAACAAATGTTAGTTTCAAAAATTATACTGCGTCAAGTAAGACAGTCGAGTCCTTATTTAAAAACCAATTAAAATTTAAAGATAATCAAAACAAGGGTCTAGGGTATGATAGTGTTCCTCCCCCTTTCAATCATAACTATATGTTTACCCCTATGACACAGGAAGAAATTGATAGGGAGGCACATCTTCAATATGGGAACCCTACTGTGGTTGTGCCAGAAAAGGTTGAGGTGAAAGTTTCTAATGATTCTGTTACATGTGCAGGTAAAGTAGCAGAAAATGAGAACAAGGAGAAAACAATTGAACAATCCAATGACCCTTGAACTCTAAATCTATTGCTTCGAACTCAGTTGCTTTTGATCACCCTGCTGTTGAGAAATACAGGCCACCCAAACAAGCGAAACTGACGGCTTGTTGCAAGTGTGCATGTGGGAACAACCTGAGACAAGGCATGGATACGCCACCAGGCAAGAAGAAATAACTTCACAGTGAAGAAAAGAACTTGTTTTCACTGTGGAACACCTGGACACATTGCCAGAAATTGTCCTAATCACCTGTACGTTCCCTACTATGCACAAGGCTGGCAGAACGCGCCAAGAGGGAGATACTCCATAAGAAACCCCTCAAGGTCACGTTCAGACAATGGTCACTGGAACGCACAGAAGGCCAAGAATCAAACTTCCAAGGCCAAGAATCTGAATCCCAAGGGCAAGAAGGGAATGTCGTCCCAGAAATCAAGTTCAAGAGATGCTCCTATGAAGCCAATACCGGTTTGGTTAAAGTCATCTCGGCAGCTGACATCAAGATTAAAAGCATGTACCGAGCCACCCATCAGATCGAAAAAGAAATGGGTTAAACCCAACTACAAATGGGTTCTGAAGGCTCAATTTCCCAAATCAAAAAATGACTCTAATATTTCTTCATCTTCTATTTGTGATAAACATGATATGTCATGGGAGAGAGTACCCTGGAAAGATAACAAAGGTCGAACTAGTTTCAAAATGGACTGGGTTCCAAAGACCAACTGATCCCGCTCTGTGTTGGAGCAGCTATGGAGGTATATCATTAGACTTCGGTTTGTTAGTAGCGGCTGTTCCAGGCACATGATAGGGGACGTATGTGTCCTTTGCGGGAAACGAAGAAAGGAAGGGATCACTCATGGGGTTTATGCTTAATGACATGAAGAATTTTCGGATCTGTTCTGAGATTATGCGTGCTGTTCTCAGACTTTCTGGATGCAAATTCAATCGTTGAATTATGGTTTGCGTTTTATTCTCTATACTCCTGAGTTTATCTTAATCTGATTCGTTTTAAAGACAATATTTTATAGTTTTTCTTTAGTAGGTGTCTGTTGGGAAATGATATCAAGATAAAGTGATAATGGGCAGTCTAAAACCAGTGTAAGGGACTGAATCTGAATTGTCTAGACTATGTGTTCAATGTGCTGGTAGGCACAGAGGTTTGGACATTGTGGAATTGGATAAGATTGTTTGGACTGACCATACGACGCTCAAGTATAGTTAGCAGTGAGATAAACACGGGAACCCACAGGATACACTAAATTAATACGCATCTAGAACTGTGGTTCAACATTTCCTTGATGTACGTACTTATGTCCATTATTCTTGTTCTGATAGGGAAACTGGGGGGTTCTGATAAAGTAGGTCTGTAGGAAATTATTTTCTTGTTTTCTATCCGTCAGTCATATGTTGCTTCCTCTGCGTGATCGGAAGATCCGACCTGGAATGCAACATATGCAACTCTATTTCTACACACCTTATCTATAAAATTATATCTATATGTTAGCCATATGTTGTCTCCTCTGCGTGATTGAAATGATCCGACCTAGAACACAGCATATGCAACATTCTACCTTTTAATCTCTCTATCTCTGTTAGTCATATGTTGTCCCCTTTGCATGATTGAAAGAGATCCGACTTGGGACACAACATATGCACCTATCTCTAATCTGACTTCCTCCTTAATAATTGTTTACTCACCTAAAATATGGAGCCCTATGAAGTTCCTGATAACTAGGGTATATCGGGAAGTGGGGAACACGTTCTAGTGCAACTAAAATTGAACCATTTAAGAGGTTGCATGTAAATCTCGTAGCTTAATTTAAGTGGACAACAATACCCTTGGTCGTCATTAGCTAAATGGTATATTTAGAAAAGTTTGTCGATATCCTTCGTGTTTAAGTGGACCACAATACTAGCAATTGACCAAATCTATTCATGAAGGTGAAGGAACTGATAAACAAGTTCAGGCTGTCTCACAACTTTGATCCCAAATATTTTTCTTTTTGTTAAATTTTTTCATAGTTTTCCTCTATGCACAAATTTAGGGGGAGAAATAAAAAAAATTAAAAATCAAACAAAAATCAGAAAATTCAAAATATAAAAATAGTGTTGTTTTTGTTTTATGTCTTGTTCAGAAAAATCAAAAATCAAAAAATATTTTTGTTTCTGCTTTATTTTTTCAGAAAATATGAAAAATCCAAAAATATTGTGTGCTAAGTGTTCTTTTAGTTTTTTTTGTCTTGAAAAGTGAATTCAGGTGAAGATGAAATTCATCGAGTTTGTGTCGAAGATTTCTGAGCCAAGGCTTCATCCGTGAGCATCGAAGAATTCTCATTTGAATGAGCAAGAAATGAAGATTATTCTTTCGACATTCAATCTTTCAGCCCCGAAAGCAAGGTAAAGCTGTAATTGAAGATTATGTGACGGATTGCATTGAAGCCTCCTCAATCAATTTGCTGCTATCTATAAACTTGTTGAAGTGATCAAGAAGATTTATTTCTCTCTATTGTTCTCTCTGAAGATTCTCAAGCTGAATGCGCTATCTTTCAAGAATCGGAACAAGAAGCCTCCTCACCCAATGTGCCTTCAGAGTCAAATCTTGAAGAAATGTCCAATTGCTCAAGATGAAGTCATTCATTGAGGATTCATATGTTCATCTTGATGCTGTGAAGAATGTGAAGATTAAAGCTGAAGCCAAAGCTCCCAATGAAGACTAACAAGAAAAGTCAGCTACTTTTTAGGGGGAGTTTGTTGCGTCAATTAGAAAAGAAAGCTATAAACCAAGGGGGAGATTGTTGGGTCAAAAAAATATGGTTTATAATTTCCTTTTCTAGGAAAATATATTTTTTCTATAATGTAATATGTAATTATGTGGCTGTGTACAGCTGCACATGTGTGTGTATGGCCGCACACCCTGTGTACGACTGCACATCTGTGTGCGGCCACACACCCTGTGTACGGCCGTACATGCATGTCCAACTGTACACTCGTGTACTGCTGGGAGTGCTATAAATAGAGGAGTACATGTGGGAGTGTATGGTTAGACAAGAAAAAGGAGCATGTTCTACAGAGAGAAACTAGAGAGAAGAATTGTGTGTGTGAGAGAATATATTATATGGAGCATCATTCATATTTATGAATACACCATTAGATTCATCTTGATTCTTCTTCTCCTTCTCTTCTATTTGATCTGACATTATCCGTTTGATTGGGATTCCGCACCATCAAACGGATCTGATTGATACACAAGCAATTTGGGGACTTACAATAACCAAAATTTTAAGTTATATATATTATGCATAAGTAAAATTCAGTCTTACCGTTAGTAGGCCTCATTCACGAAGCCGGTCTATAAGGGGTGTTTAAGGAAATCACCTATAAAATGGTGATTGAATGAGTGTCCACTCTCACCCACCGCACTCTTGACTGGTGGAGGGTCGTTAGCCGAATGGGTAGGATAGGACACAAACTTTTATTAAAATTATAATGAAAATACCAAGTAACTAAATGCTTTATAAATTTTCAATCTTACTTACTTAGGAAAAATGTGAATTTGGTTCTAATACATGAAATTGCACATTGCACCTTAATGGTCGTTATTCGAGCGTGTATGGTTAACCGGCACACTAATATGGGACTAATGAAGGATGGAAATGGGTAGCTTGTAGGTTATCATAGATCAATGTAGAGTGTGTGGCTTACCAGCACATTGATTAGATGATAAATGACTTCGAGAGCACCAAGTTAAATTGCATGTTTATTCACACCTTGTTTGTGATCCTCAGTATCCCAGTCACAAACTTGAAGGGCATAATTGAGATTAAACATGCCATTGAAAAGTCCAATGAATCTCAAAAGATCTAGGAGTTTGATTTAAAACCTAATTCGTTTGAAATTTCATTTTTGTGGTGGAATTGATAAATCGTCATTTACCTACCTTCAAATATTTTGCAATTAGATTACAGCATCCCTCTTCCGAATTATAGAATATTATGTTGGGTCCTAGCCTTAATATTTCATTTGGGTGTTGTATTAAGGACTTAAATCAACTAACTTAATTTTCTCCCTTGTAGATGTCTAGTTCTGACAACTATGCTATGCACTACGGTCTTCCCCGAATCTTTTGAAAAAGCTTTCCTCGTGAAGATGATGTTCCACGGTTCGATCGTGGAAGTGGAAATCATACTTCACATCCTCCACCTCCTCTAATAGTTCCCCCTGACCCAAATGTTCGAACACTTGAAAAGTTCATGGTCACTCAAACCCTATTGGCAAGCAAACACCATGATGCAAGGTTTGTGTGTGCACATGTCTTGGAGATGAAGTCACACATTGACAGGCTAGGAATGTTAAATGTCGCTGTCTCAAGGAAGCTGGCAGTTGACATAGTTCTTCAATCACTTCCCAAGTCATATAGTGAGTTCATTGAAGATTACTATATGAAAAACCGTGGCGTGACCCTTATCGATCTTACATATTTTCTTACAACTGCTGAATCAGCAATGATTTGGTGTACTGGTAAAGCAAATTTGATTGGAAGATCTACCTCCCAAACTTCCCTGGACATTGACAATGGTAACATTGGAAGTCCAGAAAGGTTTTCTCTTCCCAATGGAAAGGGATCGGCCATGTTCAAACCATTTGACCAAATGGTAAAGAGAAAGCCTAAGTTTGAGATTGTCCCGTGTGCCATTCCAAAAGAGTATGTTTGTTTCAATTGCCAAGAGAAGGGGCACTGGATGCGAAGCTATTATATCTACCTGAAGGATCACAAGGATGGTAAAGTCAAAGTGTGTGACGCTTCTTTAGGTAAGTCCACTATCTAACTCTATTAAGTTCTTATTTGTAGATTCTTAATACATGATGTGATAAGATTGCATTTTGATGTTTTGTAGGATCAAAGAAAAGAAAGGAAGCATAAAGGAAGAGCATGTTGAGTCTGATCGCGAAGAGATGGATTTCGATCGCATGGTTCAATGATCAGATTTTTGAGCTACTACTTAGGAGTTATGATAGATTGCTTAGGAATATTTGGTAACGTAGTTTTCATTTGTAATTGAACTGTAAGGACAAGTTTTATCCGCATTTTTATTAAATAAAGAGAATTGTGTTTTTATCTTATTTTATATATTTCCTTGAATTGGCATTTGTGAAAATTGATGTTTGTACGCTTCTATTGTTAGTAATATTGAAAATGGATTTGATTCTCAGTAACATCGTTTGTGGTAGTGTCAGAAATTTACCAAATAAGGAAAGATTCTCATCACCCAAGTTTCAGTTGGATGGAAATTTGGAATCATGTAACTAGTATTGTGTGATGAATGAGAATTTTCATCTTTGTGAAATTAAGACTAATTCCTTGTTCACATATAGAAGTGAGTCAAGTGAATGACTAAAGAATTTGGTACACATTGTTGTGCACTAGTCAGGTCCACCACAAATAACGATAAGACTATTCGTTATGATTTACTAAACGTTTAGTAAATGTGGTTATGCTTACAAGATTAAGTGTAATTCTGAATCATTGAAAATTGTTTCGATGCATAGCAGAACGAATAAGAAGAATCAATTAGGCAGAAAGATAAAAGTTTCCCCAATCTGAAAGGAAAGGAGAGTACTTTAGTAATGTGTTTTATGATCATCTTAATGATTATGAAACCATATCATGATTGATCCTCTAAGGACACCTTAGTACATTTATATGGCTAAGAAGAAGAATCAAGAATTTTAAATGGATAAATCAATTAAGGTGAGTCATACTTCGTTCCAAAATCAAGTCTTAGAGTTATACTCCAAGATCGAGCCTTGAGTGAATTGTCTTAAGTAGGTTTATAATACTCATGAAATATGGAGAAAAAAAAAGTTTTGTTCATGCACATTTAAAATTGGTAAGTTATGATGTCTTGGATATGACAAAGACCAACTAAGATCAATTGTGTGTAGTGTTTGTCTTGATAAGAACTCGCACTAACTCTTGAATATTTGGTTGTCAATAAATGTTTCTTGAGAAGAGAATCTTATATGTCATGAGGTCAGTGGGAGTCTTAAAGACCTTGAAAAGTTTCAAGAACTAATCAAGAGTAAATCTATTGTTAATCGCAAGCACACAACGTGAGGTTCATAACCTATCGTGTTGACATATTCTTGTTTCTATGCCCATTCCAGTTAAAGTTAACTATGCATGTGAGTTCTATGAGGCCTCATTTGGTTGCATAGGGCAAATCACCCTGTTCGGTGAAAGTTCATTGATCAGTATGGGTGAGCTGCTCAACAACTTGGAAGACATGGTAGGCCCTTGTGTTGCCAATTGGCAGGAAATTAAGATTGAACAGGTTCAGTCCACATAATTTTGAATTTGTCGTAGACCTTGTCTTATGATAATGGTTGGAAATGACAAGTTCACATGGATAAAAACACATACACCATAAAATCTAAGTGAAATAAGGTTTATTTCCACTTCATGAAAATGACTGTGAGAAAACGCTTTCACAAAAAGATTTTGAAGAGATCGTAGTTGTGTTAATTGCATTCTCAAATTTAATTATGATTACGACATCCCACTTCATAGTACGAATTGTGAGAAATGGAAAATAGTTTGAACATTTGAGACTTACTACAGTAAGTTCTGAAATAGTATAGACACACATATGAGCTTTCTAATAAAAGGTGTATGAGCTTAGCTAAAGGCTTATCGAAGCATCTCCTATCGGAAATATGAACTTTGGTAAGGAAGTCAATAAGTATTGATTTCTAGAAGTCCAGCTAATTTCTGGGTATATGTCAAAGCTAGTGGGAGCATAAGTGTTATGCTAGTAAGGATATAATTATCATGATACTGGGAGCATGATTATTATGATTGCAAGTTAGCAATACTATTTATAGGAAACAAAGTTCTAAATTTGCAAAGCTCCAGAATTTGGAAATTGTTTTGCTATAGAAATTTTTAATGGGACTTAGTCATGGATATATATATGAATGTAATGCTGAAATGTTTCAACATTGGAAATTTTGTATATGGAAATATTATAGCAAGAGACTGGTCTAGTATCATGTCTTTATGTAAGACAATATGAATCATATCCTATATGCTTCGGGTATAGGATTGATTGCATGTGATATAATATTCACATGTTCTGATTTTTCCATATGCCTAGCGCATTAAGGGGAAAAAGGATTAGAACTGAATATGACTAAAATTATTAAACAACTATCAAGGACAATCTAAGGTTTACCGAAGATTAGTTGCTTATGGACAGTTGGATGTATGGTAATGGATGGACCATATTGAAATAATTCTGAATAGATAGGATTTTATTTAGAATGGATAGTCATATGGAAAATATGGAAATGTTTCCATAGTGGGAGTTGGATCTATGTGTAATTTAGAAACTTTTATGCACGAAGAATATTCACAGGAATGTACTTTGAATATGAGACTTCATGGAATTGTTTTGTAATCAATCTCCAGTGAAATGTTTTGTAATATCATTGTCCAAGTCTCTGTGACTTTAGTGCCTTGACATTACAAAAGGGTCATTGCATATAAGTTTATACTCTAATGGATTCTAGAAGTGACAAGCATTTGTATTCTTACACTTGTGATAAGGATAAGGCAATTGTGAAATGAGCATCATTTGAAATGTGTTCAATTGATCTATTTCACAAAGGAAAGACCATAGATAAACATAGTGTGCATGCTTGGAGCATGGGATGACTATTTTTTTAATTCAAGTATTGAGTTGATTAATCGAAAAAATATACAATGAATAATGTGTAATCAATATGGTGATTAAATAATAAGTGTTTTATTTATATTCAAAAGTTTTGAAACCATATAGGATTAGAACTATTATTGTGTTTCACTTCGTATGTTTTGACATCCCGGATAATAAGATTATTCAAACATCCATAGTCAATCATACTTTAGAAGTAAGTAATGAGGTCAGACTGTCATGAATTCGACTGTAAATTGTCTAAGTGTTTAGACATAACACAAGTTTGCTGCAGTGTTCATGAGTATTCCTGAAATAAGATTTGAGTACTAGATTAAACTCATGCTCATCTGAATCACATCATGGATTACATCACGAGTGATTGTGAGACAATAATATCTTATATTCTTGAAATGGAGACATATGAGTTGTAGTTGAAAAAGTCGGTTGCACATTGATGATATGTAAATCCACCAGTTACTTGGTGTTATAACACGTGTTGTTGTATGTGGTTTGATAAGTAGATAGTAAAAACATATGAGTGGAAGTTTATCCATTCTTTTACCCTAAGATGGATAAAAATGATATATGTGGGCCCCTCGATGATTTAGTGATGACTCCCTAAGCGCTTGGCATAGCATAGACTAATTTGTTGTGTTTAATTGTAGTCTATTGCCAGTCGTCATAGGAAATCGGGAAACAACACATGGACAGAGAGAATGACTATAATCCATATCTCATGTCTATACGATATCATGTATAATGGAGGAATATATGATCCCTTGTGTTGCTGATAAGATCCGAGTTCAACAGCGGCTTTTGAGAGCTATAATTGCTAATTGGATTCTGAAGTCGTACTTGCAATAATAGTTATTAGACTTATCCAAGTGCGACTGTTAGATTAGGTGTCTAAGCCCATAACTATAAATGGTATGTACTTGACCCGATAGTAGCATGGTCCTTTTGGGTTGCCTTCACTAGAACAATTTCATAGGATATATATTTGAGAAAGAGGTTATTTTTGATTTATTAATATATTATAAGAATAATATATTAGTTGAGGAATCATATTATTTAATTGGTATTGATCAGGAATTAATTTGGAATTAATTTATTGATCAAAAAAGACTAATTAAATTAATGGGACTGACTAAGAAAATCAGTAATACATGTAGTTTGTGTCACACCCCCGAACCAGACAGCGGAAACGTCCGGGGGCTTAGGTGACTTCATTCTGATAGTATCGTCACAGAGTATATAATTAAAACTTAACATCATCATCATCACACATGTAATATTACAAGTGTCATTTGTTTACATCCATTATTGTATTACAATATTACATGCCAAAATATCAAGAATATGATGAAAACAAAACATAACAAAATCTCCAAGTGTTCTTGTTGACCGACCTGCTTAATGATTTCCTAAGAATACAATTTAATATAAAACATCAACATATATAATGCTGGTGAGTTTGTAAGCATGTTTGATAAAAATGTTTTGTACTACTTGTCACCACCAGAAAATCCAATATTTCCTAAAAATCATTTTGAAATATTTGTGTCTGATCTTGTATTAATGCATGTGTGTTAAGTGTTGCGAGAATATAAACAGAATAAACTCCAGACAACCCGATATTGTCTGCATTGTTAAATGTTGGAATCTCAACACCCGAGGTTGAGTACCAGCGCGTATGGGTTACCGTGTTATCCACAAAAGATGGTTTCCCGTAAATTTTATAACGTAAATTCCTCTAAGTGAGCCATTATCACCATACTTTATAATGACAATTTCACTTGCCATGACGTCTATTAGACGCCAACTTGTTTAAGGTACGGTTTGTCACCCTAGATTGGCCTAGTCTAACTGTAGCAAACAGCTCAGGTGTGGGGCGTCACCCCTGTATAGATCTACACACAAACTCATGCTCTCACTCCGAGAGACTTTGTTTATAACTACAGGATACATTTGTACACTCATTTGGTGCCAAACGAAACATCACACTAGATCCTTAATCGAATTTACGCAAATAAACATATAAGGTATATTTCAGGCCCAATAAACATGTAAGTGGACAACTAAGGCCCACTAAACATGTATATTATTTCCAGGCTGAAAAGGTTATGAAGGTATATCTCGGACCCATTATACATGTAAAAGGGCTACTAAGGCCCATTAAACATGTATATTATTTCCAGGCCCAATAAGGATGTGAATGCCGAATTAGATCCTATAGTATTTTGATTGAGCATAGTACATGATATCCATTTAGATTAAAAGTTTTACGAGAGTTGATGTTTACATGAAAACAGAATTTCCTAGCTAAAAATGCTAGTTGTGACATCATCCCCCTATTAGAGGGAATTTTGTCCCAAAATTCTTTTCAAAGGTAGGATTATCAATGAGAGAATAAGTGAGGGTACTTCTATTTCATCTGGTCTTCACGTTCCCATGTGAATTCCGGTCCACGCTTAGCGTTTCATCGACCATTCACAATCGGTAAGTGAATATGTTTCATATGCTTCACTTCCCTATCTATTACCTCAACCAGTTCCTCGATGAACAGGAAATTCTCGTTTATTTCGATCTCTTCCAGAGGAATGACAAGGTTTTCATTTGTTAAGCACTTTTTTCAAATCTGAGACGTGGAACACGGGGTTTACGTTGTTGAGCTCCACAGGTAGCTGCAGCTTGTATGTCATTGGACCAATTCGGGCAAGAATCCCGAATGGCCCAATGTATCGTGGATTTAGTTTGTTACCTAAAACGGATCATCCCTTTCTAGGGAGATACCTTTAGTAGTACTCGATCTCCGACTTGGAATTCCAAAGGCTTTCGTCATTTTTTAGCATAACTCTTTTGTCGGTCCTACGATGCTTAGAGTCGAGCCTTGATTTGGATTATCTTTTCTGTTGTTTCTCGAATGATTTTTGGCCCTGTAAGAGTGCTTCTTGGTGATTGCCCTTTTGCCAGCTGGGTGTCACCCACCTCAGCCCAGCAGAGAGGTGATCTACACTTGCGACCATACAAAGCCTCAAAAGGAGCAACCTTTATGCTCGTGTGATTGTTGTTGTTATATGAGAACTCAATTAAAGGCAAGTGGATATCCCAATATTTGCCAAAATCGATCACATAGGTTCAGAGCATGTCTTCAAGTGTTTGAATGGTTCTCTCAATTTGGCCATTGGTTTGCGGCTGGTAGGTAGTGCTCATGTCTAATTGTGTTCCCATTGCCTTTTGGAGTGACTGCCAAAACCATGAAGTAAACCTACTATCCTGATCCCAAATAATAGATAATGGCACTCCATGAAGTCTCACGATCTCTTTTATGTAGATTCGTTTAAATCTTTCCATCTTATATGATTCTTTTATTGGCAGGAAAAGGGCGGATTTGGTTCACCTATCGACAATCACCTAGATAGCTTCCAATTTGTCTACTGTCTTAGGTAATTAGGTTATGAAGTCCGTGGTAATCCTTTCCCATTTCCACTCGGGTATCACTGGTTATTGTAATAACCCCGAGGGCTTTTGATATTCCACATTCACTTTGGCACAAGTGAGACACTTGCCCACGTAAGTGGCGATCTCTACCTTCATATTTGGCCACCAATAATGTTGCTTAATGTCCAGGTACATTTTATCCGAACCTGGATGGACAGAATATCGCGTTTTATGAGCCTCGTTCATGACTATCTTTCTGAATCCCCCAAATTTAGGGACCCAGATTCTATTCAGGAAGTAGTAAGTTCTATCCTCCTTGGCTTCAAGGTTTTTATCCATCCCACGCAGCGTTTCATTTTTGGTGTTTTCCGGCTTCAGTGCATCTGATTGGGCTCCCTTGATCTGTGAGGTTAGATGGGAGTGGATGGTTATCGATAATGTCTTCACCCAACGGCCTGAGTATTATTTCCTACTCATGGCATCGGCTACCACGTTAGGCTTGCCAGGGTGGTACTTAATCTTGCATTCATAGTCATTTAGCAGCTCAACCCACCTTCGGTGCCTCATGTTCAGCTCCTTTGGTTTAGAATGTTCTAGAGGCTTTTGTGATCCATGAATATGGTACACTTTGTAGCGTAGAGGTAGTGCCTCCAAATCTTTAGGGCGTAGACCATATCTCCCAGCTCAAGATCATGGGTGGTGTAATTTACTTCATGTGTCTTCAACTGTCTGGATGCGTAAGCTATCACCTTTCCATGCTACATGAGGACACAGCCTAACCCTTGGTTCAAAGAATCGCAATATACTATGAGTCTTCGATTCCCTCCGGTAAGGACAGCACTGGTGCACTACAGAGGGCTCACTTCAAGGTTTGGAAGGCAGCTTCTTGCTGGTATGTCTAGTTGAAATATACACCTTTTTGTGTCAAGGTTGTGAGGGGCTTGACTATCTTGGAAAAGTTCTAGATAAATCTTTGGTAGTAACCTACGAGACCCAAGAATTATCGAACTTCTATTGGTGTCTTCGGAATTGCCCAGCCTTCAATGGCCTTGATCTTGGAAGTATCTCCGTGAATCCCTTCCTTACTAACTACATGACCCAAGAAATTTACAATACGAATCCAGAACTCGCATTTAAAGAGGTTTGCATATAATCTTTCGGCTCTTAGAGTTTCCAAGATTTGACAGAGATGTTGATCGTGCTCCTCCTTCCTTCGGGAGTACATGAGGATGTCATCGATGAAGACGATTACGAAATTATCAAGGAATGGGTGGAAGACTCGATTCATGAGGTCCATAAATACAGAGGGGGAATTTGTTAGACCAAAGGGCATCACAACAAATTTGTAATGAACGCATCGAGTTCGAAAAGCAGTTTTTGGTATGTCCTCTTCTCGGACTCGAAGCTTATGATAACCGGATCTTAGATCTATTTTGGAGAAGTAACTAGCTCCTTGAAGCGGGTCAAATAGATCATCAATCCGAGGGAGTGGGTACCAGTTTTTGACCATGAGCTTATTCAGTTCCCTATAATTGATGCACATTATGAAGGATTCGTCCTTCTTTTTCACAAACAAGACCGGAGCTCCCCAGGGTGAGAAGCTTGGTCTGATGAATCCTTTGCTCAACAATTCACTTAATTGACTGGATAACTCCTGCATTTCGGCAAGAGCTAACCAGTAGGGTGACTTGGAAATTGATGTGGCTCCTGGTACGAGGTCGATTCGAAATTCAACCTGTCTCTTTGGGGGTATTCTAGGAAGGTTTTCAGGAAATACATCTGGGAAGTCGCATGCCATTGAGATGTCTTTAATCTTTATTTATTCTTTGGCTTTGTTCACAACATGAGTGAGGAAAGCATAGTTCTTCTTGTGCAGACACTTCTGTGCCTTGATGCACGAGATAAGACGAAGATTGGCGCCATGCTTATCACCATAGATCATTAGGGTTTTCTGATTGGTGAGGTGAAGGCGAACGGCCTTCTTGTGACACATAATATCAGCACGGTGGGGGCTTAACCAATCCATGTCGATTATCACATTAAACTCCTAATATTTACAGGCATCAAATCTATTTGAAATAAATGGTTGTTTAGTGTTAATGTGCACCCTACGTAAACATCTTTAGTTGTTTTGGTTTTCCCATTAGCCATCTCGACCGTGAAGGCTTCGTTTAGCTTCCGGGGTTGTTGGTTTAGTAAATGACCGAATTTGTTACTAACGAAGCTCCGCTTGACTCTGTTATCGAATAAGATGCATGTGAAAATGCTATTAAGTAGGAACGTACCGGTAACAACCGTCGGGCCTTGATTGCTTCCCCTTGACCCAACGTCAGGACCCTTCCTGATCCTTCTGCTCCTTGTTTGTTGGCCTTGGCACAATCACGTCTGAAATGGCCAGTTCCTCCACATCCATAACAAGTGTGATTAACCCTAGCATTATTGTTGTTGTTATTGTTGTTGTGGTTGTTGTTGTTCTTGTTATTGTTGTTGTTATTGTTGTTGTGGTTTGGCTTTTGGTTCGGCTAGGGTTGAGATCTGCAATATCGAGCAGTATGCCCCTTTCGATTGTAACTTGAACACTACATATCTCTGCATTCTCGATAATGGTGAAAACCGCATTTGTTACACTTGGGAAGGGTTCCCGAGTATTGCCTGGTAGTAGGTTACGTAGTTGAGGTTGGAGCATGTGGTGTTGAGGCAACCTAAGTGGTAGTAGTATGGACTTCTATAGTTTTCTGCTTTTTCGTTGATTATTGGCCTTGTCGTCCCTTCGTTTGTGGCCTTTTCTCTTCTTGTTATCTTTTCCCTCATTCTTGACTTCAGTCTCCCCATTTTTGACACCCTTCTTGTTGCCATGGTCGTATAACTTCTTGGCTAGTCTTTCAGCACTGTCATACGTTTTCGGGTTTGCTGCGATTACATTTCCTTGAATTGGAGAGGTCAATCCCCAAATGAATCTTTCAATCTAGTTTCCTTAATACATGATCATGCATGGACACAAGAGGGATAACTCACTAAACCTTGAGGTGTAAGCATCGATGTCGGAGTTCTAAACTGTGATATTCCACAGCTCCTGCTTCATTTTATGGATCTCTCCTCTTGGACAGCATTTTGCCATAAGAATTTCTTTAAGCTCCACCCATGGCATAGCATTTGCCACAGGGAGTTTCATGGCCTCCACGTGACCATTCCACCAGGAACGAGCCTGGTCGACAAATGTGCACGCTACAAACTTTACCTTGCATTCTTTGGGGCATCCGTATATCTCGAATATTGATTCAACCTTCTCTATCCATCGCTTTAGGATTATCACGCCTCCCGTCCCATTGAAGGTTTTAGGCTTGGCATTCGTGAAATCTTTGTAAGTGCATACCTTCGTACGTCCTTGGTTCATCCCCTGGTTCGAACTTCTGGCACCTTGCCTGTTACCTCCTTCGTTATTCCCATTGTGAATTTGTGCCAGTGTTGCAGTGACCGCAGCTGACACCGCTGCTTGGAACACAGTTGATTTTACCTTCGTTGGTGCCGGTGTCATGTTGTTTCTGCGATTTAGTGTTTGAGGCATCTTTCTGTCATGGAACAGAAACATGTTGAGTATTTAAGGCATTCTAGTTCTGCGATTCTTCAATTATAGAACAGTTTCGGTGATAGGGTTGTGCGTGTAAACGAATGCATACAATTAACATGAAATAAAAGTAATAGAACACATAACAGATAACCACATCATGAGAAAATATATAACTAACTTCTTTCATTGATAATAATCTTTTGGATACACGAAAATTTGCCTATATATGGCATACAATACAAGAAAGGAAATAAAATCCAACAGCGTAACGACCCCATGAGTAGTGTAATCACTTAATCATGTAGTCGGTAGTACATAGAGTAGTACTCAAAGGAAAATCTTATCGGTAGTGTTAGATGAAACCGATCCTAGTTGCGGTGGGGAGGGTCTGGTGGTGAAATCACATGCCAAAGTGTTGCGCCACGAGTTCAGCCATCTTGCTCATCTCCCTAGTGACCTCATCCCTCTCATGCTCTGCTCGCACGGCTCGGGCTTCTGCTGCTAAATGTTGTTGTCGAAGGGTGGAAACCTCCTCCTCTAAGGAGCGAGTCCCATCGATGAGATCCCTCGGTGCTATGGGGTGGTCCTGCATCAGCATCACCTCTGAAGAGGAAGGCTCGTTGGGGACTTCATTAGTGTCCCCACCTTCCTCCATACCCTCGTCAAGTTCCCCGAACTCATAGTCGGTCTCAATGTATTCCTCAGGTCCTACACCTGGATCAGCCTCCTGACCCATAACAGGTTCTCCTTAAATCAACTCATTGGCCACCAGGGCCTGATAATAAAGGATACCTTGTTGGAATTCTTCAATGACAACTACGTGAGAAACTGAGGGGTGAGAAGTGTGTGTAACGAAAGTGCATGTAGTTAGTGTCACACCCCGCTAGAGCGGAAACACGAGGCGTGGCAGTATAAAGGGTTTCATAGAAAAAGTTAAAAGACAACACCAACCATAGTATTAAAAATCATTACAAATTTACAATGGGTTTGAACAACTTTTAAAAGAAATTACAATGAAAATTGAAATACAACACATGCGAATGCTCCTAAAAGTGAAGTGTCCCTAAGTGCCACTTACTCGATGATTCCTGAAAAAGCATGTAAAACGAGCGTCGACTATAAAATAGTTGGTGAGTACTCACAGACAAACAAAATAATATTGGTTCCATGAATTGAAATCAAAGTTTTGATAAAAGTTTCCAATAATAAAAGTATATTGTTAAAATGAGTAAATAAGTTTGTAAAAACAAAGTTCTTTGTCATCATGAGAGATAAAGTGTGTTGCCCAAATAAGATGCAACATTCATATTCTCATGGAAGATGAAGTTCGTTAATCAAACGAGTAAATACGTTTCATTGCTAAAATGAGCAATCAATTTCGTTGCTACAAGGAGCAAACAATTTCATTGCTAAAACAAGTATATAAGTTTTCAGTAATAAAAGTTCGTTGCTATAATGAGAAACAAAGTTCGTTGCTATAATAAGTGTAAAAGTTTCGTTGCTAAAATAAGTATACAAGTGTCGTTGCTAACATGAGAATACAAGTTTCACGTGTGCATAAAGATTCGTATGTGCATCAAGTTTCCATTCATGAGTTCACAACCCAAGCCTAATGACCGAATCGTGCCCTATTGACTACTATGTGTATCGCAAACATAGTGTAGAAAATGGTAAAATGCACTCAAGCGAATCGTGCGAGTGATGAGTTGTCTACCTCCTGATAGCGCTATCCATAATAACCATAGGCTCAAAATAGTTAATGAGTTGTGTCTAGAGATTCCAGGGACTTAACCGCGATACAGTCCTCATGAATTAAAGTAACATACACATACATACGAAATATAGCAACCAAGTTTCATACAAGTCAAAATAAATACAACGAACATACAAATAGTTTAGGACATTCTTTTCCACCCCAAAACATTTAAAAACCGAAAATAGGGGAGTGGTGACTACTCACAATATGCAAAATATAGCAACCAAGTTTATACGAGTCAATTAAATAAATACAACGGATATAAATAGTTTAGGACATGCTTTTCCACCCCAAAACATAAAAACCAAAAATAGGGGAGTGGTGAATACTCACAATATGCATTGAGATGATGCAAATGGTGCCTTGACAACGCTCTACTCGTACCACAATCGATTCCTAAAATAATGGTATTCGCTAGTGTGTCTCTAATCGAAATCTAACACTAGTATATTTTACTACTACAATAGAGTTATGCCAATAGTGTGTCAAAATTTAATATTGATAAGTTACAAACGTTTTTCTGTCAAAATTAAATTTCAATGAATCGATTGTTATATAACAATATATGTGGAAATTTCCCATTATTGAAATGCTAATATTTATCATTTTAGAGGTGTTCCAATGATTAAATATTCAAAACTAAATCAATTTAGTTCTAAACTTTCCAAACTTTGCATTTCAGTTTTAATTGAAGTCAAAGACTTTAAGATAAATTCTCTTGAATTTTTGATTTGTCTAACTATTTTTCATCATTTAATTCCATGAATAATCATAAAATCATGGAAAATAGTAAATTATCATGAAAAATTCTTATAAGTTTTGTGAAACTATTTTACAGTGTACATAATCTAGGAAAAATATTAATATGTGTTTTCAAAAAGTTTAATACAATTTTTCTAATTTTTGTGTATTTATTCTATACAAATAGAAATAAATAGGTAACAGTTTCAAAAATTCACAAAACATTTTTTAAAGGTTTTATTATACATAATTAATCTGATAAAAATATAAAAAAAAGGGTTTCTAAACTGTTTAACCTATTTTTATGTTTTTTGTGCTTTTATTATAATAAAAATTGAAATAAATAGAAAACAGTTTCCAAAATTGCCCAAAATTTTTGTAACACTTTTACTGTAATTGTAGAAGTTGTGAAAAATAGAAAAGATACTTTTCAATTAGTTTTTGCTATTTTTCCTTGTTTAATCCTCTTAAGTAATCATTAATTGAATAATAATTATTAAAAGTTAAAGTAAATTACTAAAAATTTTGTACACTTCATTTACAGAGTAAATAATCTGGGAAAAATACCAAGTGTGGTTTTTATATACTGAAATCTGATTTTGTGTATTTAAGTGTATTTAATCTTAGAAAATAGGAGAAAAACAGTATACAGAGTAGAAAAATCATAAACATTTTTATGTAGACTCCTAATGTAGTACAAAGTGCTCTGGTAAACTTTCATAATTTTTGGATGAGTAAAACTATTTCTCCTGTTTTTAGTCCGTTATAAATATAAAAATTGGAGAAAAATAGGAATACATTATGAAAAATTCTGAAAATATTTTTCTAAGTTTTCCACAGAGTGTATAAGCTTCGAAAAGTGTTAGGTTACCCTTTCACATTCTCTAAAGTGGTTTTATGATTTATTGATGCCAAACAAAAAACAAATTCAAAAACATGTTAAACAGTAACAAAAATCGATGAAATTTAATCTTAACTTATTTTTTTAGCATAGGGGTCATCCACGAATTTACCTAGAATTTATAGACCTCAGAAACTATTTTATATGATTTATTGTCATATTTTGTTGAAATAATTATAATAATTCGATCAAAATGAATTATTTTCTGGAAATTTACAAAGAATCTTATTTTGTTGATGGGAATCTTGGAAAAAATCGGATTTGGTCAGAAAATGAGTTTTAGATATTTATTTGGAAATAAATCCTTCATGAACATATTTGAAAGCTTTTAACAACATACTTTGATGATCTAGCATCTAAGCTTGAAGATCATCACATGCATGTTGGTTTAAAGATCATTCATGAGTTTGAAATGTTTAAAAATCGTTTTTTAAAGAAAACTTAGAGTGCATGTGGTGATTTTTACCCAAAACTTGTAGAAAAGTGTATTATGTTGATTTTGACTTAGGTTTTGGTCCTTGGATTTCACCATTAACAACATGCATGTTGTTTTTGGGTGAAATCCTACCACCATCATCATCAAAACTGAAGTGAATGAACATGCACACATTTTTTTCTAAGAGAAAGGTGTAGAAGAAGAAGGAAATGCAAGAAAAACCTTGAAAACATGGAGGAAAATGAAAGGAAATCGTGTTCTACCTTAATGAACACCACTAGATGATGAATATTTTGAGCATCATGAGTGTTATTGGACTTGTTTCCTGGAAATTTTCGTGGTTCGTAGAGAGAGGAAGAGAGAAATAGAGTGGTGAAGGTAGAGTGAATTGAGAGAAAATGAGAGAGAAAGTGGAGTGTGAGAGAGAAAGGAGTGATTATGTGTTTTGGGAAGAGGGGAGGTGTCTTGGGAAGAGGATGGACGGTTTTGAGAGTATTTTTCCCTCCTTCCCTTTTAATTTTATAAAAAATTTCAATTCTTTTATAAAAATATCAAACTTTTTATAAAATATACACCCTAACCAAGTTTTTGCTCATGAAACCTTGATTTTTGACTTATAAATTAAGGGTATATGTTAATGACTTCAATTTTTATTTTCCTTGATTATATTTCCTTAAATTTAATTATTTTAAGATAATATTATAAGTCATAACTATTTTTATAAAATTCTTGATGTTAAACTTTATAAAATTTAGGTTTTAGGGCTTTTAGGGTTTTGGAGTTTTAATAAATATTTGGATATCAAAATCAATAGAATGTTTGAGACTTTGAATTATCTTATGGTATTATAACTCTTTTATAGTTATAGATAATGTTTGTAATTTATTTCTATCGGTTTTATTGGCATTTTATGTAGTGGTTCCGAGATTCAAGTGAAATTGAGGAATCAAGTATACTAGTCCTAGTCTTTAACTTTGACTAAATTTTCTATGTGACTTTGACCTAATTTCTACTACTAGGTCAAGTGCATGATGTTTGTATATGATTCATGAAATGGTGTTCGAGTCAAAGAGTGACCCAAATATGGATAGTCACTACAGCTCAGTAGATGTAGAATTCGCATATCAATGTGAAATCTAAGCACACTATCCATTGATTCTATCTGTTTCCAAGAGTCTACTAGGTTATGACTTAGCTTCTAGTTACTAAGTCAAGTATGTGTAGTGCCTATTTGTGCAACTAAGTCTAGTCAAATCTAGAACCGACTTGAATTTTGACGGTTGTCACAGTTAGTATTCCAAATACTCCTATGGTATTTTTAATTGTTTATGTTTGAGTTCCTTAAAGGCTATTTGGATACAAGGTTGGCTAGTTTCCAGATTCACTGCCCACCTTGATCACTCCCAAACACATGTTGGTCGTATTTTGAATAAATATAGTTGATCAGGCTCTGTTTATCCCCAATAAGACTACATAATTGTCCGGGTTTAACCACGGTGTTCAGTTTCTTCCAAAGACATTTATAGTTATAGTATTAGTGCACACCTAGGTTTTATTTTATTCAGAGTGTTTTAGTCACATTGTAATTTATAGTTGCGTATCTTGTATGATTAGATATGTCAATTCACTATAGCAATGCCTTGATACCAATCTGTCATACCCCCAAACCAGAGGGCGGAAACGTCCGGGGGCTTGGGTGACTTCATTCTGATAGTATCATCACAAAGTATATAATTGAAACTTAACATCGTCATCATCACACATGTAATATTACAACTGTCATTTGTTTACATCGAGTATTGTATTACAATATTACATTCCAAAATATCAAGAATCTGATGAAAACAAAACATAACAAAATGTCCAAGTGTTCTTGTTGACCGACCTGCTCAACGATTTCCTGAGAATACATGTTAATTTAAAAGGTCAACATATATAATGTTGGTGAGTTCATAAGCATGTTTGATAAAAATGTTTTGTACTACTTTGTCAACAGTAGAAAATCCAAAAGAAGCTCAAAAGAAGCTCATTTATGAACTTATAAACTTTTAACCCTTTTTAAGTTCACAAATGCGAAAAAAAAACATATATATCGAAATACATCCTTTTTGCTCCCTCAAAACCGTGAGTTGCATCAAAAATACCTCATTTTTGGTTATTTTGACATTTTTGGCCCTCTTATGGAAATTTCTTAGTTTTATGTATCTTTGAAGTATTTTAAAGCCTTTTCCTTGCATAATAAGTTGAGATAAATGTTATGTTCTACAAATATCATCACATTTTAGTAGATCTTCAAGTTCATGGAGTTTATAACACATAATCACACGTATATCAAGAAAAACACATAAAATTATGCATACACACATAGATCTACACAAAACAACTTGTATTCTCCCCGAAAACATAGTAAAAACCGAAAATAGGGGGTATGAACTCACCTTGCTTTGGTGATTTCGGTTTTGGAGGGATATTTGGAAAAGTTTATGGCCTAGCTCACTTCTTTGAAGAGATCTTTGAATTCTAAGTATGAAGCTTGGAGAGATCTTCTTGTATACTCTCAAACTCAAGAAATTTTGGAAGGAATGGAGGGATTGTTGCTTGAAGTTCTTGCAGGAATATAGTAACTAGAATAAAGAGAAGGTGGTGGCGGGAGACCCTTGGCGGAGAGATAGATAAAAGGGAGAGAAGAGAGAAGTAAGATGTGATGTTGCATAGAAACATGAGATTAGCATGGAGATTTGTTGGATAAGTGCATGGAAATCCACCTTGTAAACATGAGGTGGCACTCTCTAATTATACCATTGTTTTTTTTTGTCTAGCCGAGAATGGGGGAAAGGAAAAGAGAAGGGAAAAAGCTGAGGCCCAAGTTGAGAATTTTCAGCCCATGATGACAAAGTGAGACATTTTAGGCCCAATAAGGCCCATGAGAAGTCTTATGGCCCAAAATGCTATCGTTTGATGAATGTGGATCCAATTAAATCCCAAATGGGGTTCCTGTTGGAATAGTGTCTAAGGCTGCAACTATATAAGGCATGTATTTGAGCCGGTTGAGCATGGTCCTTTTGGGTTGCCTTCACCAAAGCAACTTGACAGGATGATTTATAATGAGAGAAAGAGTATTATTAATATATTATAAGAATAATATAAGGAATAATAATATTGTTATTTGATTAATATAAGTCATAAATTAATTTGGAATTAATTTGGTGACTTAAAGAGATTATATAAATAAAGGGGTATAAACTGTCAATTGTTTGATAGTTGCACTTTGGGCTATATATCCTTTACGGATATGGGGTGGACGATTTCTAGGGCTAAGGATATCTATAAAATCGTCCAAGGCTTATCATGGAAAGGATTTGGATTGCTTAGGGCTTAAGTTATCCAATTAGGGTTTAAGGGTGAAACCCTAGGAGCCTTACTAGTATAAATAGACCAAAAAAACTATTGGTTGAGGGAATTCGACACACTTGTCTCCAAGGAAACCCTGGCTGAATTCTTCCTCCCCTCTCCTCTCTCTTAAATCATCTTCTTGCTAGTTGGTGTTTGTAAGCCATTAGAGGAGTGACAATTGTGACTCTAAAGCCTCAAGGACAACAAAATCAAACAAGTGATTCAAGGTAAACTTCTAATCTTTGATTTCATATTGTTATTATTGTATATTAGCCATTAGAAGTCTTGGATTCAATGTACGATCAATTAGAGAAACCTAGATCCAAGCATTAGGGTTGCATGTGCACATAGGGATGTTCATATGGCTAAAACCCATCAGTTCCTTGGCCCAAAATAATCAAATGAAAAGTCTATTGGCCCATTAGGCCCAATAAGAGGATCCTGGTCCATACTGAGTTTGAACCGAAACATGAGGGTTTCAAACCCACAATTGAGTATTTTAGATGTATTAAATTAGGTTTTGGACTTCACTCAGGAGTTTTGATTTAAATGGATGTTTTTTATTGAGCATAGTACATGATATCCACTTAGATTACAAGTTTTACGAGAGTTGATGTTTACATGAAAACATAATTTCCTAACTAAAAATGCTAGTTGTGATAGTTTGCTAATGATCCATGTTGATTAGGATGGACTAAATCTATGTGGAAGTCCATGAAGAGTTAGTCCAAATGGCCTATCATATGGATTATTGGATTAAAGGCCAAAGGAAGTGAATTAGGGTTTACAAGTGAAACCCTAGGAATTCCACACTATAAATGTAATCCCTAGCATCACCAAAAATGGCCCTAAGAGTTCCAAGAAAAAACCGTTTTTAGTGCCTCCTAACCTCTCTCTCATAATCCTGCATTGTTCTTGGTGTTTGTGACTTATTAGAGGTATCACATTTGAGGTACAAATCTCTTGAAATGCCAAATTCTACATGCTACAACAAAGAGGTATTCATTTAACCGTTTTTATGTTGCAAATATCAAATTTGTATGCTAGCTAGGCTTCAAGCTTTGGATAAATGAAAATTGCACGTATAACTTGAGAAAACTAAGATCTAAAGCATTAGGGTTGTATGTGAACGATAGGGATGTTATAGTGCTCAAAACTCAACAATGGTTTCCTAGGCAAAATGACCAGCATAAAAACTAGGTATAATCATTTCCTAGTATATCAGGTAGCATAATGATTAGACATAATATCGTTACTTAAAAAATAGTGAGAGTTTATACCGGTAATTTATCACATCGTTTCATGTTTAAAAATAAACTAATAATATATTTATAAAAATATATTTTGACAAAGAAGTTTAATAAGCATGTATCCCCCCTCCCCATATGTCACACCCCCGAACCGTGCTAACAAACGGCGGAAACGTCCGGGGGTGGATGGCGTCATGCGTACTATCACAACAGTTGTATCATAGCAAATAAAGTAAACACAACCATTACATTACAATATGATTATTTACATCTGTTTGAAAACATAGTTTGTACATAAGAGTATATAACATAAGTATAAGATGTGACTCCAAAAATGCTCTGCCTTCTCCCAAGTGAGTAAGAGTACCTGTCTATTGTTGCCGTGAGCATACAAGTAGTTGAAAGAAAATTAGGATAAAGCTGGTGAGTTCATAAGTATGTTTTTGTAATGAAAAGTAGTCACTGAATTTGTGAAAATACTTCATTTTCATTATAAGTAAATATCGTTTGTTTCAAGAAAACTTCGGTTACCATCGGTATGTGAAATGTTATGTATGTAGTATGTTATGTTTTGAAAACCCTGGCTACCACCAATATGCATATAGTATGTTCTGTTTGAATGGGAAAATCCCCTTATTTTCCCCTGGTATATGTGTGTCTGATGCTTTAATGGTTCCATGACTTGTGAGGTATAAGTAGCATACTTATGATATTAAAGTAGTTGTTTATGTGGAATATATTTGTTGGGTCAAAAATATGGTTTATACTTTGCTTTTCTAGGAGATTGTAATTTTCTGTAATATTTTATGAGTTTATGGTCAGGAAGTGTGTTTACGATCGTAAATAGAGTTTACGGCCGTAAACTCAGTTTTTAGGACCGTAAACCCAGTTTGCGGCCCATGTGTGTGTGTATACCTGTATATAGTTACTAGACTTATACAAGTGGGAGATTGTTGGAATAGTGTCTAAGGCTGCAACTATATAAGGCAAGTATTTGAGCCGGTTGAGCATGGTCCTTTTGGGTTGCCTTCACCATAGCAACTTGACGGGATGATTTATAATGAGAGAAAGAATATTATTAATATATTATAAGAATAATATAAGGAATAATAATATTGTTATTTGATTAATATAAGTCATAAATTAATTTGGAATTAATTTGGTGACTTAAAGACATTAATTAAATAAAAAAGTATAAACTGTCAATTGTTTGATAGTTGCACTTTGGGCTATATATCCTTTATGGGTAAGGGTGGATGATTTCTAGGGCTAAGGATAGCCATAAAATCGTCTAAGGCTTATCATGGAAAGGATTTGGATTGCTTAGGGCTTAAGTTATCCAATTAGGGTTTAAGGGTGAAACCTTAGGAGCCTTACTAGTATAAATAGACCAAAAACACTATTGGTTGAGGGAATTCGACACACTTGTCTCTAAGGAAACCCTGGCCGAATTCTTCCTCCCCTCTCCTCTCTCCTAAATCATCTTCTTGCTAGTTGGTGTTTGTAAGCCATTAGAGGAGTGACAATTGTGACTCTAAAGCCTCAAGGACAACAAGATCAAGCAAGTGATTCAAGGTAAACTTCTAATCTTTGATTTCATATTGTTATTATTGTATATTAGCCATTAGAAGTCTTGGTATCAATGTACGATCAGTTAGAGAAACCTAGATCCAATCAATAGGGTTGCATGTGCACATAGGGATGTTCATATGGCTAAAACCCATCAGTGGTATCAGAGCCTAGATTGGTTTTTATTGAATTCATACTTCGATTGCTTGTTTGTTGCTAAAAAATCGTTTTTTTGTCCTCTGGCTGATAAACTCGGTGAGTCCTATGGTGGTACTCGGCGAGTAGGCTCAACTCGGCGAGTCCATCTGGGTACACGGCGAGTTCAAGCATCAGAAGGAGGAAACTTCGGGATTTCTTGCTGTTTATCTTTGAGATAGTTGCCTTAATCATATTAGATCAATATAAATCCGATTTTATGATATATATGAGTATATTCTTGACCTAATTGAAGATATTTATCTGTTAATTAAATATTTGTTTCCTTATGTGATAATTGATTAATTATTTTAATTAAATTGGTAAATTATTTTGCAAGAAATCATTAAATAAATCAAATATGGATAATTATGGAATTAATTGTTAATTAACATTATTTGTTATTTGATCCTCTATGTTTTAAAAGTTTAAAACTTGCCCTCAAGTTTTGAAATTTATGTTTTGTGATTAAAAGTTTAATTTAGACAATTTAAATTTCAAACCCTAGAATTTTACAAGTTTAAAATCCAACCCTATACTAATATAATATTACAAGATTAATATATATATATATATATATATATATATATATATATATATATATATATATATATGTATAATTAAAATGTTAGTCTTACCGTTAGTAGGCCTCATTCACGAAGCCGGTCTATAAGGTGGGTATAAGGTTGTTGCCTATAAAATGGCGCTTAATGGGTGTACACTCACACCCACCGCTTGCTTGATCGGTGGAGGGTCGTTAGCCGAACGGGTAGGATAGGGCAACCTCATCTCTTCATTAAAAGTATAATATGAAATACAAAGTAACTACATGATTTTCAAAAATTTCCCAATCTTAGTTACTTTAGGAAAAGTGAATTGATGCAATCCTATGAAATTACACTTTGCACTCTTGCTAAGAAGTTAGTGGAGCATGTGTGATTTATCGGCACACTAATTGGTCCTAAGCAAGGGTGACAAAGGGTGATTCACTGTTTATCATAGTTCGATGGAGCGTGTGTGGTTGACCGGCACATCGAATAGGTGATCGTTACAATGAAGGCACCATGTAAATTTGCATGGTAATTCACACCCACTTTGTGATCCTCGGTATCCCAGTCACAAACAAGAGGGGCATCTCGATATTTAAACATGCCATTGAAAAGTTTTCAGTGAATCTCATACAAACCTAGGAATTATTAATACATTTAGAACTTAAAGTTATGCTTTGTGGTGGAGAATTAGTGAATCATTATTCACTTACCTTCAAATTGTTTGCATGTTAGATTACGGCATCCCTTTTCTAATATGTAAATATTGTTGTTGGATCCTAGCCCTAATTTTTCTTATTGGGGGATAATTAGGGATTCATATTCTAATCTATCTTTGTCCTTTCTATTTGTAGATGTCAAACGCAAACAACGTTGCTGCTAGTTCATTCACAATGATGAGCCTTTGTCAAAAGGTTACTTTCGATGGGACGAACTTTAGCGAATGGATAAGGTACATTCGCACAATTGCTCGCTATGAGGACAGGGAGTATGTCCTCGAGGAGAAGCTCGAGAAGATCAACCCTGAAATCGCTACTCCGGCTGAAATGACCACTTTTGAAACTCACGAGCGTGATGCAACGAAGGTGCATTGCATCATGATAGCCACCATGAATGCTGAATTCCAAAAGTTCTATGAAGACATGTATCCGTATGAAATGCACCAAGACTTGTTGGAGAGATACCACCAGAACGCGAGGCAAGAGCGTTACGAGATTTTCACTAACATGATTTCCGCTAAAATGGGTCATGGAGAATCTCTTACCGTACACCTGCAAAAGATGCAAAGGTATGTCGATCGTCTTCGCAAGTTGAATGTTGACTTTGGGGAAGACTTGGCGATCGACATGGTGCTTCACTCTTTGCCTCCGTGTTACAATCAATTTAGGATGACCTACCACATGAACAAGGAGGAGGTCACCCTAAGCAAGCTCCAAGGTCTCCTTAGGGTTGCTGAAAGAAACCTAAAGGACAAGTCTGTTGCACCCACTCCCAATCCACCCGATGCTCCTGTTTTGGCCATTGGGCAAGGAAGAGGTAAGAAGAGGAAGGCTCCGTCTAAGAGCCACCGCAAGGGAAATTCCCGAGATGGCTCCTCTTCTAGTGGGACCAAAGTTGATCCTTCTAAACCCTGTCCTAACCCTAAGGAGGCAGAGTGCCATCATTGCCATATAATAGGGCATTGGAAGAGAAGCTGCCCAGACTACCTGCAAGCCATAAAGGAAGGAAAGATCAAGCCATCTTTCGCAGGTATATATACAAGTAAATCTAACGATTCATCTCATGCTATTTCTTGGGTCCTTGATACCGGTTGTGGTTACCATATTTGTTCTGAATTGCAGGGACTAAGAAGAAATAGGGATGTGGAGCATGGAAGAATAAATCTAATCATGGGGAACAGAAGATCATCGCCTGTGACCAAGATTGGAGTGTATTCTTTAGTGCTTATGAATGGTTTATCTTTAGATTTGAACAATTGTTGTTATTCGCTAGAAATGCCTAGAAACATCATTTCATTTCATGGTTTATTTAGACAAGGTTTTAGATTTTCTTTTAATAATAAGAATGGTTCTATTCTTGCTTATCTAAATGGTGTCTTATATTTTAAAGCTATACCATGTAATGGAATTTATGAAACTGTTATGATTGTAGATAACTTAGGAAATGATGTTTTATGCACGGATTCTTCCAACGGTATGGATAGAGCATCCTTGTGGCATTGTCGTCTTGGACATGTCAACAAGAAGCGCATAGCCCAACTCCAAAAGGATGGAGTGTTGGAGTCATTCGACCTTAGGGAAGATGACATATGCGAGTCTTGCTTGCTTGGAAAGATGACTAAGTCACCCTTCACATGTATGTGTGAAAGGGGTGAAGGTCTATTGGACCTAATACATACCGATGTATGTGGACCGTTTAGATCAACCACGAAGGATGGGAACCGATTCTATGTGACTTTTACCAATGACTATAGTAGATATGGGTATATCTACTTAATCAAGCAAAAGTCAAAAACATTTGAAAAGTTCAAAGAGTTCAAGAATGAAGTGGAGAATCAATTGGGCAGGAAAATCAAGATGCTTCGATCCAATCGAGGAGGAGAGTACCTAAGTCTTGAATTCCACGATTATCTCAAGGAGTGTGGAATAGTTTCACAATTGACGCCACCTAGGACACCGCAATTGAATGGTGTGGCAGAAAGGCGTAATCGAACCTTGTTAGACATGGTTCGCTCTATGATGAGTCATGCTTCACTACCTATCTCTTTTTGGGGGTATGCCTTAGAGACTGCCGCCCATATCCTTAACTGAGTCCCTACTAAGAAGGTTGCCAAAACACCTCACGAAATGTGGACAAGGAAAGCTCCCTCGTTGGCACATATCAAGGTTTGGCATTGCGAGGCTTTCGTAAGACGAGATACTCACGACAAGCTCGAACCTCGTAGTGAGCGATGTATTTTCATTGGCTACCCGCAGAAATCCTTTGGATATCTCTATTATAGACCGAAGGACAATGTTGTCCTTGTTGCGAGGAGAGGAGTTTTCCGAGAGCGAGAACTAATAAGCCAAGGAGACAGTGGGAGGCAAATCGAGCTTGAAGAGATTCAAGAGTCGATAGATGAAGGAACCTCTACCGCTGGCGCTCAACCCGAGGAGGAAACTCCGGTTGAACCAATTAACGAGTCCTTACCTCTTAGACGTTCCGAAAGAGTTAGAGTTCAACCCCAGTTTTATGGTTTTCATATTACTACCGAAGGGGACACGTATATTAGTGATGGTACACTAATAAATCTAGATGAACCTAATAGCTATAAGGAAGCCATGGCAGGCCCGGAGTCTGTATAATGGAAAGAGGCGATGGACAGCGAGATCCAGTCCATGTATGACAACCAAGTTTGGAATTTGGTTGATAATGTGCCCGGACGTAAGACCGTTGGGTGCAAATGGATCTTCAAGAAGAAGACCGACGTGGATGGAAATGTACACACATATAAAGCATGATTGGTTGCGAAGGGCTTTACTCAAACTCCCGGATTTGACTATGATGAGACCTTCTCACCAGTTGCGAATATAAAATCTATTAGAGTGATGCTAGCTATTGCCGCATTTCATGATTATGAGATTTGGCAAATGGATGTCAAAACCGCTTTCCTTAATAGAATGTTGGCCAAGGATGTTTACATGGCTCAGCCAGAGGGTTTTGTCAATCTGAAGCATCCAAATAGAGTGTGTAAGCTTGAGAAGTCCATTTATGGACTTAAGCAAGCGTCTCGCAGATGGAATCTTTGCTTCGATGAGAAAGTCAAAGAGTTTGGATTTGTACGAAATGAAGATGAATCATGTGTATATGTCAAAGCCAGTGGGAGTATAGTAAGCTTCCTCGTTCTGTATGTCGACGACATACTACTCATTGGAAACGACGTCCCGACTCTACAGGAGGTTAAGTCCTGGCTCGGGAAGTGCTTCGCTATGAAGGACATCGGAGAGGCTTCCTATATTTTGGGAATAAGGATAGAAAGAGAGAGAAGTAAGAGACTAATAGGACTTAGTCAGAACACTTACTTAGATAAAGTACTATAACGGTTTAGTATGGAAAACTCAAAGAAGGGAGAATTACCGATACAAAGTAATGCCAAGTTGAGTAAGACTCAAAGTCCGAGTACCGAAGCTGAAATAGTAGAAATGAGCCGAGTACCATACGCTTCCGCAGTTGGCTCAATCATGTATGCTATGACTTGTACTCGCCCTGATGTAGCCTTTGCTTTGAGCATGGTTAGCAAATATCACGGGAACCATGGCAGAGCCCATTGGATTGCAGTTAAGAATATCCTTAAGTACCTTCGGAGGACGAAGGAATGGTTCTTAGTCCTCGGAGGGAGTGATGACTTGAAGGTGCGAGGGTATAGTGACGCCAGCTTTTAGACCGACAGGGACAACTACCGTTCGCAGTCGGGCTGGGTCTTTACCCTGAATGGAGGAGCAGTGACTTGGAAAAGTTCCAAGCAGGAAACCGTAGTTGATTCAACGTGCGAATCAGAGTACATTGCAGCGAACGAAGCGTCAAAGGAGGCAATATGGTTAAAGAACTTCATCGGTGATCTTGGAGTTGTACCTGCCATAAAGGAGCCCATGGAGATTTTTTGTGATAATGAAGGAGCGGTTGCCTTGACCAAGGAACCGAGGGATCATGGTAGATCTCGGCATATCGACAGAAAATATCACTTTATTAGACATCGTGTAGAAGAAGGACAACTCGTAGTGAAGAGGATATCATCAGAAGATAACCCAGCAGATCCGCTTACGAAGGGACTGAGTAGGGTTAAGCACTTGCAGCATGCTGGGAGTATCAGGCTGAAGGATGATATTAGTATAGATTAGATAGTAGTAGAAACGTGTAATAGATAAATGTAATTAACATTTGATGATTAAATAAAAGAGTATTATTTATGAGTAATGTTACTGTCTTATGTTAATTGTTTAACTATTGTTTCATTTTCCATGTTTTGACTTCTAGAATAATTGAGTTTGTTAAGAATAATCGAATTGTTCAAATTGTCCACAATCGTTCATATGTTGGAAGTAGATATGAATGAAGATTGTCATGAATTGGTGTGTAGATTGTCTAAATGGTATTATACATAGCAAAAGTTTGCTGTAACATTCATGAGTGCTTATGAACTAGTTTTGAGCATTGGAACAAATCCGCGCTTGCTGGAATCACCTTATGGAATATGATAAAAAGGTTGATCGCAAGACGATAATATCATATAGTCTTAAAACATAGATATATGGTTTGTTATTTGTTAATTGGTTGTACACTGATAATGCGAAACCGCATCAGTAACATGATGTTAGAAAACACATTGTTGTGTATAGTTGATTAATCAATAAGTAAATGCATATAAGTCGAAGTTTATCTGTTACTTTTATTCCAAGAGGGTAAAAGCGATATCTCGGCCGCTCGATGATTTGATTTGACTTATGTGTCGGGCCCGGTCAGAACTGAATTGATGTTTTCGATTAAGTTCTATGTCAAATAAATCAGAGATCGAGAAACCAAATGCTAGACAAATTGTTCCATACAATTGTCAACATGATATCTAAACAGAGGACTGTACGATCCCTTATCTGAAGGACAAGACTGATTAGGCCCAATAAGGCCCATGAGAAGTCTTATGGCCCAAAATGCTATCGTTTGATGAATGTGGATCCAATTAAATCCCAAATGGGGTTCCTGTTGGAATAGTGTCTAAGGCTGCAACTATATAAGGCATGTATTTGAGCCGGTTGAGCATGGTCCTTTTGGGTTGCCTTCACCAAAGCAACTTGACAGGATGATTTATAATGAGAGAAAGAGTATTATTAATATATTATAAGAATAATATAAGGAATAATAATATTGTTATTTGATTAATATAAGTCATAAATTAATTTGGAATTAATTTGGTGACTTAAAGAGATTATATAAATAAAGGGGTATAAACTGTCAATTGTTTGATAGTTGCACTTTGGGCTATATATCCTTTACGGATATGGGGTGGACGATTTCTAGGGCTAAGGATATCTATAAAATCGTCCAAGGCTTATCATGGAAAGGATTTGGATTGCTTAGGGCTTAAGTTATCCAATTAGGGTTTAAGGGTGAAACCCTAGGAGCCTTACTAGTATAAATAGACCAAAAAAACTATTGGTTGAGGGAATTCGACACACTTGTCTCCAAGGAAACCCTGGCTGAATTCTTCCTCCCCTCTCCTCTCTCTTAAATCATCTTCTTGCTAGTTGGTGTTTGTAAGCCATTAGAGGAGTGACAATTGTGACTCTAAAGCCTCAAGGACAACAAAATCAAACAAGTGATTCAAGGTAAACTTCTAATCTTTGATTTCATATTGTTATTATTGTATATTAGCCATTAGAAGTCTTGGATTCAATGTACGATCAATTAGAGAAACCTAGATCCAAGCATTAGGGTTGCATGTGCACATAGGGATGTTCATATGGCTAAAACCCATCAGTTCCTTGGCCCAAAATAATCAAATGAAAAGTCTATTGGCCCATTAGGCCCAATAAGAGGATCCTGGTCCATACTGAGTTTGAACCGAAACATGAGGGTTTCAAACCCACAATTGAGTATTTTAGATGTATTAAATTAGGTTTTGGACTTCACTCAGGAGTTTTGATTTAAATGGATGTTTTTTATTGAGCATAGTACATGATATCCACTTAGATTACAAGTTTTACGAGAGTTGATGTTTACATGAAAACATAATTTCCTAACTAAAAATGCTAGTTGTGATAGTTTGCTAATGATCCATGTTGATTAGGATGGACTAAATCTATGTGGAAGTCCATGAAGAGTTAGTCCAAATGGCCTATCATATGGATTATTGGATTAAAGGCCAAAGGAAGTGAATTAGGGTTTACAAGTGAAACCCTAGGAATTCCACACTATAAATGTAATCCCTAGCATCACCAAAAATGGCCCTAAGAGTTCCAAGAAAAAACCGTTTTTAGTGCCTCCTAACCTCTCTCTCATAATCCTGCATTGTTCTTGGTGTTTGTGACTTATTAGAGGTATCACATTTGAGGTACAAATCTCTTGAAATGCCAAATTCTACATGCTACAACAAAGAGGTATTCATTTAACCGTTTTTATGTTGCAAATATCAAATTTGTATGCTAGCTAGGCTTCAAGCTTTGGATAAATGAAAATTGCACGTATAACTTGAGAAAACTAAGATCTAAAGCATTAGGGTTGTATGTGAACGATAGGGATGTTATAGTGCTCAAAACTCAACAATGGTTTCCTAGGCAAAATGACCAGCATAAAAACTAGGTATAATCATTTCCTAGTATATCAGGTAGCATAATGATTAGACATAATATCGTTACTTAAAAAATAGTGAGAGTTTATACCGGTAATTTATCACATCGTTTCATGTTTAAAAATAAACTAATAATATATTTATAAAAATATATTTTGACAAAGAAGTTTAATAAGCATGTATCCCCCCTCCCCATATGTCACACCCCCAAACCGTGGTAACAAACGGCGGAAACGTCCGGGGGTGGATGGCGTCATGCGTACTGTCACAACGGTTGTATCATAGCAAGTAAAGTAAACACAACCATTACATTACAATATGATTATTTACATCTGTTTGAAAACATAGTTTGTACATAAGAGTATATAACATAAGTATAAGATGTGACTCCAAAAATGCTCTACCTTCTCCCAAGTGAGTAAGAGTACCTGTCTATTGTTGCCGTGAGCATACAAGTAGTTGAAAGAAAATCAAGATAAAGCTGGTGAGTTCATAAGTATGTTTTT
Organism: Lactuca sativa; assembly: GCF_002870075.4. Classification (NCBI taxonomy): domain Eukaryota; kingdom Viridiplantae; phylum Streptophyta; class Magnoliopsida; order Asterales; family Asteraceae; genus Lactuca; species Lactuca sativa. Next base: position 137,369,485 of record NC_056627.2, read on the forward strand.
GTAATGAAAAGTAGTCACTGAATTTGTGAAAATACTTCATTTTCATTATAAGTAAATATCGTTTGTATCAAGAAAACTTCGGTTACCATCGGTGTGTGAAATGTTATGTATGTAGTATGTTATGTTTTGAAAACCCTGGCTACCACCAGTATGCATATAGTATGTTTTGTTTGAATGGGAAAATCCCCTTATTTTCCCCTGGTATATGTGTGTTTGATGCTTTAATGGTTCCATGACTTGTGAGGTATAAGTAGCATACTTATGATATTAAAGTAGTTGTTTATGTGGAATATATTTGTTGGGTCAAAAATATGGCTTATACTTTGCTTTTCTAGGAGATTGTAATTTTCCGTAATATTTTATGTGTTTATGGTCAGGAAGTGTGTTTACGACCGTAAATAGAGTTTACGGCCGTAAACTCAGTGTTTAGGACCGTAAACCCAGTTTGCGGCCCATGTGTGTGTGTGTGTGTATATATATATATAGGGGTGAGGGGAGTGAGGAGATGGATGATGAACACTAGAGGAGCTTAAGTTTGTGCATTTGAAGGTGTTCTAGAGAGAGATAGAACAAGTGTGTGTTAGTGTGTGTGAGTCTTTGTATCCGGATCTTCATTTGTATCAATACATACAAGATTCATCATCATCTTCTTCTCCTTCTCTTCTTATTTGATCTGACATCATCCATTTGATTGGGATTCCGCACCATCAAACAGATCTGATTGATACACAGGCATATTAGGGACTTACAATTGGTATCAGAGCTTGGCTGTATCAATCAATTTTTTCAGATCTGGAGCTTATTTGATCTTATTTTGAAGAGATTTTTGCGTTTTTGGATAGATCTCGCAAAAATAAGGGGGGTTTGTTCTTCGCGTTTTTCGTAAAAACAAGTTTTTGATCGAGTTTTGGAGCAAAAATGGTGAAAACGCTATTTTTCGTCAAGAACAGCAATTTCTGGAGAGTTTACGGTCTTTGAAGGGTTTACAGGTCGAAGTTTACGGCCGGAAACAGGTTGCCGGAGTTTACAGCCAGAAACCGGTCGCCGGAGTTTGCGGCCGGCTGTTTACGGTTTCGGCTTGGAGAACGGCTCGGCTCGGCGGCTTGGACGGATAGGGAATTCAGCGCTCAGCAGCCACCTCGTCTCATTCAGCAGCAAGTTCTTATTCGTTCAACGCCTTAACAAAAATAAAAAACGAAGCTAGGGGAGGCGGGTTCGAACCCGCAACATCTTGATCACAAAGCAATCGCTTAGCCAACTCGTCCGACTGAACATTTGTTTCAATACCCCGAAATATTAAACTTAACCTCTCCCAGTTGCAACAAATTTCGCATTTTTTACACTTTTTGGCCAAAAATAAATTTCTTTTATTTTTAAGCTCCATTTTCAACCAAAATTTTAGTTTTTCAATTTTTAATTTTTATTTTTGACTTTTTACTTAAAATTTTGATTTTGACTTTTTACTTAAAATTTTTATTTTGACTTTTAAAGTTTGACCTTTGACTTTGAATTTTGACTTTCTCGTTTGACTTTTAAATTTTCAAATTTAGCTTTTTGGTTTGACTTTTAAGTTTGACTTTTGAGTTTGATTTTTTAAATTTGACTTTTAAGGTTGACTTTTGAGGTTTATAGTCAAAGGGCATTTTTAAATTTAAGTTTGACTTTTGAGTTTGATTTTTTAAATTTGACTTTTAAGGTTGACTTTTGAGGTTTATAGTCAAAGGGCATTTTTAAATTTAAGTTTGACTTCTAGTTGTGCTTTTTGAGGGAATTGAAAAACATGAAACAAAGTCGTCAAGAGATGTTAAGATAAAACTTCAACATGTTCGATTATATCCCTGGAGAAACCCTCGAAACTCAGTTGCAGCGATTTACTACACTCACTACTGAGATGAATATAATTGGGATCGTCTTGACCAAATCTGAGATAAACAAAAAGCTGCGGAATGCACTTCCGAAATCGTGGGATATGGACGTGGCTGACATCAAGAAGACAAAAGATCTCAATCGTCTTAGTCTGGCTGATATAATTGTAGAACTTAACGCTTTGAATTGTAGAAAAACAATGAGTTCCGCAAACCTTCTGGTCAATGAAGTGTCATATTCTCATTCATGTGAAGTTTCATGTTCTCAATCATGTGAAGATACGATTAAATTTCTTCGGGAACAAATTGATTTATTAAAAAGAGAAGTTGAGGACCTGAGATATAAAGGATATCAACTCAGGAAAGGACAGAAACCCCTGAAGGCTGAATTAGAAGCAAAAACCAAGGACTTTAGGAAGCTTCAGGAAGAGTATAGCAACAAGTGTCAAAATTATGACTATATTAAGAGACAACTTGTTGTTGTAACTGAAGAACTTGACGCTTTAAAAATTAAGTGTGGAAAAACAAACGTTAGTTTTAAAAATTATACTGCATCAAGTCAGACAGTCGAGTCCTTATATGAAACCCAATTAAAATTCAAAGAAAATCAAAGCAAGGGTCTATGGTATGATAGTGTTCCTCCACCTTTCAATCATAACTACACATCCATCCCTATGACACAGGACGAAATTGACAGGGAGGCACATCTTCGATATGGCAAACGAGCTGGATTTGTGTCAGGAGGAGTTATTAATGTTGAAGATATTAATGTTGCTACTTCATGTGAAGGTAAAGTAGCAGAAGATGAGAACAAGGAGAAAACCATTGAACAAACCAACATCTCCTTGAACTATGAATCTATTGCTTCGAACTCAACTGCTTCTGATCAACCTGCCGTTGAGAAATACAGGCCACCAATTCCAATGCAACAGAGTTCTTGTGGCAAGTATGCATGTGGGAACAACAAGAGACAAGGCAAAGATACGCCACCAGGGGCAGGAAGAAAAAGACATGTTTTCATTGTGGAACACCTGGACACATTGCCAGAAACTGTCCTAATCGTGCATACGTTCCCTACTATGCACAAGGCTGGCAGAACACACCAAGAAGGAGATACTTCAAAAGATACCCCTCGAGATCACGATCAGACATTGATGACTGGAATGCCAAGAAGGCCAAAAATGTAACTCCCAAGGCCAAGAATTCAACTCACATGGCCAAGCATCCAACTCCCAAGGCCAAGCATCCAATTCCAAAGGACAAGAATCAAAATCCCAAATTCAAGAAGGGAATGTCGGCCAAGAAGCCAAATCAAAGAGATGATCCCGTAAAGTCAAAATCAAAGTCATCTCAACGGCCGACATCAAGATCTGAGCCACCCATCGGATCGAAAAAGAAATGGGTTAAACCCAACTACAAATGGGTTCCAAAGGCTCACTCTCCCAAATCTCCTAATGCTTCTAACGTTTCTACATCTTCTGTTTGTGATAAGCAGGACATGTCATGGGAGAAAGTACCATGCAAGGATGACAAAGGTCGACCCAGTTTCAAAATGGAGTGGGTTCCAAAGACCAACTAATCCCGTTCTGTGACAGAGCAGCTATGGAGGCATATCATCAGACTTCAGTTTGTTGGTAGTGGCTGTTCCTGGCACTTGATAGGAGACATCTCTCAACTGTACAACACTCAAAACATTGTTTGGGAGAATGTGTCCTTTACGGGAAGGGAAGAAAGGAAGTGATCACTCACGGGGTTTGTGCTTAATGACATGAAGAATTTTCGGATCTGTTCTGAGATTACGCGTGTTGTTCTCAGACCTTCTGGATGCAAATTCAATCGGTGACTTACGGTTTGAGTTTTCTTCTCTATACACCTGAGTTTTTCTTAAGCTGATTCGCTTTGAAAACTAATTTTTGTTTTAGGATAGTTTAAATTTGCGCATTAACTTTCGTTTCTCTCCTATGCACAAATTTAGGGGGGAGAAATAAAAACAAAACAAACATTAGAAAATCCCAATCAAAAAAAATTGTTGGTTATGAAATGTGTTGCTTGAGGGAGATGTTCTGGGAAGTGATATTATCAAGTGATAACAGGCAACCTGAGTCTATGTAACGTACCCAAAGTTGAAGGGTCTATGCTCTGATTTGATGCGTCGGTATACACGAAAAATTTTAAATGGACATGACTAGGCAGATTTGAACTTAGGAAATTTATAGACTTTACAAATCTTGACCTAGTTAGATCCGTTCAGCCTGACAATACGATGCTCGGATAGGTTGAGCAGGGAGATATATATGGGAATCTACTCGTCACATTAAATGAACCCGTACGTTGAACCGTGGTTTAACTTTTCCTCGATGTGCGGATTCTGTCCTTAATTCCGGTTAGATGGGGCGACTGGTAAATTCCGATAAACTAGGTCTGTAGAATATCATTTTCTTTCTTTCCGTCTATTAGTCATATGTTGTCTCCTTTGCATGACTTCCAATCCGACCTGGTACACAACATATGCAACTCTATTTCTCTACATGTTATATATGTGAAATACTTCTTATCTGTTAGTAATATGTTGTCTCCTTTGCGTGACTTCTAATCCGACCTGGTACACAGCATATGCAACCTTCTACTTCTCAACCCTTCTGAAGTAATAAGAAATAGAATTCTGAATCTATCCTCTCTCTGAATGGTTGTCTGCTCACCCGGTGTAAGGAGTACTCTGGAAGTTCTTGATGGTTGGGGCATATCAGGAAGCGGGAAACACATTCCAGTACACTTAAAATTGAACTCATACAGATTGTCTATAGATCTCGCTGCTTAATTTAGGTGGACAACAATATCCATGGTCGTCGTCAGATGAATGGACCTTACGATATATTATCTAAGGAATTAGGATCAGATATAAATTTTAGGATTTTAAGTTCACGCTGTCTTGCAACAAATAGTATGTCCTAAATTTGTCACAATTTTTCGTATTTAAGTGGACAACTATATCGGCGATCGACCAGACAAGGATGCGAATATGAAAGGTACCGACAAGTGGATTAAGGTTGTCTAAAAACTTTGATCCCAAATCACTCTTAAAGTTAGATATCAATTTTTATTTTTGCTAGATTTGTCATAGTTTCTTCTAATTTAAATATTAGGGGAGGATTAAAAATTAAAAACAATGAAAATAAAAAAAAAATCAGAAAAATTCAAAAATCAAAGAAAAATCAGAAAAATTAAAAATCCAAAAATAGTGTTATTTCTGTTTTATTTCTTGTTCAGAAAAATCAAAAATCCAAAAATATTTTTGTTTCTGTTTTGATTTGTGTGCTAAGTTTTCTTTTAGTTTTGTTTTGTCTTGAAAAGTGATTTCAGGTATAGATAAGACTCATGGAGTTTGTGTTGAAGATTTCTGAGCCAAAGCCTCGTCCGTGAGCATCGAAGAATTCGCATTCGAAGGAGCAAGAAATGAAGATTATTCTTTCAACATTCAATCCTTCAACCCCAGAAGCAAGGTGAAGTTGCACTTGAAAATTATGTGATGGATTGCATTGAAGCCTCCTCAATCAGTCTGCTGCTATTTTGAACCTGCTAAAGTGATCCAGAAGATTTGTTCTCTCTGATGTTCTCTCTGAAGATTCTCAAGCTGAAAGCGCTATCTTTAATGAATTAGTACATCAATCCTCCTCACCCAACGTGCATTCAATGCCAAATTCTGAAGAAAAGCCCAACTCTCAAGATGAAGTCATTCATTGAAGATTCATCAAGTTAATCTTGATGCTGTGAAGAATTTGAAGATTAATGCTGAAGCCAAGTTCCCAATGAAGATTAACAAGAAAGGCCAGCTACGTTTTAGGGAGAGCTTGTTGGGTCATTTAAGAAAAGAAAAGAAAGCTATAAACCAAGGGGGAGATTATTGGGTCAAAAATATGGTTTATACTTTTCTTTTCTAGGAGATTGTAATTTTCTGTAATATTTTATGAGTTTACGGTCAGGAAGTGTGTTTACAACCGTAAATAGAGTTTACGGCCGTAAACCCAGTGTTTACGACCGTAAACCCAGTTTGCGGCCCATGTGTATATATATAGGGGTGAGGGGCGTGAGGAGATGGATGATGAACACTAGAGGAGCTTAAGTATGTGCATTTGAAGGTGTTCTAGAGAGAGAGAACAAGTGTGTGTTAGTGTGTGTGAGTCTTTGTATCCGGATCTTCATTCGTATCAATACATACAAGATTCATCATCATCTTCTTCTCCTTCTCTTCTCATTTGATCTGACATTATCCGTTTGATTGGGATTCTGCACCATCAAACAGATTTGATTGATACACAGGCAGATTAGGGACTTACAATATTATTACTTAAAAGAGAGTCGTACGATTGGCGAGTTTTATGACCATACATTAACTTGATATGGCGCGTAACGGGTCCATTATCCTTTATGACATTTGTCACCCGTAGACATGTCGGTCCGACTGTAGCTAGCAGCCAGGTGCGGGGTAGTAAGCCTCGTATAGATCTATACATAAAAGCCATGCTTTCCCTCCAAGAAATTCTGGTTCATAAGGGTAGTCCTCCACTTAGTTGATCATTCGAAAGTGCCCAAGGACGAAGTCCTCCACTTTGTTCCATTGTACGTTCCCAAGGACGAAGTCCTTCCCTTTGTTATTAAAGTGTATGAGGACGTGTCTCCCAATTAAGATGACGACATTTCGAGTAATAATATAAATTTTCTTTTTGTTCATATGAAAATCCAATGTATATTCCGTAGAGTAAAAATAATTATACTAAAATAATTATTTATTGTTGTACTTTCATAATAAAGTAGGATATAAACTAAATCTGTTAGAGTTTATGTATTCAACCATATGTGTGGTTTGTATCTGTAAAACTAATAATGAATTTCCCCCAAACTATACCTATTATAGTTTGACTGTAATGTTATGTTCATGATATGTTCGGAAACTTATGCAATTGAATGTAGAAAACATCCCTCATGCTCTGCATGGTACATAAGGGATTAAGCATTTAATTACTTGTTGAAAAATGATGTGTTTAGCTTGTATCCCTCCCCTGAAAACATTTAAAAACCATAAAAGCATAGGGGTATGAACTCACAGTTTAATGTAGGATCCGAATGTATGATCGGTTACGAGTGCTGAATGTCAACTGATGTTTCGTACGCAAGTGGATCCTATTAACATATAGTAACACATATATGTATTAGATTAGGGTTTTTCTTGAGTAAACATGATGGGAAAACCACCCTAAGGACTTGGAAATGCTTGAACTAAGTGTCGGAGCCATAAGTTATCGAACGAGGCAGTTGTATGGCCACAAAATCACACGTTTTGGTGTGTGTGTGGCCAGAGTGTGCGGCTAGCAAGTGTGTGTGGTTGCACACAGGTGTGTGTGGCCATACAAAGTGTGTGTGCGGCCGTACACAAGAGTGTGCGGCCGTACACAAGAGTGTGCGGCCGTACACTCCTCATTTAAGCTCCAAAAGTCGATTTTGAGGTGTTTTAGGGTTCAAAACAAGTCTAACTCGATTATAGGGGGCCAAACTCTCACTTTGGAGGGTCTTTGGGGTGTGTACGGCCACCATATGAAGGTGTGCAGCCGTACACCTTCAAAGAATGATGAACATGATAAATTCAAGCTTAGATTAAGGTGTCTTACTAGAATAAAAAGCTGAATGATGGAGTATACCACGTTTTTTAGGCCCTTAGAGTGTTCTTGGATGAAGTTTCTAGAGAGAGAAAGTAGGGAGAGAGAGTAATATGCAGCCAAAAGAAAAGAATGAGTGAAGGGGGTCACCCTATATAAATAGGGATGAGTATGCGGCTGGGGGATGGGTGTGCGGCCGCACACCCGTGTGTGCAGCCGTATACACCTCTCATGAGGATGTATGGCCCGGTTTTGCTTCTATACGACATGTTGACTCATTACTAATCTCATTCCCAGTTGTACTCAGGTTTAGAACACTTAGTCGAAACCTTAAACGACGTTAGAAGGTAACAGAATCGAGTTAAACATCGATTTAGATGATCAATCGTACAAGACGGAAGTTTCGGGTTGTCACACCGTAAAATCTTTTAAAATTATAAAAGTGGGGCCATGAACTCACCCTTGAAGCCTGATACCGCTGATATAGGGTAGATTCGAGACTCTAAACTTCGAGGTTCACCTCAGGATCCATTAGACTCAAGATTATAACTCAATAATAACTAAATAATTTCCTAAGATTTTTAAAAGGGAATTATGAAGTGGAAATATGAGAAAAGAAACAGATTTGTGTGGGACGAAATGAGGGGACATCAGCCCTCTTTTTATACAACATTTTCACGTCGTGCAAGGGAGGTGCACATCGTGCTCAAGTGACATGGCTCCATTATGCTACTGACACGTGTTCGAATGTTGCTAGTGAATTGTATCCCTTTCTAGAAGTTGGTGTGCTCCCCATGCAACGTACGCGTCACGTGCAAAAATGTTGATTCTTGTAAAATCCGTAAGTTCTTCATAAGAGCTTCGTTTTCAACGTTATTTTTATCCACACGTAGCTATCGATGAGTACTACAACTTTCCTTTAGGTTGTATTGGAGAATTTTGAATTTATTATTAGTGCGTATTTTTATATAATTTAATGATTTATAATAATCATAAGACTTTCGTACGAACTCTGATTTTGGCGTTCCTTTTACCATAATTCTTATCTTAAATAGTAACTTGATTTTCCTTTACGTAACTTTAACTAAAAGTCAATCATTCTCTTCGTAGTTTTTTTGGAATTGTATATATAGTTAGATTATATAAAAAATGAATAATAATTCATTTATCAGTTAACCCGTTCACCAAGCGAGTATTATATTAGTTATTATGGTTTAATAATTAATTAGAAACCAATTGGAAAATCAAATTTTGGAATTAGTTAACAGTTTAATTAATAGAAGGGTTGAATATCAGTTACTCAATAGCTGATTAATCAAGAATAATCTAGAACCCTAGAAAGAAGGATCCATACCATATGTGCTTGAGTATAAAACCTTGGAAGACATCCAAGGCTATAAATACGGCCTTAGGAATTCTTTCTTGGCTTGATTTTTTGCCTTCTTTCTCCTTCCTTTTGAACAAACTCTCCTTATAGTTCATCCCCTTCTAGTTATTTTTTTATTCTACTCTTTTGAGTTCATTGGGTGTGAACCAAGAGAAGGATTCTAGCTTGCGTCCTTTACATCTAGACAAGGTGGCACGCACGAGAACTCAAGCAAAAAGGTCTTTGGCTGCAAAAGAGGTATGTGATTCTTCCTTTATATTTTATTTTTCTAGGGTAGATATAATTAGTATGAAACCATCGATCCCATGGTGCATGTACACTTAGGTATATCGTAGTTTTGATTTTTCCGCTACCTAGTTTTGAGTGTATTTGATGCATAGAAAACCTAACAATGGTATCATAACCATTGGTTCATAATTACTAACACACTTAATCAATATTTTCTATAAATGCTTGTTTGAAACTGAATGAAAGAAGAAAATTCAAAAATTCAAAACTGATAAACGATTTGTCGCAGCTCGGGATGTGAGCAGCCCGGATTTGGGTTTCCCGTATTTGTTTTTTATTTCTCAAACTTGAAGATTTATGATATGGATAGTTACCCAATTTAAAATGTTTTAAATCGACAAAATAATAAATGTTATTTAATAGATATTTAAATTTGAATATTTATATATTTATTATTTTAATAGTGAATTTAAATATTTAATATTATTTATAATAGAGATTTATAAATTTAAATATTAACCCCTCATGATTTATTAACTGCTACATTGCGTCCTCGAAATTAATTAGAATTAGTAATAGAGAACTAAATTTAAAGATTTTTTAAACTTACCCCTTATATATATATATATATATATATATATATATATATATATATATATATATATATATATATATATATATAGTAGAATTGTGCCTACTATATGTATAAGAAAGTTAGAACATGTGTTCTTGCGTGTTTAAATGTTGACATTATCAGCCTTACCATGACTAGGCTCAGCCATTATGATGTAGGGGTTTAAGGAGGTCTCTATGATTCCTAATGAGGTCGATTTTTAATATGTTTCGTGCTTACCACCCTCACCGCCCTATTACATTTTGAGAGTAGAGTTACCAAAAGGGTTTGATAGTGATAATGGTCAATCTAAATGTAACATCCTAAAAATATGGTCCAAAAAGTTCATTTAAAAATCATTAAAAAAACCTTAATTATCAAATCTTTCACCCAAAAAATAATCAATATCTCAAAACATTATAATCAGAGTATCAAAACATCAGAGTAAACATCCCAGACTAAAACATCATGGTGTGTGCGATTCAGTCATCCCGAGCTCTTCCCTCCATTGCCAGAAGTACTTGAAACCAAAACTGAAAACCGTAAGCACTAAGCTTAGTGAGTTCCCCATACTACCACATACCATACACATAAACATACGTACTGGGTCCCCGCCCGCTACATCGGAACTTACCTGGAATCAGACTCGCTCTGGCATCGGGCCCCGCTCGGCATTAGGCCCCGCCTGGCATCGAGCCCCGCTTAGTATATAGATTTGTTTCTACTAGGCCCCGCCTGGCTATGGGCCCTACCCGCTAGATCCATACAAAAAATAACACATAATCATGCTAGTACATAACAGACAAACACTACACTGTAACTGCTAGTCTCGAGGCCCCGCCTATCTTGCCCCCTACTCTGCTAATAATGAGATATGGAACCCCGTCCACACTCAGCTAGTGATGAGTTATGGGCCCCCGCACACACTCACCTCCCTACCAGGCACATACAAGTATCACAAAGACAACAAGTATAACTAAACATGCATTCCTTCCTCGGGTACCACACGACATCGAACCGTAGTTCGGAAACATACATAATAACCTTCCTTGGGCCTCGCCCAGCATCGAACCGAAATCCAGAAACATATAAACTACATCGGGCTAACCCCAACATCGGATCTAAATCCATTATATGTTAACATACATAAACGAGTCGACATTGGTGCCTTCGACCTGCTCCTACTGGAGAAAACTCACCTCACAAGCTGACTGCATAATCCCACAAATAAACCTCTTGCTGCTAGCTGGCAGATCCCCGAACTGCTGATCACTCGACTCCCCGAACTATCATTACCGACATAATACTTAGTCAAGAATTGATAATCCTTCTTAGTATAAAATGACCATTTTACCCCTGGTCAAAGCCAAAGTTAACACTTGGTCAAGGTCAAAGTTAACACTTCGAGTTGACTCAACTCGCCAAGTTCCTGAAATCTCAATCCAACTCATTGAATCACCCCTTGACTAGCCAAGTTCCCTGGCTACTCATGGTCGTGATTTTGGCGGATCAACTCATCGAGTCATCCTTAGACTCTTCGAGTTCTACAGTGATCAGAAACGGAACAACTCCTTTCAACTCGTCGAGTCCCTCCCTGGACTCACTGAGTCCCTCAGTTTGTTTGGTCCATATTAATAGATTAAGCCCCTACACTTCATATCTAACCCCAAACTTCGTAGATACACTAGAAATACTACTAGAGGGGTAAAGTTTCCAACTTTACCCATTTTTACCTTTCCTAAAAGGATTAATCTCAAACCCTAACTCCTTAAGACATAGATTCTTGTCCAAAAGCCATAAAATTCCAAACTAATCATACTAACATAGATCTAGGCCATAGACATCGTTTGGACACGTAAAGTTCCTTCCTATTCTTCCATGTATGGCCCTTTTGGGCTCAAAAGGGCCAAGATGACATCTTAGAGCATGCATGGGGGCTTCAATGGCATAAATTTTGCACCTTTATGCCTTAACAACCCTCAATGATTCTATATCTGAAGAGATCCTTACTTAGGACGTCCATGTCCCATAGATCAAGATTCTTAGACAAAAACCCTCATAAATATGAAATAAATAGATCTAAGAAACCATTGGTCAAGTTAGAGACTTGATTACTAGAAAATGAAGAGGATGGAATGTTGTTTCTAGATCTACTAGCTTCCTTCTAAATCCTCAAGCTTCTCTTCTCTTTACTAGCTTCAAAACACACCAAGCACACTCAAAAATGGCTCACAAGCTCATGGAAGGCACTAGGGTTTTCGTGTATTAGGGTTGGACAATGGAGGCTGTAAATAAGGCCAAGGGGTGTGGGTTAAGGATGCTTAAATATGGTACAAAACTTGGATTTAGGGTTTCTCATACCCAAACCAACTCGTCGAGTAGGTCCTCCTCGACTCGTCGAGTAGGTCCTTCCACCCGCGTCCTAATATTGCTTCTACTCGTCGAGTTACCCTCCTTAGACTCGACGAGTATACCTTTTCAAATGGGGTTTTTATATCCTTAATTAGCCTTCTAGATTCTGGGTGTTACAACTCTCCCCCACTTAAACTAGACTTTGTCCTACAAGTCTGCTACGGTTATCCATATCGGATAATTCTGATGCGTCACGCCCCCGGCTTCCACTATCTATCCTGGACTAATTGATGCTTCTCTTGGGACATAGTAGTCACTCCGAACTAGCTTGTTTGCTCATAACAATTCTTATACAATGCATAACCTTGTCTGCGCAGTCCGGTCCCTGAAAGCACCGCTACACTTGGCATCCTGAGGGTCCAGCCATTACCCTGCGCAGTCGATGGCATCCCAAGGCAACTGCATAAAAGCGACAAAATCCTCTCCTATCTCTATAAAGCTTAAATCTTCTGTCATAACTGCAATCCCGGCCAATCCCAGTGTCGGTCATTCCATCATTGCCCACTTAATGATTCCACTTACTATGTCCAGATGCTGAACACCTAACTCAGCGTGTGAATCAGATAATCCTTCGAGTAGAAGATTCATCCATGCAACGGTTAGACTCATACGAGTGCTGCACAATAGAGTCAAATCCTTCACTCTAAGATTATTTAATCATGCTGTGAGTTACTTAGCACTTCTCAGTCAACTAACTGCTCCAAATAAAATTCTCTTGTCACTACCTATCTGAAGACCCTGCTGTCTCTTATCTGCTTTCCAGATAAACCGAGACCGCCCTGGTCCCAACTGAGCTGCCATTATTTGGAATACCATACTCTCACCAGTTATTGAACCCAAGCACAACCTCTCAATCGCTCCCATCAATTTCCAAAGAGAACTTCGGTTATCTAAAACTGCTCTATCTACCTTAACACTTGGCTACCTGACCTTACGATCCCCGATCCCCTACATTGACCCTATGGTCTCTGCCAGGTCCCACCTGTAGTGCTATAATCGTACAGGCCTCGCCCACGAGTCTCATACAAACTATACTATGGAGCGCCCTTTTCCCACAGATCTCACCTATCTAGGGCTACACAGGTCCAACTGCACCTCGAATCTCAATGAACTATCCTTTCCTGGTTCCTCTCAGGCAAACTAGGAGATACGGGCCTCGCCCACACTCCACCAACTAGGAGATACGGGCCCTTGCCCACACTCCGCTAGCTAGGAGATACGGGCCCTCGCCTACATTCCAATAACTAGGCTACTAATGAATGATACGACTATTTCGCAGTCTTACAACACTTCCTAAACTGTCTACCTGCTGGTGAACGCTAAAGCTATCCCGTAATCTTACATCCTGACTAAAATCGCGTCCTGCTGGGAAAATCTCCAACCTGGTTTCCCAAACTAGTTATCAACTACTGTGAATACACGAACTCAACATTGGGAAGTTTACCAACTCTCACTCACGTGCTCCTCTATCCAAACATCCAAATGGGCCACTTCCTTCCCAACGAGAATGCAAACTCATCGTAGTATCGCATCTACTTCTATTTGTGACTACTTGGATGGTTCTCCTCCACTTCGATTCTACTAGCTCCTAACAGCTCACAGCTATGGAAAGGATTCTCAATCCTTCTTACCATCCAATGATCAATCTGCTGGAAACCAACGCTTACCATCGCTAGCGATCCATAACTACCCAATACTAAAACACTACCGCTCATGAAGGCTAGCGGAACACTCCCCGAGTTCCAATCACACTTGCTAAAGTTATCGCATCCTGATAACATGCTCAAAAAAGGACGTCTTCAAACTACTACTCTAAAATCTAGGGTATGCAGATGGCATATAACTCTTTCATAAGCAGAGAACATAATTCTAAAGTACATTTACTAATATCGATGCAGTACCATAACAATAAAATCATAATAAAAGCTAATAAGAAAGCAAAATATGCACACTTACAACATCGGAGGCTGCCCGCGTCTCCTTTGTGATCAGCTGGAAATCCATGCTCCTCGCTGTAGGCGCCTCTACCCGGCCCTGACGGCCATCGATGATCCTCAAAGTCGCAGGGGCAATTGCTATCACCTGTCCCACTAAAACCAAACTCGGACATTGGGCCTTCTTGTGGCCCCGTTGACTGCAATGGAAGCAGTTCAGGTCTGATCCCTGGGTAGTGGTAGCAGTACAATCCCTACTAAAATGACATATCCGGCCGTACATGAAGTAGCCCGAATCACCACCATTGTCGCTCCTACACGCACCCTCGTGCGTCCTGCCGCACTTGCCACATCGACTGCGGACCTGATAATCTCTCGACCTCGAATCTGACCCCTTGGGCCTCTTGCCCGAACCTGTGGATACTTGAATCTCATACGAATTCCTCTTCCTCTTTGACTCTAAGTCAATCTCTCTCTCCCTGGCTCGAGCAATCATATCCTCCGGTGTCTTGCAGTTGGACTGTTGTGCTTTGGTATAATACAACATCCTATGGTGCACATACAACCCTAAATACCTTGGATCTATGTTTTCACTAATTATACATGCAAATGGTTTTCAAGGTATTGAACCTATAACTAGCATGAAATTGTCATACAAATTACATAAAATACTAGATAGTGTAACATACCTTTTTTGTGTGGCCGGAGGTCTTGATGTATTTGGCCTTAAGAACTTAGCCCTAATAGTGTGGAAGCCTCAAATGAAGTCACAACACATCAAGGACAAAGGTAGGACTTGAGACAGAATCTCAATGCACTCTAAAACCTTCATGAACTCCAAGAACATGCACACACACTCAAGGTGGCGGTTTTTAGGTCATAATATATATATTTATATGTGTTGAATTCTAAGAGACATGGGTATAAACCAAACCCATATCCATGGATTTTATGATCCATGGTTCATGTGGCCCAACTCTTTATGTATCCATACATAAACTTGGTCCAACATGGATCATAAGCCCAACACATATAAATATAACTAATTATCATAATTAGTCCCTATAGATTTAATTAGTCTCTTTTGACCACTAAATTAATTCTTGATCAATACTAATTAAAACATTTGATTTCATATTAATATATTATAGCTTATAATATATTAATAAACCATAAATAACCTTCTCTCAAAAGTCCATCCTAACAAATTGTCCTGATGATATGCAACCCAAATGGACCATGCTACTCTCGGGTCGAATACATACCAATAATAGTTATGGGCTTAGACACCTAATCCAACATGGACCAGATCAAAAATTATATGATATTTCTCCTCAACATCTCGTGACATTGGGCCTTTTTCATCTCCTCTTCCGCCACATACTGCAGAACAAGAAGGGCCCTCTCCCTGAAATTAGCAGTGATCTCTGTCACCGTCTTTGTAGTCTACTGGAGGTCCTAGAACTCCCGAGCTAACTGTTGCACCTCAATCACTGGTGCGAACTCGGCCCTGAATCTGGCCGAGGAGTCTCTCCATGTCATCGCGTCCAAAGCAGCCCTGAAAGCTTTACGTCCATGCATGGAATCTAGGGCTCAAAATGCCAACATAAGCTCATTATAGGGTTGGATGCACAAAAGCTTGCCTCTAGCTCAATAAAGCTTGGATCTTTAGGCTCACTAAAACTCTTATAGTCCAGATCTGAGGTTTCAACCTCATGATGTGCTCAAGGGACTCAATAACAAAAGATGGGTGGGAGAAAACCCTAAAACTCCCCCAAATCAATATCTCATAAAGGAAAGGTTAAGAGAGAAGCTTTTTACCTCCACATAGCAGCTAATCACTGAAGAACAATAGATCTACAGCCCCTCCTTTGATCAAATCCACAAAGCTCTCCAAATCTCCTTCCAAAGATGCACAAAGAACTCAATTTAGTCTCTCTCTCTCTCTCACACACACACACATACACATACAATTGAGTGAAATTGGACTAGGGTTTCTCATAGGGATCTAAGGTGACAATGGTGGTGGAAATGAGGGCCTAAGGTCCTTTAAATAAGACACAAAACTGGAAAATTAGGGTTTCCTCACACAGCGCCAACTCGCCGAGTTGGTCCTTCTGACTCGTCGAGTTGGTAGTAAAACCCGCATGGAAAAATTCGTCTCCACTCGACGAGTTGGGGCATCTAACTCATCGAGTTTCTCAGTCAACTCATAAATAAACATATAAATATTATAACTAGGAGTTGGGATGTTACAATTCTCCCACACTAGAATCAGACTTCTCCCTCAAAGTCATGCTCCGGAAACAACTCCAGGTACTGCTCGCGCATCTTGAACTCCGGCTCCCAAGTCCACTCAGATCCCTTCCGATGTTGCCACTGGACCTGAACCAGGGGCACCTCTTTATTCCTCAAAACCTTCACCTTCCGATCTAAGATTTCTATTGGCCTCTCAATGTAATTCAGGCTCGCATCCAGCTGAATATCCTCTAAGGGTACCACCGCCGTCTCATTGACTACACACTTCCTCAGCTGAGACACGAGGAAGGTGTAATGAATCTGGCTCAACTCTAAAGGTAGCTCCAACCGATAGGCTACCTTACCCACTCGGGCGACACTCTGAAAGGACCAATGTATCTAGGGCCCAGCTTGCCCCGTTTCCTAAATCGGGTCACCCCTTTTCCATGGGGATACCTTCAGGAGGAAAAAAGCTCCGACATGGAACTCTAGCTCGGATCGTTGCCGATCTGCATAACTCTTCTGGCGACTCTAGGCCGTCAGTAACCTCTGTTTGACCTGCTAAATATGCTCGGTCTTCTTGAGAACTAACTCAGTGCCACCCATCACTCTCTGCCCTACCTCTACCCAATGTATGGGATTTCGATACCTCCTCCCATATAAAATCTCAAAGAGAGGCATGCCAATACCTGGAATGATGGCTATTGTTGTATGAAAACTCAGCCAATGGCAAATAAGTATCCCAACTTCCTCTGAAGTCCATGACATATGCACGCATCATGTCCTCAAGCATTTGAATCGTCTGCTCACTCTGCCCGTCTGTCTGCGGGTGGTATGCGGTACTGAAGTGCAACAGGGTACCCAACTCCTCGTGGAACTTCTTTCAGAATCTGGAAGTAAAACCCACATCTCAGTCTGACACTATTGATGTCGGCAGTCCATGCCGTGCCACCACCTCTCGCACGTAAATCTCGGCCAACTTCTCTGCAAAAGATCTCTCACTGATAGCAAGGAAGTGATCACTCTTCGTCAGCCGGTCTACAATCACCCATATTACGTCGACACCTTGCGCAGTCCTTGGTAATTTGGTGATAAAATCCATGGAAATGTGTTCTCACTTCCACTGCGGAATCTCTAGAGGCTGTAATGATCCATGTGGATGTTGGTGCTCCGCATTAACCTGGCAACAGGTCAGGCACCTCTCGACTACCCATGCCACATCCCTCTTCACACAGGGTTACCAATAATCTCTCTTCAAATCCAGATACATCTTAGTGGCCCCTGGGTGGATCGAGAATCTCGACTTATGTGTATCCTCAATCAGTATGCACCGAGCTCTAGCGGTATAGGGCACCCAAATCTGCCCACGAAAAGTCATAAGCCCTTGAATATCCATCTTAAAATCGAAAACCTATCTGATCACCCGCTACCTCTTGCGGTTCTCTGGCCTCACAGCCTCCACCTGGGCCTCTTGGATGGTATCTAAGACTGGAGTCATCACCGTCATCCTCATACACACATCACGGATAGGAGCACTCGCTGCTCTACGGCTCAAGGCATCGGCTACCATATTAGCATTTGCCCGGATTATACAAGATCTCATATTCGTAGTCTTTCACTACATCCAACCACCTCCTCTGTCTCATATTCAGGTTGGGCTAATCCATGAGGTACTTCAGGCTCTTGTGGTCCGTATATATGGTACACCGGACCCCATACAAGTAGTGGCGCCATATCTTGAGGGCGAACACCACCGCCCCCAACCTCAAATCATGGTTGGGATATCTCATCTCATGAGGCTTCAACTGCCTCGATGCATATGCTATCACATGCCCCTTCTGCATCAACATCACACCTATCTCTGATATGGATGCATCACAATAAACTACAAAGTCCTCCACTCCCTCGGGAAGGGCTAGAACTGGACCCTCGCACAATCTTTGGCGAAGAGTCTCTAATGAGGCCTGCTGCTCGAGCCCCCAGGCAAATGTAACACCCTTCTAGGTCAATCTGGTGAGAGGAACGACAATCTTGGAGAAATATCCAATAAACCTATGATAGTAGCCGGCTAAACCCAGAAAACTCCTGATCTCGGATGGGAATCTCGGCACCTCCCATCTCATAACTGCCTCAATCTTGGCCGGGTCGATCAATATCCCATTCTGATTAACGAGGTGACCCAAGAACCGGACCTCTCGTAACTAGAAATCACACTTGGAGAATTTGGCATAAAGCCTCTCTGTCCTCAATACCCCAAGAATCTCTCGAAGGTGCTCCTCGTGCTGCTCTCTGGATCTCGATTACACCAGAATATCATTGATGAACACGATCACCGATCAATCCAACATGGGTCTGCACACCCAGTTCATGAGATCCATGAATGCTGCCGGTGTGTTGGTGAGTTTGAAAGGCATCACCACAAACTCGTAGTGCCCATAACGAGTCCTAAAGGCCGTCTTTTGGATATCCTCCTCGCAAACTCTCATATGATGATATCCGTATCTCAAATCAATCTTGGAAAACAAAGATGCCCCTTTTAACTGATCGAATAAATCGTCGATCCTCGATAGTGGATAACGGTTCTTGACCGTCAGCTTGTTCAACTCTCAGTAATCAATGCACATCCGGAGTGAACCATCCTTTTTCTTGACAAAAAGGATCGGTGCTCCCCACGGTGAGCTACTCGGCCTGATAAAACCTTTCCCCAACAGCTCATGGAGCTGTAAGGATAACTCTTGCATCTCTGGTGGCACAAGACGATAAGGTCCCTTGGCAATAGGCACCGCACCCGGAACCAAATCAATCCGGAACTCTACCTGCCTCTTGGGAGGCACGCTCGATAACTCCTCGGGGAAAACATCTGAGAACTCACACACTATCGGGAACCTCAGAGATAGAACTCCGCCTCTCTATAGCAACTCGCGTATCCATCACATACGCCAAAATCCCTTACAACTCTGCTGTATACTCTGTCTCGCTCTGGCAGTAAAGCAGAAGGTTGATCCAGATCTAGTACCCTCACCATACACCGTAAGCACTCCCCTATTGGGGTCTCGTAAGGTCACCATCTGTCGCTCATAGTCGATCACCTCTCCAAACCGACTCAACCAATCCATGCTCACTATGACACAAATATCACATAAATCGATCGGTACCAGGTCTATCGGGAACTCAACACCAAAAATCTCTAGTACACATCATCAGAATACATCAGTAGCAAAAATCGTATGCTCGTTGGCTATAGAAACCATTAGAGGTCGATTCAATGCCTCATGTCGAACACTGATATGATTTCATATGATTTCATATTAATATATTATAACTTATAATATATTAATAAACCATAAATAACCTTCTCTCAAAAGTCCATTATTCATCAATACTAATTAAAACATATGATTTCATATTAATATATTATAACTTATAATATATTAATAAACCATAAATAACCTTCTGTCAAAAGTCCATCCTAACAAATTGTCCTGATGATATGCAACCCAAATGGACCATGCTACTCTCGGGTCGAATACATACCAATAATAGTTATGGGCTTAGACACCTAATCCAACATGGACCAGATCAAAAATTATATGATATTTCTCCTCAACATCTCATGACATTGGGCCTTTTTCATCTCCTCTTCCGCCACATACTGCAGAACAAGAAGGGCCCTCTCCCTGAAATTAGCGGTGATCTCTGTCACCGTCTTTGTAGTCTACTGGAGGTCCTAGAACTCCCGAGCTAACTATTGCACCTCAATCACTGGTGCGAACTCGGCCCTAAATCTGGCCGAGAAGTCTCTCCATGTCATCGCGTCCAAAGCAGCCCTAAAAGCTTTACGTTCATGCATGGAATCTAGGGCTCAAAATGCCAACATAAGCTCATTATAGGGTTAGATGCACAAAAGCTTGCCTCTAGCTCAATAAAGCTTGGATCTTTGGGCTCACTAGACCTCCTATAGTCCAGATCTGAGGTTTCAACCTCATGATGTGCTCAACGGACTCAATAACAAAAGGTGGGTGGGAGAAAACCCTAAAACTCCCCCCAAACCAATATCTCATAAAGGAAAGGTCAATATAGAAGCTTTTTACCTCCACACAGCAGCTAATCACTAAAGAACACTAGATCCACAGCCCCTCCTTTGATCAAATCCACAAAGCTCTCCAAATCTCCTTCCAAAGATGCACAAAGCACTCAATTTAGTCTCTCTCTCTCTCTAGCTCTCTCTCTCTCACACACACACAATCGAGTGGAATTGGCCTAAGGTTTCTCACATGGCTCTAAGGTGACAATGGTGGTGGAAATGAGGGCATAAGGTCCTTTAAATAGTACACAAACCCAAAAAATTAGGGTTTCCTCACACAGCGCCAACTCGTAGAGTTGGTCATTTTGACTCGTCGAGTTGGTAGTAAAACCCGTGTGGCCAAATCCGTCTCCACTCGATGAGTTGGGGCATCCAACTCGTCAAGTTTCTCAGTTACCTCATAAATAAACATATACATATTATACCTGGGACTCGGGATATTACATAATACATGGTGATACCAACATCAAATGAACATGGATTTGGAACCTTTCAGGTGTTTAGATCTCTCATAAAGTGAAGTTAAGAATCAATTGGGCAATAGGATGAGACACTCATGGTGATCATCTCAGTCCAAATTTTATCGGTCATCTAAGGAATTGTGAAAGAGTCTCACAAGTTATCTCCATCCAAACCACTTCCATTAGGAGTGTTAATTGGATAGAGGAACATATTATTCATTGACTTTGTACTAGATGAGTTGCACTATGTTTACTAATAGTTTATAGAAAGTACCATAAATGGTGTTACAAGAAGTCCTTTGGTCTTGTGCCAAATGAGAAGCTTCATGAAACACTCTATGAGATATGAAGTGGGATTCACTCCTCGTTTGCACATATGAAAGTCTATGATTTTGAGGCTTACGCTTGTTGTGAAGCGCTCGACAATCTAGAACTTAAAATAGAGATGTGTTATCTCGTTTGAGAACCCATCAAGCATTTTGGATAATTGTTCAAGAATCCTTTTAAAAACAAAGTGTATGTTTCTCTAAGGGCAGTCTTCCAATATATATATATATATATATATATATATATATATATATATATATATATATATATATATATATATATATATATATATATAGAGAGAGAGAGAGAGAGAGAGATGATATCCAAAAGGGATAGTGGGAGCCATATTCATCTTGATAAGATTCGAGAGTCAACCAACAAAGAACCTAAATTTGGACCTAGTATTCAACTCGATATTGAAAGAGATGTTGAGGAAACTAACATACCTCCACCTCTTCCTTATATATTTGATAGTGGACGTCATACACATAGTTATATAAGATTTTATATTATTGAAGTATATGAGACACTTGTAGATAACAATCAGAGTATACCAGCTGTCGGAAGCTATGGTAGGCCCTAAAGGCTATAACATGGAAGGAGGAAATAGAGAGCAAGATTCATTCCATAAATGTTTGAAACTTGGTAGATCAATCACTTACACTTAACCATTAGGTGTAAGTGGATCTTCAAGAAGATACAAGGATGGATAGGAACAAACACATGATCAAACCAAGATAAGTTGTGAAGGATGTGAATGCTTGAGAAGTTCCTTATGGGAATGAAATAAGCATCTCATAAGTGGAATATTTCAATAAGAAAATTCAAATACTTTTAATTTCGAGAAATAAAGATGAGCCATACATATATCAAAGCTAGTGGGAGTAACTGGAATCCTTTTTCAATGAGACAGTTAAAGGAGTTTGAATTTCAAGAAACATAGATGAGCCATCTATATATATATATATATATATATATATATATATATATATATATATATATATATGAGTGTATATATATATATATATATATATATATATATTTATATGTGTGTGTGTGTGTGTGCGAATGCTAGTGGAAGCATTGTAATCACCCTTGTATTGTATACAAATAATTTATGATTCATAGGAAACTATGTTCTAACTTAGCAAGTGTAAAAAAATTGGCTTGGTATGAGAATTGTTTCGCTATGATATACATGGGAGATACATAACACGTACATAATAAGTGTTGGATTAATGTCTAAGTCCATAACTATAATTGGTAAGACTTAACCCGACCCGGCATGGTCCATTTGGGTTGCATGGCATCATGCACTTGGATAGACTAAAATGAGAGAAATAAGACACTTATGGTTATTAATATATTATAAGTTCTAGTATATTAATAATAAGAATAATAAGATTATTTAATTAGTATTGATCAAGAATTAATCTAGGATTAATTAAGTGGTCAAAAGAAGACTAATTAAATATATGGGTTGATTGTGCAAATCATCCATAATTTATATAGTGGGCCAAAGCTCCATGGATAATCAAGTTGGGTTAAACCCATAGGATGCTCCATGGAGGTTACATAACCCATGGGTCATGGAAATGAAAGTTCATGACAATTAGGGTTTACATGGTGTAACCCTAATTGTAACACACTATATAAGCATCATATTATTCACCAAAATCGGTCACTAGTGTGTGTAAAAGAAGGGCTAGCCGATTTCATGAGGTGTAGATTTCTCTCAAGTCATTCCAAGTGTATTTGGTGTTGTGTGAACCATTTGAGGTGTCACACTTGGGGCACTAGGCACTCAAGCTTCATGAGGACATTCAACATCAAAGAGGTATGTATTTTATCTTGTTATATTCATTGTTTTGTATGCTAGATTGGGATAATACCTTGGAAGTTCATATTTGCATGTATAATAGTGAAAACATAGATCCAAGGTATTTAGGGTTGCATGTACACTTAGGAGTGTTAGAATGCTCAAAACCCAATAGTGGTATCAGAGCCTAGGCTTGTTTTCTTGTTATACTTGCAAAAGTAGCTGAAAAAACGAGTTTTGATGTTGTCTGCCCAGCAGACTCACCGAGTCCATGAATGGACTCGCCGAGTCCAAGGCAAAATGCATCCAACTCGCTGAGTTGGTTCGTGCACTCGACGAGTTGGACCCCCAGACAGCATAAATTCGACTTTTTTGGCTGGAATTGGACTAGGAACATTACCCTAAGATGTTTTTTGGACTTACAAACTTGTTTTTGATGTGGTAATGTTCATGCTAATCCAATTTCAAAGATAATTGTTAATAGATTCATGTTTTGAATTAGTTTAGTGATTAGGCTAATTACATGAAAAAGTTTGATTTGAATTATCTTGTTCTTATGAGTTGCTTAGATTAATAGAAAGTTATGTGAAATTATTGTTTTCAATCCAAATTAATCTAAGATTTGATTCTAAAATGTGTTTTTGTAACTTGTCCTCAAGTTATATGAAAAGTCACATTTAAGTTTCATAAAACTCATAAAAGTTGGCAATGGTTACAAAAGATGAAGAGTCTTGTCCTTAAGTTATGGAGGTTCAAGAGTCACTTCATTAAGTAATAAAATGTGTAACCTTAATTAATTTCATAAGTTATAAAATAAAGATAAGTTAACTCTTTTATTAGTTTAAAGTCTTCCATAACTTGTCCTCAAGTTATGGAACTTGAAGAGCTTTTGGATTAAAACTACTTTAAACACATAAGTTATGGAATTAATTAGTTTTGAATAGTCTCAAAACTTGCCCTCAAGTTTTGCCATTTGTAAAGTTTTCTCTTATGAATACTTTAGTTCCAAGTTAGCCCTTAGAATTTTAAAAGTTAAAATTCAACCCTTATACTTTATAATATTATAAGTTAATAATATTTATATATATATATATATATATATATATATGTATAAGAGCAAGTCAGTCTTACCGTTAGTAGGCCTCATTCACGAAGCCGGTCTATAAGGGGGGTATAAGGTTACTGACTATAAAATGGTAGTTTAATGGGTGTCCACTCTCACCCACCGCTTCCTTGACCGGTGGAGGGTCGTTAGCCGAACGGGTTTGACAGGACTATAATTCTCCCTTCATTAAAAGTATTAATGATAAATACTAAGTAACTAAACTCTTAATAATACCCGATCTTAGTTACTTAGGAAAATGTGAATAAGGTGCTAATCCATGAAATTACACTTTGCACTTTGTTTAAGTCGGTTAGTGGAGCGTGTGTGGTTAACCGGCACATTAACTCGTATTTAACAAGGTAGGCAAAGGGTAACTTAATGTTTATCATAGTATCGATGGAGCGTGTGTGGTTAACCGGCACATCGATTGAGGGGTAAACACTTAAGGGTACCAAGTAATTTGCATGGTTACTTCACACCTTGTTTTGTGATCCTCGGCATCCCAGTCACAAAACCTGAAGGGCACACTCGAGATTGAAACATGCCATTGAACAGTTCAATGAATCTTAAAGATCTAGGAGTTTCAAAACCAATTAAAACCTAATAATACATTTCATTTATCTTGGTGGAAGTTGGTGATTCGTCATTCACCTAACTTCAAATATTTTATAGCTTGGATTACGGCATCCCTCTTCTAAGTTATAAAATAGTTTGTTGGGTCCTAGCCTTAACATTTCATATTGGGTGTCATATTAAGGACTTTAGATCAACTATCTTGAATATCTCCCAAAAGATGTCTGGTTTAGACATCTATGATCTTCCCAAATCTCTTGAAACAAGCTTTCCTAAATGAAGGTGATGTCCCATGGAAATCATACTTCTTTCACCTCATATAATTATTCTCCCTAACCCACAAGTTCTTGAAAAGTTTAAGGTCACTCAAGCCCTATTGGCAAGCAAAGGTCTATGTGTGATCACATCTTGGAGATGTAGTCACATATTGACAAGCCGGGAGAGTTGGGTGTCAAAGTCTTGAGAAAGTTGGTGGCTCAAC
This sequence comes from Lactuca sativa, assembly GCF_002870075.4. Classification (NCBI taxonomy): domain Eukaryota; kingdom Viridiplantae; phylum Streptophyta; class Magnoliopsida; order Asterales; family Asteraceae; genus Lactuca; species Lactuca sativa. Next base: position 137,394,663 of record NC_056627.2, read on the forward strand.
TACTTTCTAAGTCTCATAGTGAGTTCCTTTGGGACTCCTATGAAATAGACTATGACAAGACCCTTAATGATCTTATCTATTTGCTAAGATCAACTTCCTAAAACTTTATGGAAATTGACAATGATGACATTGGATATCCAGTAAAGCTTTCTCTTCCCAATGGAAAGGGATCGGCCATAGTCAACTCAGTTGACCAAATGGTAAAGAGAAAAGCTAAGGCTGTGATAGTCTCATGTACCATTACCAAAGGATCGATATGTTTATATTGCCAAAGGAAGGGGCATTAGTTACGAAGCTGCCAAATTTACCTAAGGGTGTTAAAGTCAATAAGTTTGACTCTACTTCAGGTAAAGTCCACTATCTAACTCTGCTAAGTTTCTATTCTGAGATTCTTGATACATAATGTGACTGGGTCACATGTTGATGTTTTAAGAATCAAAGAAAAGTAAAGGAACTTAAAGAAAGAATATGCTGAATCTGATCGCGTAGATGGATTTCTATCACATAGTTTAAAGATTGGATTCTTGAGCTACTTCTTAGGAGTTATGAGATATTGCTTAGGAATAGACAATAACAAGTTTTCATATGGATTGTAAGGATAAGTTTTTCCGCAAAGTTTTTAAAATAAATGGAAAATTTCTGGTTTTATTTATTTTAAAATATCCTTACAATGGCATCTGTGAAAATTTTTGTTGCTTACAGGATTCCATTAATAGCAAGAGTGGAAATATGAAATTGATTCTTTCATTTGTGGTAATGTCTAAATTTACCAAATAAGGAAAGATTCTCATCACCCAAGTTTCAATTGGACCGGAACATGGAATCATGCAAGTTGTATAGCATGATGACTGAGAACTTTCAAGTATTGGAAAATTAAGACTAATTACTTGTTCACATGGATGTGTGAGTCAAGTAATGGACTAAGGGATCGAGTACACATTCTTTTGCACTGATTAAGTCCACCACAAAAGATCGACAAGACTATTCGTCATAGTTTACTAAAGCTCGGTAAATTTGATTATACTTACAAGCTTAAGTGTAATTCTGAGACATTAGAAAAGGTTCCAATGTAAGGCATAGCGAATAAGAAGAATCAACTGAGGCAGAAAGATAAAAGTTTCTCAAATTTGAAAAGATGGGAGAGTACTTTAGTATCAGTTTTGTGATCATCTTAATGATTAAGAAACCATAGCACAATTAGTTCTCTAAGGAAATCTTAGTGCATTCTTATGACTAAGAAGAGGAACTTGAATTGTTGAAATGCTTAAATCAAGAAGATGAGTCATACTTTGTTCCAATACAACTCTTAGAGTCATACTCCAAGATTGTAATTTGAGTGACATGTCTTAAAGAAGGTTTAAAACACTTGTCAAATGTAAGAGTAAAAGTTTTCTACTCTTGTACATTTGAAATTGGTAAGTTGTGATGTTTTGGACAAAACAAAGACCAACTAAGGCCAATTGTGTGAGGTGTTTGTTTGGATTAGAATCCAGACTATCTCTTGAATATTTGACAGGGGAGTCTTATATGTCAAGAGGACAGTGGGAGTCTTAAAGGTCTTGAAAGTCTCAAGAACTAATCAAGAATAAAACCTGAAGTTCTTCACTAGCACACGACTTGAGGTTCATAACCTATCGTGTTGACATATTCTGTGCCCATTCCAATTAAAGTTGGCTTTGCATATGAATTCTTAGAGTTCTCAATTGGTTGCACACCAACTTGGAAGCAATAGTAGGCCCTTGAGCTGCCAGGTGGCAAGAAATTAAGATTGAGTTCAGTCCATATGAGTTTGGATTTGTCATTATCCTTGTCCTGTGACTATGGTTTTGACAATTCACATGGATAAGAACACAGACACCATTAAATCTAAGTGTCATAAGGTTTCTCTCCGATTCATGAAAATGATGGTGAGGAAACACTTTCACTAAGTAGATTTTAGCTAGATAGCAATTGTGATATTTGCATTCTCAAAGTCGTTAGTGGAGCGTTTGTGGTTTACCGGCACACTAACATGGACTTGTGAGAAGTGGCAAAGGTCTAAACAATCAAGACTATGATTATGGCATCCATTTTCATAGTTCTTAAACTTGTTTAGACACACCTGTGAGCTATCTAAGATAAGGTGTATGATATTGATAAAGTTTTATCAAAGCAATCTAGTATCAGAATTCTGAACTTTGGTAACAAAGTCAATAAAGTATTGATTTCTAGAAGTCCAGTTGATTTCTGAATACATGTCAAAGCTAGTGGGAGCATAAGTGTTATGCTAATAATCATCATGTTAGTGGGAGCATGATAATTATGATAAGTATTGCAAGTTAGCAATGTTAATTATAGAAACAAAAGGTTTCAATTGGGAAAAAGTTGTTTTCCTATAATTAAAGGAGAGGAAATTATACTTCATCTCAAATCTAAAAGCTTAGATTGAGGTTTTAATCATTTAGTCAAGGATATATATATATATATATATATATATATATATATATATATATATATATATATATATATATATATATATGAATTTCATGTTGGAATGGCTCAACATAAGGAAATTCTGTATATGGGTTCATTATTTGCGTTCTAAAATTCGATTATGATTATCGAATCCCTTTTCATAATCTGAATTATGAGAACTTGGCAAATAGAAATGAAAATATTATAGCAAAAGATTGGTTTAGTCTTTATGAGAGACATCATGAATCGTGTCCCATATGCTTCGGATATAGGATCGATTACATGTGCTATATTCATCCTTTCTAAAATTTTTCCAAATGCCTGGGGCATTAAGAAGGGAAAAGGTCTAGAATTGGATATGACTAAAAGGATTAAACAATTGTCGAGGACAATCTAAGTTTTACCAAAGATTGGTTGCTCAAGAACAATTGGAAGTATAGTGATAATTCTGGAAGGACCATATTGACATAATCTGTAAGGAGGCAACTCTTGTTCAGAAGTGATAGTCAAAATGTAATCTAGAAGTGTTTCAAAGTTAGAAATTATTCAATCTGTGTAAGATTAGGAAACTTAATGCAAGAAGGATGTTACCAAGGAGCTGATCTCCTATGGAATGCTCTATAATGCTTGTTGTCAAGTCTTTTTGACTTTGTGCATAATCATTACAAGAGGATCAATGCATATAAGTTTAGAATCAAACAGATTTTAGTAAATGGCATGAATTTGGAATTCTTGCATTTGCAGTAAGGATTTGGGACTGTGAAAGAGGATCATTGGAGTTATGTTCAATTGATCTAATTCACAAAGTGAAGATCATAGACAAACATAGTATGCATACTTGGTGTATGGCATGACTAGTGTTTAGAAAAACATAGTATACATGCTTGGTGAATGGGACAACTATTGTTTTAAATTCAAGAATAAAGTTGATAGCTGAAACAGTATACAATGAATAACGTGTAATCATATGGTGATAAATAAAAGGTGTTTTATTTATGTTCATAGGTTTTGATACCATATTGGATTCGATTATTATTGTGTTTCAATTTGCATGTTTTGACTACCAGAATAACTAGGTCATTGTTCTGATTGACTAAGTTATTCAAACCATCCACAGTCGGTCATATGTTGGAAGTATATATGAATCAAGACTGTCATAGGTTGGTTTATAGAGGTCTAAGATGTTGGACAAAGGGCTACAACACCCATGAGTGCTCATAAGTTCTGAGTATTGGATTCAACCCGCGCTCATTGGAATCACTTCATGGATTTTATCACGAGTGATCATGAGACGATAATATCTTATATTCTTCAAACCTAGAGATATGAGTTGGTTATACATTAATTGCACGAAAAACGCATACGGTAACTCAGTGTTATAAAACGTGCCTTTGTGTATGATTCAACAAGTAGTAGAACAAGCCATATGAGTCGAAGTTTATCCATTCCTTTTAACTTCAGGATAAAAGCGATATCCATGGGCCCCTCAATGATTTGATGATGACAAATGGAAGTGCTTGGCCAGGCCAGGACTGATTTGATTTGTTCAATTAGTCAGTCGTCATAAATCGGAAATCGGGAAACAACAAATGGACAGAGAGAATGATTATAATCCATGTCTCAGTCCATACGATATCTAGAATGGAGGAATATATGAACCCTTATCTAATGGACAAGTCATTGACAAAGGTTAGAGTTCATCTACAAGGTCAGAGTTCGACAGAAGCTTTTGAGAGCTACGATTGCCAGTCGGTTCTTGAAGTCACACGCAATAATAGTTTTAGACTTATCCAATTGGGAGACTGATGGATTAATGTCTAAGTCCATAACTATAGTTGGTAAGACTTGACCCGACCCGGCATGGTCCATTTGGGTTGCATGGCATCACGCACTTGGATAGACTAAAATGAGAGAAATACGACACTTATGGTTATTAATATATTATAAGTTCTAGTATATTAATAATAAGAATAATAAGATTATTTAATTAGTATTGATCAAGAATTAATCTAGGATTAATTAAGTGGTCAAAAGAAGACTAATTAAATATATGGGTTGATTGTGCAAATCATCCATAACTTATATAGTGGGCCAAAGCTCCATGGATAATCAAGTTGGGTTAAACCCATAGGATGCTCCATGGAGGTTACATAACCCATGGGTCATGAAAATGAAAGGTCATGACAATTAGGGTTTACATGGTGTAACCCTAATTGTAACACACTATATAAGCATCATATTATTCACCAAAATCGGTCACTAGTGTGTGTAAAAGAAGGGCTAGCCGATTTCATGAGGTGTAGATTTCTCTCAAGTCATTCCAAGTGTATTTGGTGTTGTGTGAACCATTTGAGGTGTCACACTTGGGGCAATAGGCACTCAAGCTTCATGAGGACATTCTACATCAAAGAGGTATGTATTCTATCTTGTTATATTCATTGTTTTGTATGCTAGATTAGGATAATACCTTGGAAGTTCATATTTGCATGTATAATAGAGAAAACATAGATCCAAGGTATTTAGGGTTGCATGTACACTTAGGAGTGTTAGAATGCTCAAAACCCAACAATAAGGACCTATGGAGATAGATGAAAGTGATTCGTTAGATTAAGTACATCGAATCTTAAGGAAACTCGACATGCAAAACTCAAAAAGGAGTTCGTGGTTATTAAAATATGGCATAACATTAAGCAATGCTAATGTCCTGGTTCTATTATTGAGACTAGAGGTTATGAGTTGTGTCCCACATGCTTCTACTATAGTATTAATCATATATGCCATGACATGTACCAGATCTGATGACTAGTATGCCTTGAGCATGACAAGTTGGATTAGATGAATGTAGCAAGAATCAATGAATATAGATCAAGAACATTACTAAGTGTCCTAGGAGGACAGAGGAAATTATATGATTTAATATGGCAAAGATTAATGTGAAGGTTACACTGGTTCTGATTTCCATACTAATAAACACAATTTTGTTCACAGTCGGAATTCGTGCTTTTCTGAATGGTGAAGTATTAGCTTGGAATGGTATTAGGAAATACACTAGAGTGGACAAACATAGAGTATATTGCAGTTGGTCAAACTGCAAAGAAGACAAGGTGACTATAATGATGAACTTACCTCGGGTATGGATACCAAGTCACATAATCTCACATGACACATACTTGGTAAGTATCAACACATTTGATAGTGAATTAAATGTGATGACATCATAGTCATTGAATCATACCGAAAGATAATCTTATCGATCGGTTCAATAAGCCAATGTCACAGATACAAGTCTGACGGTCAGACAAAGTCGAGAGGCATTAGATTTGAAAGATGAAATTGCTTGAACACACTTAGTTTAGTTTGTTTTGAACCTGAGAACTTAAAGCAATATAAGTGTTAATTCGATTTGGAGATTATTAGGTGGAGATCTTAATATATGATGGAGTTTGCCCATTTCGATTAGCTTATTGGTGTGTTCTCCTTTTGGATGTTCGGAACCCACTTCCTGAGTATTAATTTACTCAAACGTCCACAGTCGGTCATACTTTTGGAAGTAAGTAGTGATTCAAGGCTATCATGAGTATTAGTGGATTGTTCATAGTGAATAGACACATCATAGAGATTACGCTAACATTCATGAGTACTTAATAGAGATTTAAGTATTGGACCAACCCACGTTTAGAGATTACTTCACGGATCTAGTCACAAGTAATTCTAAGACGATAACATCTTCTATTCTTCAAACATATATACATGTGGCGTTTTCCTCTATGATTATGTTATGCATTAGTCTACTCCAACGCTGTCTGTAACTAGTAGTGATAAACAGTATGTCTATGTGTGACATCATGAAGTAGATAAAAATTATATAGTCAAAGCTTATTTCTTCCTTCTACCTTAATAAGAGAAGCGATATCTATGGGCCCCTCGATAATTTGGTGCTGACATCTAAAGTGTTTGGCCAAGCCCTGACTGAAATTGATGTATTCAATTTAGTAGTCAAATGTAGTCATCAAAAATCTATATCGGGAAACATAATCTTGATTTCTAAGATTGACCATTATCTATGTCTCAAATTCATACATATATCATGAGAACGAAGGAATAGTTGATCACTTATTTAATAGCTGAAACTAGTTAGATCAGAGTTCGGCAGCTGCATTAGATGGAATTCTCTTTGTTGATTATTAGGGAAGTATTGGACCATATATATAATTGATGACTTGTCCAAGTGAGAGACTGTTGGAAAGTATGTCTAAGGTCATTAACTATTGGTGATATTTCTAATAATAGGAGGGTCCTCTTGGGTTGTCCTCAAGACTTAAATTATGTAGCATAAATAAAAGATGAATTAGTTTATTAATTATTATGGTTTAATAATTAATTAGAAACAAACTGGAAAAACAAATTTGGGAATTAGTTAACAATTTAATTAATAAAAGAGTTAAATATCAATTAATCAATAGTTGATTAATCAGGAATATTCCATTGCCATAGAAAGAAGGGTGGTGGATGAAAATTCCCTTACGATAAGGGAATTTCGTTCTTAGGGTTATCCATCCTACATGGGCTTGAGGATAACCCCTGGAAAGCATCCAAGGCTATAAATAAGGCCTTAGGGATTCATTCTTGGCTTGATTTTTTGCCACTTGTTTTTCCCTCCTTGTGGACGAACTATCCTTATAGTTCATCGCCTCCTAGTTATTTTTATTCTACTCTTTTGAGTTCAGTGGGTATGAACTACGAGAGGGATTCTGGTTTGGGTCGTTTTCATCCAAACAAGATGGCACACATGAGAGCTCAAGGAAGAAGGTCTTTGGCTATAAAAAGTGGTATGTGATTCTTCCTTTTTATTTTCATTTTCTAGGGTGGATGTAATTAGTATGAAACCATAAATCCTAGGGTGCATGTATAATTAGGTATATTGTATTTTTGATTTTTCTGCTACCTAGTTTTGAGTGTATTTGATGCGTAGAAAACCCACCACTTAGAGGGTGAAAGGGAGGTGATGCAGGTTGAGGGTGTGCAAACCCTAGCCCTCACTTCCCTTAAATAGGGGCACAAACCTATAATTATGGCTAAGCCTTCAGGCAGCCATCACGTTGTGACCATAAGCTTGTCACGTCATAGCATACAAAACTAATGTGCGCTTATACAACTATTTCCACATCATGGTAACCCATATCCCATGTCATGGCACAAGGTTTTTTTTTTCAAGAACCTCATATTTGATCCCACTAAGTCTTTAGCTTATCCAAACTAGAAAACGGGTGTTACATAGCTTTGTTGTTGCACAAACGAGTTAGATGGACTTGCCCCCATCGTTTGCGTGATCATGTGGACTATTTTGCCTTTGTGAAGTTTAGTTTTGGCTTGTATTGATATCCTTGTCGGTTTTGGTTTTGATATTCTTATTTGGATTGCTCGTGCAGCTTGGTCATTGGTTTTGTTTATGTGTTGCTCAGTATTACAACACTGATTGCACCAATATTGCTACTTTACCTTCTAGATGCTTGTAGGTTAGATGAGAAGATCCTCTTCTAATGTGAAAATCTATAAGACATGTTGCAAAGGTGGACAACAATTGGTTAGAAAGAGATATTTAGGGTTGGACCCCGATATTGCTCTCTGATGCCTAAATTAGATGTCGATTATATAAAATCACTAGAGTTCCACTTGAGTCAAAATAAGAACTTACCATTCCTTCTGGGAGGATCGACTTTTTATAGGCGTCTGGATATAGGTTTATGCGAGGTCATGTGTTTATTGTCGTAATTTATGCGAGGTCATGTGTTTATTGTCGTAATCTGTAATTTGAACTTTTCTTACGATATGTCATTTTTATAAGGTCTTTTCCCGATATACATTGGTTTTGGCTTATGGGTAGATTTTAGACATCTCTGTCTTTTTTGTTCTCTCTTGGAGACGACTCTTGCTCGAGTCGAAATTTTGTTACCTGGATCGGTATTTGTTTGGTGAGCCGGCCTGAGTACACCATTATATATGGATGAAATGGACGTGTTATCTAATTTTTTTAATAACTTAACATATTTTTATAACATAATAATAACTTTCTCATATAAGATAATAATACACAATGATTACCAACGAAAAAACATTAATATGGCTTGAAATAATATAAGAAAAACTATTATAATGATACTATATAATTTAAAATTTAAAACAGTAACACAATTAATATTTAACGTGAATTATTTGTCACTTGGTTTATGAAAACCTTTTGGCTATAAATTATTCATCGGAATGAAACTATTCATCGGAATAATCTAATCATCCTCGTTGCTAAAAAAAAATTATTCAATTGCCACCTAAAAACTGTTCACATTATGTGCATTAAATATTTGAGTTATAATATAAATTTTAAACATGTTCTAACTATATAATATAATTTTAAAAACAAGTAATGCAATTAATATTTAACATGAATTATTTATCATTTGCTTTATGGAAACCTTTTGGCTTGAAACTATTCATCGGAATAAATCTAATCGACCTCGTTGCTGAAAAAAGTTAATCAATTGCCACCTAAAAACTGTTTAAGAAGAGATAAGACACTCTTTTATATATATATATATATATATATATATATATATATATATATATATATATATATATATATATATATATATATATATATATATATATATTAAAAAAACTTCTTACCTTCCTACCAAAAATTTCCTTCTTATTTGATCTTCTCTCTCTCTCTCTCTCTCTCTCTATATATATATATATATATATATATATATATATATATATATATATATATATATATATATATATATATATATATATATATATATATTAAATACCAACTTCGAGTGAAAGTTACTATTCATTTGGTTTTTTTTTCTAGAATCAAAATTATTAAATTCTTATCATATTATAGTTTGTAAAGCTTTTGGTATAAAATGAAAATAAGGATTTTTTTTTGAAAATAGCAAGTTTGACTCTTATTATAGTAAAATTTCATATTTATATTTTCTACACTGAAATAATTTTTATTAAACAGTTTTTGTGTTTGGAAATTTTAAACATAAATTATTGGTAATTTTAAGTTACAATTTTGATCTTTTACTATATTTTAAAGCTATATTTTTTGTACCTTACATAAATGTTTTTATAGTTTTTATTTTTATTAGTATCACTTTTTTATTTAAACGATGATTAATATGTTTAAGATACATTTTCAAACATTATTTTTTATACATCATCCATATATAATTTTTTTTTGCTTCAAAACCTTATTTTATATTTTTATGATTCATTTTGTAAAAAGGTTTTTCGTCGCAACACGCATAAATTTCTTTCAAAAACCTTATCCATATCGAGATGTGTTTTTCAACATATTGGGCTTCTGCAGCATCGAACGGACGGTCTAAACCCTAGTTTTAATATAGCTTTTCGAATCAAAATGAATGAAAATAAGATTATTATACAGTAGAGATATGATCAAAGGATTTGTTTATACAATGATGGTTAATTGTTTTGTTTTTTTTTTTTTTGTTTTTTTTTTTTTTGGTTTTTTTTAAAGAGAATGATGGTAAACGTTATTATAACTTTTGCAAGAAATTAACTTTCTTATGTAGATTATTTAATCAATGTTTCCTCAAAATATGTAAAAGAAATCAGTAGGTGATTAGTGATATACATATTTAATTCTTAAGTGCTATCTCCACAATTCATTTTTTTCAAAAAGTTGTCAAATCATCACATATTTTCATTTCAATCCAAAATAAAGTGTTATCTTTATTATTCATTCTTTCAAAAAGCTATCAATCATAACATATTTTTCTTTTAGTCAAAAATAACATGTCGAAATAAAATCAGTTGCTATTCATTGAATTATGCTATTCATCTCAGCATACTCTGTCATTAACAGTGGCGGAGCTTCAATCTTTTCTTTAGGGGCCGAAAATATAATTTGTATAAAAATTAGTGAACAGAAGAGCATAATCAAAATTTTATATTTTTAAACCTAATATGTATAAAATTAAAGTATAGGGACTATTTCTACCAAAAAAATCGGGGGGGGGGGGGGGGGGGGGGGGGGGGGGGGGGGGGGGGGGGAGCCCCCTATTCCTATTTAAGATCTGCCCATGGTTATCAAAATGAATTAATAACCGTCAAGAATTATTACGTTGTCGATGTTTTGCACGAATCTGTCGCTACTACTATAGTTTGTCTTTCTAAAAACATAAATTCAATTAAATAATATTAAACTTTGGCTAATTTTATATATACCCCCAAACTGTTTTGTGTATTTGGGGGGGAGAGCCCCCTATTCCTATTTAAGATCTGCCCATGGTTATCAAAATGAATTAATAACCGTCAAGAATTATTACGTTGTCGATGTTTTGCACGAGTCTGTCGCTACTACTATAGTTTGTCTTTCTAAAAACATAAATTCAATTAAATAATATTAAACTTTGGCTAATTTTATATATACCCAAAACTGTTTTGTGTATTTCATGTGAGTGGAATAATATTATACCCCCGATTTAACTATTTATGTGAATGATAGATACATATTAACAAGGAATAAATATACTGAATGGTACATTTAATTGCTCCTAAAATTTTAAGTACATTTTAATTGAAATTACAATAAGTAATGCATAAGGCCACACGGTGTGGTAGTGGGTTTGCCGGCTACAATCCCACGTGACTACTTTCACTTCCGGTGAAAAGCGGCTCATGACGCTATTTTTGTCAGCAATATAACGCCACCATGAGTTTCTGCCGTCCAAAATTTGATCGTTGCATCTTGGGGATTTGCATTTCAATCGTTGGGAAGAAATCCGATTTTCTTTTTTTATTTACATAAAATCATAAGCTCTAAAAAATTGATAAAAATGATAAAATCCTTCATGACGCATATATATATATATATATATATATATATATATATATATATATATATATATATATATATATATATATATATAGGTTCAGGTTCATTTGAGACCATTATAATTTTGTGAGACCGTGAGACCAAATCTAAAAATAATTTTAAAATGCAAAATAAATGGAAAAATCCAAAAATTCTTTTTTTAAATGTTATTTTCGGAACTTGAATTAACTAAAAAAAATATAAAAAAAATATAAAAAAAATAAAAATAAATAAAAAAAATTCCGTTTTTTTTTTTGAAAAATACGTAAAATATTCTAAATAGAATATTTCACTGACATATTCTAAAAAATAATTTTAAAATGCAAAATAAATGGAAAAATCTAAAAATTCTTTTTTTAAATATTATTTTCGGAACTTGAATTAACTAAAAAAATTTAAAAAAAAATTAAAAAAAATAAAAAAAAAATTCTTTTTTTTTTGAAAAATATGTGAAATATTCTAAATAGAATATTACACTGTACATATTCTAAAAATAATTTTAAAATGCAAAACAAATGGAAAAATCAAAAATTTCTTTTTTTAAATATTATTTTCGGAACATGAATTAACTAAAAAAAAATAAAAAAAATAAAAAAAATAAACAAATGCGTCTCACGGTCTCACAAAATATAAGTGGTCTCAAATGAACCTAACCCTATATATATATATATATATATATATATATATATATATATATATATATATATATATATATATATATATATATATATATATATATATATATATATATATATATATATATATATATATATATATATGTCACAATTTTATTATTAACAAAACAATCACCGTACCTTCATGCCCTTCAGCCTAGATGCCCTTATTTCTTGTATTTTCGACCTGATCTTTTTAATCCATGAACGTGTCAAAGTTAATCCTAAGATCTCAGCTAATATCTCGATTCATACGTAGCTTCCCCAAACAAATTATAGCTAATTTGTTGTCATCATTTCCTTTTGACCATCTACTTCCCGGTCTTAGGTAAGGTGTCAGAGTTTTTATCGCATACATTCTTACGTGGCACGTATTGCCGGCGGTAAACACCGCCTTGTACCCAATATCTCCATCGCCGACAATCTTCAACGGTGAAGGTTCACCGACGACATTCTTTTTTTTTCTTTTCTTTTTTTACTTTCCTTTTTCCCTTCTCTATGATACCTTTCCTTAATACTATAATTTCATAGGCAAAGAATTAATTGTTGAAGAATAAATCTAGGTTGGCATTTGTGTCAATGGCACCACGCCGTTGTAGATGAACATCCCTACTCTATCTAGAGTCAAAAAAATAAAACTTATCGGTTACCCTTTCTATATATCTTATCTCTGTGTGTTTGCAAAAGCAGAATCAAACCTCTTTGATTTCGGATTTAACGGATCAACCAGTGGCTTATTTTCACAGAACGGCCTCCGACCTCCTGCTTGCGCCTTCTTCATCCTGTTTCGTCGACTCGACGACCTCCATGTGACCAGTAGGATAAGCAAGCGAAAATGGATTTGAATAGTTATTTTATGGGATTAAAAACCTTTGATTTGTAATTTATCTCAGGTTAGATACAATAGATGGGTATATGACTTTGTAACAGACTGATACTTGTTTACTAACAATTGCGGATGATTTTCGAGAGCTGTACGGGTATTTTTGCTATTCCACAAACTATGATTAACTTTTTTGCCCTTTGTTAAAAGACAATTTGACAAGAATGTTAAAGTTGTATGTAGTGATAACTAGACAAAAATCAATGCTCTCCAACTTTATTTTTCAGAAAATGGTGTTGTGTTTGAAACCTCGTGTGTAGGGACTCCACAACAAAATGGTCGTGTGGAACGAAAACACCAACATATATCGAATGTAGCCAGGGTTTTGTTATTTCAAGGAAATTTAACAATCATATTTGGGGAGTTTCCTCACTTCCTGTTATTTGATTAATTGCACACCCACTCCTGTCTTAAAAGGGAAAACTCCATATGAGGTTTTGTATGGTAAACCTCCAACCAGTGATAACATATATACATTTTGATGTTTGTGTTATGCTCATTATTAAGAACATAAAGGGGAAAATTTTGCTTCTCGATCTCGTAGGTGCTTGTTTGTCGGTTATCCTTTTGGCAAAAAGGGATGGTATTTATATGACCTAGAACAAAAGTCATTCTTTCTTTCTAAAGATGTAATATTTTCTTAAACTATCTTTCCTCGTAAGATATTAACATCACCATTATCCGACTCCACTCCATTACATGAACCCAATAATACCTATAAGGCAAGGCACCTGAATTGCCCCTCTATTCCATCTCCGAGTGTTGTTGAAAATATCACATCTTCACATCCACAACACCCCCATCCTCACATATATCACACCTGAAACATCTCCACATCTCGTGTCCTGAGGTATTAGAGACTCATCCGCCATTATCTAATTTTGACATTGTGAACCACAAAAAAAAAAATGGGACTTTGTTGTTATATGCATTTGCCCAATCTAATGCTGATTATTCTTTATTCTCTCTACAATGGTCTAATTCTCAACTTCATGTGCTTGTTTATATTGATGATCATATCAGGAAATGACAACTTTCTCATTGGTCATTTTAAAACTTATCCGAGCAGTTGTTTTCATATGAAACAATTGGGGGATTTGAAGTACTTCCTTGGCATTGAAGTATCTCGTTAGCCTGATGACATTTATCCTTTTCAGTGAAAATAAGCTTTGGAAATCATATCTGAGGCAGGTCTATTAGGTAATAAGCTTGTTGATTTTCCTCTCGAGCAAAATCATCATCTCTTGGATCCAGATGGGCTTTCTTTGACACACATGTCTACCCTTATAATTGTTTTGTATATATGTTTTATTATTAGGATATATTAGGGGTGTTCATCGGTTCACATCCAATAGATTTCGATGGAACTTATCCAATCCAATCATCCATACGATTTTGGATTTTGTCAAACGATCCAATCCAATTTAGTACAAAAAACCAAACCGAGGATTTGGATTGGATCAGTTTTATCTATCTGATATTTTTATTGATTTAATCAATTGATTATCTATTATTCAACCAGTTTTAATCCATTCATGTTAAATAACCAAATATAATCATGATAACTAAAAATAAAAGTGCTAATAATTACGCTAAATAAGACTAACAAAGTAAATTTACTTCAAGTTTTCAACATAATTTTTATTGAATATTTAATAATAGTAATTGAATTTGGATAATAATTTTGGATAGCTATTGGATTAAATTCGACAATCAAATGGATCGGATTTGTTTGATTATCCATTGGATGTTCATGATGATCCAATACAGCTAAATTTTGCAATTTCACATCCGATCTGATCCAATTGTGTTATTACAGAAGTACACAATCAACAAAGTAATGAAATAAAATAAACTAAATTAAGATATATTCAATATACAAGAATCAAATTTACAGAAAACATACTTGTTTGATGATAACACAGAATTATAACCACAAAATTGTAGAGATTGAGGCCTGCTTTAGCAGTGTCCTAAGACAGAAATTTCCCTGGGATGGGTCTGTCTTGAGGATACAACAATCCAATTCAAAAACAGATCTTGAATCTGTCGAAATTCACCATGATCCCTTTGGAAAGATAGACGATTTTTTGAGAGAAAGTTTGTGTGTTTTTTTGGCCCTCAAATTCTGTCCAGATCCTTTCATTTATAGGCTGTTAATGGTGGTTGTAAACCACCAACCGAAATTAACTGCCAAAAACTGTCTGCAGTTAATCCTTTATTTAACAGAATTTATTTTTCACTGAATTAATAAAAGGATTAATTAAGGACTAATTAATTTCGGATTATATATTAAAAAATATTATTTAGTCAAGAAGAGCCCCAAGGCCCAAGGCCCTATCTTTGACCATTAATATTTAATAATCCAAGCCTACTACTAGCCCAATTAGACTAGTCCAACACCACAACCCAAACCCAATTTGCTTAACCCATTACTTGGTCCATTTGAATAAATGAGTGGGACAAGCCTTATAAGGTGAGAAAAGGTTTCCTCTTCCACCAATGTGGGATAAGTCCCATATTGTAATTTTATAGAGCAAAGTTCCAACAATACCCCACATTTTCTATTCAAACTCCAACAATGCACGAATACCCCACATTTGAATAGAAAATAAGTGAACTTTGATATTCAAATAAGGGAAGTAAGATATGACATGCATCTGAATAGGTGTTGGAAAACTTGAACCTTTCATAGTGAGTACTACTTGGATCTACTTTGTGGGTAGTGAACTAGAGTCTTGAACTAACCACTTCTTATAGTAGAATCAAAAACAAGAAGTATCACACATATCATATCTAAGCATGGTTCATTTCTTACCGTTGTGTTCTTTTCGGTCGTGAACAATCCTTTCTTCATGAGACTTTTAGAGAGCTTAGCCATGTCAGCTCCCAAAGATGCGACCTCACATCCATCTCACATAGGTAATGCTAATCTGGAACAATCCGTACTATTCCACTATAGAAGCTATCAGCATTATTAAGAATAAAGAATTCATCCCTATATCATCAACGGAAAAACACAAAATAGATATCATAGGAGTGAGCATACCTTGGTGTTGGTGGTTCTTTGAGTCTTCCCCAACTAGTTGTCCTATTGAACCTAGACCATGGGATCTCCAATGTTGCTAGGTTAGGTTTCCGCCAGGTGGTGACTCATTGTGTTGGCTTTAAGCCCATTCCCCTCGATGTGAAGAGAACTTGCTCTCTACTAAGGCCTTTTGTCAAGGGATCAGCTATATTTTCCTTTGACTTTATGTAACTAATGGAAATGATTCCATTCTTCAGCAAGTCTCTTATTGTAATATGTCTGCGCCTAATGTGTCTCGACTTGCCATTATATATATGACTTTGTGCTCTAGTAAGAGCAGCCATACTATCACAATGTATGGCAATGGCAGTAACAGGTTGAGGCCACAGAGGAATACCCTCTAGGAAGCTCTTAAGCCATTCAGCTTCTTCAGCAGCTTTGTCTAAAGCAACGAACTCTGCTTCCATTGTAGAACGAGTATTCACAGTTTGCTTAGATGATTTCCAAGAGATAGCAGCTCCACCAAGAGTGAACACATATCCACTTGTGGATTTTGCCTCTGAAGTATTGGAAATCCAATTTGCATCACAATACCCTTCAAGAACAGGAGGATATTTCGTGTAATGCAGTCCATAATTCATTGTATGCTTTAAATATCTAAGCACTCTCACTAATGCATACCAATGATCTTTTCCAGGATTATGGGAGTAACGACTCAATCTACTTACACTATAAGCCAAGTCCGGTCTAGTACAATTCATAATATACATTAAGCTACCAAGAACTTGAGTATATTCTAACTGAGCTACACTATCACCTTTATTCTTCTTAAGATGACTTGAAGGATCAAAAGGTGTGACTACCGGCTTGTCATCATAGTGTCCAAACTTCTTAAGTACACTTTCAATATAATGGGACTGAGTTAGAGTATAACCATCGGATCTTTTTTGAACTCTTACACCAAGGATCACATCTACTACTCCCAAGTCCTTCATGGAAAAGGAGGAATGTAGCATTTTCTTGGTTTGATTGATCACATCCAAATTAGTACCCATTATAAGCATATCATCCACATACAAGCATATGATGACACAAGCATTCTTGTATTGTTTGACATAAACACATTTATCACATTCATTAATTCTAAATCCATTAGAGAGTAATGTGTTGTCAAACTTCTCATGCCATTGCTTTGGAGCCTGTTTTAGTCCATAAAGTGATCTAACTAACTTACAAACTTTGTTTTCTTGACCCTTAACCACAAACCCTTCAGGTTGGTTCATATATATTTCTTCATCTAGTTCACCATACAAGAAAGCAGTTTTCACATCCATTTGGTGTATTTCCAAATTGTTAATGGCTGCAATTGCTACTAATGTGCGAATTGATGTAATTCTTGTAACAGGTGAATAAGTGTCAAAGAAGTCTTGACCCTCTTTTTGACGATACCCTTTAGCCACTAAACGAGCTTTGTACTTCTCAATGGTACCATCAGGTCTAAACTTCTTCTTGAATATCCATTTGTGCCCAATTGGTTTTTGCCCAGGTGGCAAATCTACCAATTTCCAAGTGTTATTCTGCACAATGGAATCAATCTCACTTTTGATTGCCTCTTTCCAAAAGGGAGCTTCAGACGAATCCATAGCATCCTTGTAGGTTTGTGGTTCCTTATTCACTACATAGGTCATGTAATCAGGTCCAAAATCTTTGGCTATTTTGCCCCGTTTGCTTCTTCTAGGTTCTAAGTTCTCTTCTTGAACCTTAGAAGAGCTCTCTTCATTTGATTGTAAACTTTTGTCTGAAATGGTATCATTTAGTCCATCATCCAGAGGTCTTTTCCTAGAGCAGGTAACCTCTTTCTCTTTATTCTTAAAAGGAAAAATATTTTCAAAGAATTCAGCCTCTGCTGATTCCATGATGGTTTGGTTATGGATATCATCAACATGTGATTTAAACACAAGAAACCTATAGGCTGCACTATTCATGGCAGGGCCAAGATAGATGCAATCTATGGTTTTTGGTCCAAGTTTAGTCCTCTTGGGAAGAGGTACTAAATTGTTATAATATATTGATTATTTTGAATTACATGATAATATATACATCTATTATAACTTCATAATTTCAATCATTTGAATGACTTTTAGCCACGGGTTATACATGAATAAAATTAAATATAATATATGGTTTGATATTATTTATAGTTGTTGTTATTGTTAATTAATTGTTTAAAATTTATTTGCCTAATATTTTTATTTCTATCATTAT